>NC_043703.1:69644083-69811004 GCF_006229205.1 Suricata suricatta | reverse complement strand
AACTGCGAGATCATGACCCAAGATCATACGGGAGCTGAAGTCAGATGCTTCACTGGCTGAGCTACCCAGGCGCCCCTGTTTACTTAGTTTTATTGTGAAATTAGACTTGTGTAAATCAGACACATAATGAAAGACTTAGGGGAAGGTGGTACTTTTCAGAAACAGAGTTCTATGATCCCCGATCCACATTTATAAGCCCCCAGGGTTGTTTCAATTTTGCCAGTGACTTTAAAGAACTTATTTTGAAAAGTTTTAAAACAACATTAAACCCTTGAAACTTTTTTTGGCAAAATGCCACGATGCCTTTCTAGAAGAGAAAGACGTGATTACAACATCAAACCAATAGTGAGTTGTTGTGACTCCGGGAGGTACGGTCACTGCTGGATCGGATTTTGAACTTCCAGCAGACCTGGATTTGCTATACCACTTCAGCTGCTCAAATGATGGAGGGTCCTCTGTGGGGTTCATAGAGATTGATATTTGGCCCCTCAAGTCCCATTAAGTCAAATACTCTTGAAAATAAAAGGTCTCATTTAGTGTAATTCCTGTAAAATAACACCATTTGGTTATTAAACTCATTTTCTTTTAGCCAGATGGCCCCCAAATACTTTAAAATCACCAGTAGGTTGATGAATGAAAATGTAGGTAAGGAATCAGCGCCTGATATTTCTCAAAGAGTGTGGATTTTCCCCTTCAGGAAATAAGAATTGTATCTACCTTCCTGGGAATTGACCTTGCATTGAGATTAGCTTACAATGCAAAGTGTTAAACTGTTGCCCTAAGCCCTGTTTCACCAGTGAGGAAATCCAGACACAGCTGGGGGGCCCATAAAGACCCCAGCAAAGGGCAGACCCCAACTCTATGGAGGGGGCGTGGCAGGAAGACTGGAACAAAGTTTTTGGGAAAACAGTCTGGATTCTATTCCTATATTTCTTCATTATTTCAATTCAGTCTATTAAAAAGGAGCTCTGCAAATGAATCTTTTTGATAAAGAAACTGATTAGAGATAAACACTAAAAATATTTTTTAAAATCTTCATTTATTTTTGAAACAGAGAGACAGATTGTGAGCAGGGGAGGGGCAGAGAGAGAGGGAGACACAGAATTTGAAGCAGGCTTCAGGCTTCAGCACAGAGCCTGATGCGGGGCTGAAATTCATGAACCGTGAGATCATGACCTGAGCTGAAGTCAGACACTCAACTGACTAAGCCACCCATTTTTTAATTTTCAGGCTTTTTTTTTTTTTCTTTTGACCTGCTCTAACCAGAAACCTTATTATATTTGGGATGCTGAGTTTGTCTGAGATGAAAATATTGGGAAGCATTAGACAAAGCAGGGCTTCACTTGAACTTGCCAGAAGACTGATTTCTGTTGTGTAGTAGTTTCTCATACATTCCTAAGAGATGCACTGAGGGAGTCTGAATGGAGAGGAGAGACCCTCTGGCATGCTAGTTTATCCTTAATCTGGTTATCCTTAATCTGATTATCCTTAATCTGCTCCCATCTCCCACTGGTCACAGGCTCTCACCCTGGGCAGTAACGACCCCCTGATTTCTGGTGGCACACATCTGGTAGACACTCTGTGGTCCCAAGGTGTCTCCACGCAGAGCCCAGTAGAGAAGCCCCAAGTTGGAGGTGAGGCACTCTGAAATAGCTCATGCATGTCGAAGATGGGAAGCATGCTCAAACTCTTGGGAAGGTGGTCACAGCTCATGCAGAATTGGTCAGAATGTCACGGCTGGAATGGAAAAAAGTGACCAAAGATCTCAGAAACATGAGAAGGAGAGAATGTGAGTAATACAAATCTCTACCTAGATTTCCTTTGGAAACATGGCTTTTAAGTCATTAAGTATGATACATAGACAAAAAGAAGATATTTGGCATCCTTGGCCAACTGCATATTGTTTCCCCAATATCCATCTTCCTCTTCTTAGTAACAGAATACACAGGTTTTAACTGTGCACACGGCAGCGCAAGAGAAGGACTATGTACATTTCCTGGCTTCCCTTGCAGATAGTGTCTGTGTGACTTAGCTCTGCTCAGTGGGATGCAAATGGAACTGGTGTGCGCACCGTCTCCTAAGTGTTCTCAAGTGGATAGAGTATGATCTTCTTTGTCATTCCCTTCTTCCTAAGGACTGGGATTCAGCTGTCCTAGATGGTACTCTGGTAGCCATTTTGGACTGGGAGATGACAATCCCCGATTTGCTTACGATTGTGAGACCTAGCATTTAGTCTTACTTAAGCTACTGTTATTTTGGGCTTTCAGTTCTTTTGGCCAGACTTAATTCTAAATGACATGGCATCCAAAGGATGGAGGATATAAATGGAAGAGAAGCATATATATCCACTTGAAAAAAATGGCTCCCACTTGCCTGTGTCCCTGATCCTTGCCTTCTTCTAACAGTTTTGACTGGCCTGTCTTGTGAGAACAGTAATAATTGCTACTTACTGAGCCTCTACTCTGAGTCAGGCACTGGTAGGCACTTTACATCTGGTATCTCATAGAATATTTACAACATCTCTGTGAAGCAGGTATAATTATTGCCATTATGGCCATTTTCCGTAACTGGTTGTCCACCCCCAATCTTGCTGAATTCCAACCTATCGTATAAATAGTAGCCTGTGTGGTTCTGCCCACGTAAATCTTGAGGTGCCCTTCTCTTTAGGATATTTCCATGGGGTTTTAGTTCTCTAATGCTATATAACAAATTACTCCAAGCACACTGCTTAAATAAATAGTTTTGGGGCACCTGTGTGGCTCAGTTGGCTGAGTGTCTGACTCTTGATTTTAGCTCAGGTTGTTATATTAGGTTCATGAGATCGAGCCCCACATCAGGCTCTGTGTTGGGTGTGGAGCCTGCTTAAGATTCTTTCTCTCTCCCTCTTCTGCTCATTCTTTTGCTCTCTCATTCTCTCCCTCAAAACAACAACAGGGGCGCCTGGGTGGCTCAGTCGGTTAGGCCTCCGACTCGGGCTCAGGTCAGATCTCACGTTCGTGGGTTCGAGCCCCGCATCGGGCTCTGTGCTGACAGCTAGCTCAGGGCCTGGAGCCTGCTTCCAGTTCTGTGTCTCCTTCTCTCTCTGCCCCTCCTCCTCTCATGCTCTGTCTCTCTCTGTATTAAGGATAAATAAAACGTTAACAAAAAAATTAAAACAACAACAACAACAACAACAACAACAGCAACAACAACAACAACACAATTCTGCTTCTGTTGATAGGAATCTGGGATGGACTCAGCCTGGCAGTTTTCTCTTGGGGTCCCTTGCGAGGTGGCAGTCATGAGTTGGCTGAGACTACAGTCATATGAAGACTTGGTAGGGCTGTCCAGTCTGCTCTGAAGATGGCCCACTCACATGCCAAGGAAGATGATGGCCAATGTGGGATGGAGGCCTTCTCTGCAGGGCCATTGTGTGTCCTCAGGAGATGGGGGCTGGCGTCCCCCAGGCGGAGCAGTCCAAGGCATCTAGAATGGAAGCTGCATGGCCTCTTACGTGTAGCCTTGGAGGTCACATCCATCACACCTACCATATTCTAGTGGTTGAGAAAGTTGCCAGAAAGTGCCCTGGTTTGAGGCGAGAGACTATGGATTCCACCTCTCCATGAAATGGTGTCAATTATCATTTGTGGAATGGGGGACATACAGATGTGGTCATCTTTGGGACACACAAACCTTTTAGCCATAGAGCCATCCTATCCCCCAATGGAGCATCACCCACCCAAAGTCAGTTCTGGTTAGCCTTGCTTACTGCCAGTGCAGCCTTCATGAAGCCATGGAAACTGGTGTCACGTACTGTGTCTTTGGCATGGAGTGCTGATTATCGGTGATAATAGAACGAAAGAACGCAATTGGCGTTGAGAGGTTCTAAAATGCTGATATGGTTTGCTCTTTCTGAAATGATAGATCCTGCTTGTGCCCAACAAACCCCTGAGCATCCTGGAGGTTCCCTCACTCCTGAGCTTTGTCCCTCTCACCTCAGGACTGACTGTGTCCAGCCTCTTTCCTGACCTGAGGCATCTGATTAGCCACTCAGTGTCATAAGAGAGATGGACTGTAGACTAACCTCTTGAAAAAAATTTTTTTAAATTTATTTATTTTTGAGAGAAAGTGAGAGTGAGAGCGAGAGCGAGAGAGACAGAGAGAGAGAGAGAGAGAGAGAGAGAAAGCCTGAGCAGGGGAGGGGCAGAGAGAGAGGGAGACACAGAATTCGAAACAGACTCCAGGCTCTGAGCTGTCAGCACAGAGCCTGATGTCGAGTTTGAACTCACGAACCATGAGATCATGACGTGAGCTGAAGTCAGATGTTCAACCGACTGAGCCACCCAGGGGCCCCTAGACTAATATCTTTACCCAGAGTTCTACAGTACTTCCCCATCCCCCCAGCCCAAGTTGGCCCAAGGTGTACATTTGGGTGGAAATGCCTCTCCTGAGCTTTGAGGTACCGTGGTGAGGCAAATGTGTGGATTTTAAAGCCAAGTTTCCATCATGTCTAGGCTCCGGGACATCTGTGGGAGCACAGGAATGTTTCTGTACCCAGGAGGAAGGACTGGCTCTGAAAAGCTGTGGGCTCTGACAGCTCAGAAAAGGGCAAGTCTGATGAAAACCTTAGAAGAGCAGCCCATGGCTCTTTGTGGGCTCCTGACTCATTAGGAGACCTTGGCCACATTCCACCTGCCTGGGCCTCCACCTCTCCAGCTGAAAGCTAGAGATCATAATACTCATACTTGGCACGTCCGTTCCACCCCAAGGGTGAAAAGCTGAGTGTTGCATGGAGCTCCTCTGAGAAAAGGTGTACTCCGAGTACCAAGTAGTATTGTCACGTATTACACAATGTGGCTATACATAGGAGTGTGCCATTCTGCTGGCGTGCAGAAGGTCTCTTCAGAGTTTGCGTGGGAGGAGCAAGAGGCCCAGAGGCCAGGAGAGGCAGGGAGAGAAAGGCCCTTGGTGGGGCAGCCCCCTGTGACCGGGTGACACGTGAGGCATGAGCCAGCCGGGCTGGGGGCTAGCAGTGAAGCCCACAGCCGGCCTGGCCAGGAACGGAGCAAGGAGATCACACACGGGAGAGCACACTGCATCTGCTGAGCTCCGGGGCGTGGAAAGGAGCGGGGTGGCAGAACAGGACGCTGGGGGTGTCCCGTCATCACCCTGGACTGTGTATCCCCTGACCACATTCCCTACGCATCCTGTTCTCCTGCTTAATTTTAGTGCGTGTACCCCGCACCCTGGGCTCCGCGTATTCTGTCTTCTGACCCACAGCTGACTGTATAGTGTTGGGAGGGGCCGGCTCCGAAGGGTTAAAAAGAAAAGCAAGCTTTTCCATCCTGGGATTTCTCATTATCATGCTTACAAATGAGGCCCGCTGCAGTTTTTCAATAATTGGCTAACAAGCTCTAATTTGAGCGTTTCGGCTGGACCTTTGCGCAGCAGGAACGGACCGGACCAGATGCCTTCTCACAACTGCCTGCTTGGGGAGCTGGTCACGCTTCCATGCTAGCGCAGCCACCCGGAATAGAGGAGCCCCAGGTAGGGTTGACAAAAGGACGGCCACGTCCTGCAGAGCCTTCTGGTAGACAGCTATTGTGCCGGGCGGACAGCAGGCCCAGAGAGAGGTTGAGGACGCCAGGATAGGTACCGACAGCCTCCCCAGCCTGGCAAGAGAGCAGCTTGCCAGGTGAAGGTCCAGGTGTGGAGAGGAGGGCTTGGATACTCCTTCCACAGCCTCTTGGCGCCTGTGAAATGTTCCCACCAGAAAGCGTGTAGCTCTCGGATGGGTGCTCCACTGGATATACCTCCCGTGCCGGGTCCACTTCCTGCAATACTGTGCTTGTGACGGCAGACGTCCTGGCCCATGAACTGGGTTTGGTCAGCTCTTTTAGGACAGGTTGAGTGGATTGGCTGTAATAGACCTTTTTTTTTTTTTTTTAATTCTTACTAATGTTTATTTGTTTTTGAGAGAATGTAAGCAGGGTTGGGGCAGAGAGAGGGGGACAGAGGATCCAAAGTGGGCTCTGCACCGATAGCAACAAGACCCATTTGGGGCTTGAACTCACAAACTGCGAGATCATGACCCGAGTTGAAGTTGGACACTCAACTGACTAAGCCCCCCAGGCGCCTCTATAATAAACCTTTAAAGAGGAAGAGAGAGGAAGGGCTCAGATTCTCAGTAGAAGCTAGATGATGTTGGTGGTTGGTACTCAGCTCCCCACACCTCTTATGGCATCTGGAGAGAGGGGTCAAGGGGTGATTAGAAGCAGCAGTAGGGGCTGAATTAAGGAGCTAGGACCCCCCCAACCCCAGCCCAGAAGCTCAGTGTTCATGGAATCCAGTTCCTCCCTCCTCACCAGGCCCCTCCCCAGAATGTCTGTTTGGCTCTTGCTGGATCCCACCTCCCCCACCCCCCACCGCAGAAGTGCATAGCAAATGCTTGCTTAAAGAATGAATGAATCTAGCAACTTTCTAGTGGTTTCTTTCACGCCCACTCATGTGGCCTTAATATCTACTCCAGAATCTCCCCCTGCTCACCATGAATTCTCTCCCTTTCTTAACATTTTGGCCACACTTCTGTCAATTTCTAATTAATATTGGTCTCTGGGGTGCCTGGGTGGCTCTGTCAGTTAAGCGTTCGACTTCAGCTCAGGTCATGATCTCATGGTTTGTGGGTTCGAACCCCGCATTGGGCTCTGTGCTGCCAGCTCAGAGCCTGGAGCCTGTTTTTGGATTCTGTGTCTCCCTCTCTCTGACCCTCCCCTGCTCATGCTGGCTCTCTCTCAAAAATAAAACAAAGCATTAAAAAAAAAGTTTTAATATTGGTCTCCAGTCAATAACCCTTCCCTAACATGCTCAAGATAACACTACTAACAAGGTCAAAGTTTCTCAAATAAAATATGTAAGTGTAGCTTTTATCAGAGATATTTCCCAACATACCAGAAACTGGAAAGACTAGGATAATGGACCCTGTCCCCACCGTAGACTCCTCACCCTTTCCCACAATTATTAGCATTTTGCCAATCTTGTATCCTTTTTCCTCTGACCTTTTTTCCTTTGCAGAAGGGCGGGGAGGACGGAGTATTTTCATCCTCCAGCTTTCTGAGTATAGCTAAAAGCCTCCCTTACCTTCATTACCACATTAGCTCGTTAGTCCCAGGTGGACAGAGGCACATCCTAGCTCAGTTATGTTCTGCTTCGAATGTCATACGGTTTTCCTTCTGTGTTGTGAGCTGTTTGAATTACACAGTTCTTAACTGCTTTAAGTGCTGTTATTTAGAATCCAATTTGGCTCGCTTTAGATGAGCTATACAGCCTATATATGTTTTTCTCCTTTCCCCTTTCTCTTCTGAGGCCAAACGTCGGAGCCGCCTGAGCCCCTCCACCGCCCCCTCACCCCCATCCCATAGTGGGCTTCTTTTTCTCCCCCTCTGCTTTCTAACCATACTCTGAAGCATTTCACCAACAATGCTTTTGTTACCTAACCACATGTCACCCGCTCAGAAAATATTCTGAAAATTGACCCCAATAAGGAAATAACCTGGATCCAGGCTACTTCTGTAAGAGCCTCAAGTACTAAGACAGGCCTGCGGCTCTGTCTGGGAAGTTCTCCACCTCCTTCATGTCTGGAGGGACAGAGGCAGATGGAGGGACACACCTGGGGACGGAGAGCTTTCCAGGGGGCATCCGGTGGGTCTGCCTCCTGGGCCTTCCTTCTGTGTATGAAATTGACAATGATTCCTTGTGTCAGAAATTTAAAATCTGTGATGTATATATTTCTTTTTTATGTCTCTGTCCTGGCATGCTTTGTTTTGACCGTTTTCTTCTGAAGGCAGAGAACGAAAAGACCAAGCTTGATCGCTTCCTCAGCAGTATCCTGAAAGCACACGTACCTCTATTTGGGGGTTCCCCGTGTGCCCTTCCCTAGGGTTACGTGGGTATAGGGGCAGATGTGTGTGGCCCTGGGGACTTTGATACCTTACCTTCCTGGGTGAGAACTGCATCGTGTGGACAATCAACTCTCCACGTTCTGTGAATTTCTCTCAGCACAGCAGGCACATCTGCCTTCCCGAGCTCCTTTCCTCCTTCATTACCCAGCCCAGCTCAGCCGGAGAATATTCCCAGGCTCATCCGCCCGTGGCCAGACCTTCCCCACCCTTCTAAATGCCCCTAAATGTGAACAATGATAAGAATGGGAGCCCCTAGTGAGGGTCACTGGACAGAGAGGGGTCTGGCGGGCTGAGCCAATCCCCTCACCCTGGTCCCCTTTCAGGACCCCCACTTCCTTTTAGTTCCTCTTCCCCACGGTCTCCCCCTCCCACCTGCTGCCTGGAGGCTTTCTTGCAGAGACATACCACCCAGTCCCAGACCTCCCCTCCCACACCCTCCTTCCCCCTGGCCTTCTTCGCCTAGTGCCTCGGGTCCTCGGAGCAGTGCTCAGCCAAGGCTGCTTGCAACCAGTGGCTACTATATAAGTAATTGACAGAAATCTGTGTGTTGAGATGTTTCATTCATTTGTCAACCTGCCCAGATACCCTGCCTTTCCTTGTCATGAGAGCTGACAGTTTTTGAGTGCTCACTACGTGCAAGGTATGTATTAACTCATTGTCCATATGAACTTACTTAATCCTCACAACCACCCTAGGAGGCAGGTATTACCCTTACCTTCATTTTACAGATGAAGCACAGAGAGGTTCAGTCGCTTGCCTAAAGTCACACAGCTAATAACTAGCAGAGAGGAAATTCAAGTCTGAGATTCTGACTCAGAACCTGATTCGAGAACACGAATGTCCTCAAAAGTAAACCTGAAGCTACATAAAATTATATATGACATGAAAATAATTGGATAAGGTTCTTGGCTCAGGTGGTGAAATGCTGATTCTGATGTTTTCCTTTTTTCTTCTTTCTTTTCTCACTTCCATTAATTTTTTTCAAATCATAGGATTGCTTACATAGTGACTGTCGAAAATGAACCTGATATTGGAGCTTGAAATGATGTAGAAAGCCAGTGGAGGACACACTTTTGGTCACGTTGCTTTGCTATGTCCTAATACCTCGGGTAGGCAGTCCCCCTTAAGTCGATTTATGACCTTACTTAAGTCCTTTAAAGGAAGACCCAAGTTCCGGAAATCAGCTAGTGATCTATCTTATAGTCATTATGGAAATACTATAGGCAAAGTTTCTAGAAAGAAAGGATCCATCTTTACAGTTCTCAGGGTCAACGAGAATTGTAGGGGAAAGTCATCAACAGAGAAATAGATCTGTGTTTATGACTTTGCTTGGGGCAAGAAATGAAAATACCCACAGACCCCCCACGATGGAGGAAGCACCAGGCCTGCCCCTCCCATATCTTGGAGGATGTTCTGTCACAAAAGAAATTCATTAAAGGCTGAATGACAAAGGAGCATGTGCTATAGGACGCGGTGTTATGGGGGTTCCGAGGGGATCACCTAACACTATGAGAGATGAGGGCAGAAGGATGACATGATGGCTTTGAGAGAGGACTCGGAATGGGAGAGCCAGGACATCACCAGGACAGACCTGGCCCAGACCCACATGGTTATTGCCTCCTCTCTCCTTCCAAGATACCGTGGGCATAATCTGAGGGTAGGGCCATGTCCTCCCTAGCGTCTAGCTACAGTATCTGGCACATAGCTGGGGCTGGGAGGAAAAAAAATGAATGAATGAATGAATGAATGAACATGGTCACTGAATGTTGCCATTAAGTCAGTCAGGTGTGTGAAACCTGAACGGCCGTGAACCTAGCTGGCATCTACTTCCCCTACTCATCTTGCCAATTTCTCCATCGTCCTTTATCCCATTGCTCACACCTCTCAGCTTGCCTTCAACCATGGCGTCATCACTCGTGGTGGCAAATTTCAGGCCTCACCCACTGCGTCATTCAGTGTGTCATCAGCTGCCTTGGTTCTAAAGAAGGAGCCTAAGAAAAGTGGCTTCCCTACTTGCAGGCATTACACTGTCTTTGCTGCTCCCTCACGGAACTTTTGGTCTCCAGCTTGGATCCTGCGGAGCAACCTTTGCGGGGGCCTCAGGGAAAGTGGGACTAGTGGGCAATGGTGCCAGGTGAAGGCAGTACAGACAATACCGCCCTCTGGGCCCTGACACAAGCCTTCCATGGCCCTCTCTGCTCCAGTCCCTCCATAATAGGACAGGGGTGACTATACCTCCTGATGCCACCTGCCAGGGTTCTCATAGAAAAACAGATGGAAAAAGTCTTTGAAAAATTCAATGTTCTATTTAAATGTCCCTCTAGAGAATGAAGTTTTCCTAGGGGCACATCTTTTAGCCTTTTCTATAACCCTGCCACTCCCTAAGCCGCTTTTTTTTCCTCCTAAATAAGAGGAAAAAATATTCTGTGTGCCATTTCCTCCTCCACCTTTCTCTCATTAGGATTTAAAAAAAAAGGCATTATTTTCCGAGTTCCTCAGCAACTGAACTTTATGAGATAGGAAATTCTCAATTCAGAGTTAAAATTCACATGTAAACCAATTTTCTTAACCTAATGGCTGCTTATACATTCAGAAAAGCTTCAGGTTTCTGTCTTCGCATCCCTGTTAACTCTCATTCCTCCTGAGCCTCCTCATCAGTGTCTGAGAAACTCTCCCGGCACCTCCACCCCCCAGGAAGTGCCTCCAAATCAGTGTGAAACCCTTAATTTAATAACTCCATTACAGTTTCCCAACGTGGATAAATGTGATAAACGAAATATACGCCAGGAAAGAAGGAAATTAATTTTTCTCAATTGAAACAAGGAGAAAGCCTTGCAAAAGCAGCATTTTAACAGCTGTTCTAGCAGGTAGTGATCATAGAAAATCCTGAGTCAAGAGGTTGGGAGGCCACGTATCCGTGATAGCTTTCAAAGTAACTCCTGAGATCCCAACAGCCACAAATCAGAAATGACCCAAGAGGCAAAACATTCCTTAAGAAATGAAAAGTGATGGATGGGAGCCTGAAAAGAAAGGATCGCATCGTATTCAGAAATCTAGGTTGACTCTGGTAATTCTCATTAAATCAAGAGTCCCCAGAAGTTGTATGCTAGCTATTTCAAAGACTTGTAGTCTTTGTGTTGTTCAAGTCATGAGCAGAAGACACCCAGCACCTTATTTTCTAGAGCCATATTCTTGGGGAGTGGAAGGGCAGGGATTCATAACTTATAAGAGATTTAAAGAAAGATATAGGGGCATCTGGGTGGCTCAGTAGGTGAGCATCTGACTTTGGCTCTGGTCATGATCTTGAGGTTTATGAGTTGGAGCCCCACATCAGGCTTGCTGCTGTCAGCACAGAGCCTTCTTCAGATCCTTTGTCTGCCTCTCCACCTCTCTGCCCTCCCCTCACTTGTGCTCTCTCAAAAATAAATAAACATTTAAAAAATAATGTAAAATATAAACTAAGATGATTATAACCATGTGTAGTAATGTTTGGCGGTCAATGCCAATGGGTGTGCTGTAACCAAAATGTGCCGATCATGTGAAGGTTGGCTACAGACTAGTAGGGAAAACAGTGGGGGAAAGGAGGCCTGGAATTCGTCACTGAGCCTAAGCTGGGAAATACGCCAACTTTACTGCATTATTGTTGGAGGGGAGCAACCCACCATGATTCTAGAATGCATTAAAAAGTAAATCGCATCCAAGGGAAGGAGAAATAGTCATTTTGTTATGTTCCCCAGTGGACTCTTAGAAAACCACATGCCATCTTGATTATTGCACTTTTAAAAAGATATGGAAAAACTGAGACCATCCAGAAAGAACGACACAAATGTAAAGAGAGAATGCACTCGTCCCTCCCGTGAGGAGCATCAGGACTATTTAACTTCAAAAGAAAAACACCAAGTGACGAAATATCCTTGTTTCAAACCTATGACAGGTTTTTAGCAGGAGGACGCTGATCATTTGTTTCCTGAGTATGTCAAGGCCAGGACAAACAGTAAAGGTGGAAATGAGGACAGTAAACAAGTGCTCTGGTGGCCTTCTGTTTCCCACAGACCAAGGCAAAGCTCCTTTGCAGCACAAGCCCATTTCTTATCACTGCCACCATTTGGCTGCAAACCCATGCCAGCTGGTGCCCCTCTGCCTCTGTTCTTCTGTGCCTTCCACATGTCTTCTTGTCTTTACCAGCCCGGCCGGCATCTCCTCTGGGTTGTACCCACTCATGTTTCTGGCTCCTCCCAATACCGGGAGCTCCCAGCAACAGCAGTAGACCCGAGTGTGAACCCAATGGAAGATTGTTAAATCAATGAACAATTTAAGGAGGGAATACTTAATGCTAAAGCAAAGGCTAGGAGAGAGAAGTCTATTAAGGAATTTGGGGGCAAAATGCTCTGTGCTATGTGTGCTCTATCAACTCCTCTTCACCCCCCTAACCCAGTCTTCCATAAACCCTCCACTGCTCACTAATACTTTGTGCACTAGGTGTTCTTGGGGCACCTGGGTGGCTCAGTCAGTTAAGAGTTTGACTCTTTTTTTTTTTAAATTTTTATTTATTATTGAGAGACAGAGAGAGACAGAGCACAAACAGGGTAGGAGGAGAGAGAGAAGGAGACACAGAATCCAAAGCAAGCTCTAAGCTCCAAGCAAGCCATCAGCAAAGAGCCTCACACAGGACCCAAACCTGTGAACTGCAAGATCATGACCAGAGCTGAAGTCGGTCACTCAACCGAGTGAGCCACCCAGGTGCCCCTTAAGGGTTTGACACTTGATCTTGGCTCAGGTCATGAGCTCATGGTTTGTGGGATTGAGCCCTCAATCAGGCTCAGCACTGACAGCACAGAGCCTGCTTGGGATTCTCTCTCTCCCTCTCTCTGCTCTTTTCCCCACTTGCACTCTCTATGTCTTCCTTTCAAAATAAATAAATAACTTTAGTTGGTAGGTTTTGCCTCTGGGAATATAGTCCAGTGCGTAATTCTGCTTCAGGGTGACTAGGGAGTAAAAACCTGTGGATATCCAACCCCTACATAACGTGGAAAATCTGCTTTGTCTTTGAAGGAGTTTTGCTGATCCTCCTGTTGACATCTAGAGTCTACTCCCTCGCTAGGATTTTTCTTGGCCTCTTTTCCTCCCTGATCCCAAGAAGAGTTCATGTAACTAGCTGTGTTGCTCTTTTCACATGGTAGGTTTACAATAAATTCCTTGGATCTTGTGGTAATTCAACACCATGCCCATTCCGGGGTAGTAGCAATTCAACTATTCCTCTATGTTGACTGTCTGTGTGTTAGGCCACCTCGGCCCGTCTGTGTAGAATTGTTACTTAGAATGGATTGTCCTGGGAGCCACACGGTTTCCTGGGAGGATGTGGATGGGGAGTCTTTTATTTTATTTATTTATTTGTCTTTTTTTTTTTGAGGTGGAGCCATTATTTAATACGGTTCTTTGTAAGACACTTAGAACACCAGTTTGTGAGGGTAAACTCCATTTATAAGAGCAAACACGGAGCAGAGGTAGCCCTGAAGCTGAGGGACAGCTTTGATTTTTGGCAGAATTTGTGAGTTTACAGCTTTCTGATCCACCTTGCGCTGCTTTGTGATCTTGTATTTTTCTTTCTCCGTATCAAAGCTCTCCCCTTCCTGGTGACTGGGGTTATGCAGCTTCTTCTTCTTAAAGTAAGCATCGAGGAAGTGTTTGGGGATTTTCACAGTGCTGATATCAATTTTGGTGGAGGTGGCAATGACAAATTTCTGGTGTGTCCTATGCAGAGGAACGCGATTGAGGGACAGAGGTCCAGTCACAAGTAGCAAACCACTGCTCAGTTGCTTCAGAAAAACCACCCTCTCGCCCCTGTGGCGCCCAGTGAGGATGATCAGGATGGTCCCAGGCGTGATGCTGGCTCGCAGTGTCCTCATGTGCTGACTGCAAGGTTTTTTGCCGTGGCTCAACAGCTTCTGAGGCACGCGTTCGGTAGGATAATGCCTGGGCATCTTGCGGAGTTTAACCAGTCCGGTACCACCATTCTTGTCACCACCGACTGGTTTTGTGACCGTAGCAAGAACCTTCTCCTTCTTTTTCTTTTCAATCCTGGATTTAGCTGCTGAATACTTCCTCCTGTACATGGCCTTCCTCAAATACATAGCCCACCAGGAGTGTCTGCCAATTCCTCTGACTAGGACGGGTTTGGGCTGCAGTGGGGCTTCCCCTTCTTTGGCGTTTTAGCCTTGAGGTTACCCTTCTTGACCTTGCCACCAGCATCAGCCTTCTTGGCTTCGGGTTTCTTCTCCTTTGAAGCTGGCTTCTCGGATTTTTCGCCCGCCATCTTGCAAGATGGGAAAGAGCGATGGGGAGTCTTTTAGAGCTTCTCAGCATCTCCACTTGACCGAGGCAGGCTGCCAGTGAACTTGACAAAGAAGTACAGGGAGAACACAGTGGTAGCAAGTGGCCCCTCTACCCCTGGAGAACTCTTCCAGCAAACGCTGCTATTTACCGGAAGCCATACTGCATTATACGAGGCCAGAAGGGATGGCAAGACTCCATCTAGATCAGGCCTGTCTGTCTGAGCAGATCAGAACTCACTCGCTTCAGAGAGCTGGAAGGTTCTCCTTCTCTACTAAAATCCCTGCATGCCCCTACTACATTTCATTTTTTTATTTGTTTCCAAGCCACGTTCCTCTCCGAAATAAGCCTTAGCTGTGTTTACTTTAAGATACATTAGAACACCAGTTTCCCACTGTGCCTCTCACCCCTTTGCCAAAATTATGCAAATTAAGAATAACCCCAATCTGGTTGGGGTTGCTGGTGATTGAAAAGTAATTGGGCTGTAATATGCTAATCCGTATGCTAATATTTGTCCCTGAAGATATAGCGACCTGAAAATGCTCCATGGAAGGAGACTATATGTGAGCTGGGCACCTGGGGGAGGAGAAGGGAGGCAGGGAGCCAGATGGGGCTGAGCAATTGCATGAGTAAATGGAGCTTTTGGAAACAGGGAGAGTTTTCGTTTGTTTCGTTACATTTCCCAAAACTTGCGATGAGGACTGGGTATTGCTCTTACAAGCAGAAAAACGGAAGTGAACCGTGGGAAGGAAGGATGATGAGGGGCACAGAAGCAGATGAGAGGGAGGTAGAGACGGGCCTTGACAGAGCTCCCTCCAGGAAGAGTTGAGCACAGGAAAGTTCCGAGGCCCCCCAGGGTCTGGAGCTGTGGAGTCAGTCAGCTCTTAGGTGGTGGAGGCCACAGCTGTTGCATCATGGGTCTCAGGGCCCCTGAGTCTGAGAGAAAACAGAAACAACGTCAAACCCAAGGCCACCACCCCTGCTGACAATGCTGCCAGCTGCTCTCAGCTTCAGAGCTTGCTTTCTGTCTTCTCTTGTCTGACTGGGAAGAAGTCATCTTCATCTCTGTCATCACTGCCAGTGCAGAGCCTGCTTGGAATTCTCTCTCTCTCCCTCTCTCTCTCTGCCCCTCTCCTGTTTGTGATCTCTCTCTCAAAATAAATCAATACACTAAAAAAAAAAAAAAGAAAGAAAAATAAAAGTCAGGGACCTTTAACGAGACCTTTGTAGTAAGTCATCTCCACTGAATGAGAAATGAGACCCAGGGTACAGAGAACAGGTGTTGGTGGCACCCAGTGGGTTTGACAGGGACAGGGTGTGTGCTGAGACTTATCCCTTCCAGCCCCTGCCCCCAGGGCAGGTCAGCCATTTCAGAGATCAGTCACGGGTCTGTTTATATATTACATGACCTGTTGTATTGACGGCGGAGACTCACAGGTGTGTTCTGGATAGATCGCTCTGGTGTGGGGACCAAGGATATTAGTAGGAGCAACTGGGTGCCCCATGGGAAGAAGCAGCCACTGTGAGCCCACCATGGAGTCAGAGGACTAAGGAGAGACTAGGGATTTTATCAAAATCATTCAGGGGTGTCTGTGTCCCCTGCAGGTTGGTTTCGCGCTTGCTTTTTACTTGTTTGTATTTTTGCTGAGGCCAAGCTCCCTGACTGTGCTCTGGCCACCACCTCAGTCGTTGCTACCTGCACCCTATTTCTCCAAGCCTTCAGCCTCAAGCTGGGGGACCAGGGTGGAGGCTTTCTTCTCCATCTCTGTACTCAGGAGCACTGCGTTCACTCTCTGCAAACTTCCTACTCCAGCTTGTAAGCAAACTACTCGACAACGATTACTCAGTGCAAGAAGCAAAAACCATAGACTCAGAGTACCCCCTTTCCTCTGCACTCTCCCCGCCAAAATTGTGGTCAACCCACAGTCAGAGAGAAGACTGGCAAGCCACATTCTCCCTCCTTGGCTCCCCCTACATTTTCCCATCTCCACGGTCAGGAGGGGAGAGACATGATACCTCTAAATGTAGACTTTGTGTTCAGTCCAAATGAAGCTTGCCTTGAAAGGAGACAGGCATTAGCATCAAAGAGGCACCCTCCTTGACGTTTCCTTTGGTTGGACTCTCTCCCGATGCCCCTGCAGCAGCTGGGGGCAGCTGTTGGGGGAAAGCAGGGGCTTCCTTGTCCTTTCTTCCCCTGCCCCCCTCAGCAGGAGAGCTCAGAGGGAAAACTCACAGGCAGGAAGGGGTAAACAACGAGACTAAGGTGGACAGAAATTCCCCGAGGCTCTAGAGACTGTTTTGAGAGCTAAGGGAAGTCTGGAAGCTGGGAGTAAATTATGGGTGTTATTTTCAGTTGCTGGTTTAAATGATTAGTGTTCTCTGCTTAGCTGTTATCCTGAGCACTGAAGTTATAGCCTTGGTCTTGAGAAGATCTGCGTCCCTACCCAACTGACCAGGCACGGGCGAGGAGGATCCCACGGTCTCTGAGGACCTGAGCCATTCCCTTGGAGCAATAGGCAACCGAGTTGTCCACCAGGCTGACAGACCCCCGACTGGCAACGGGATTGTGTCTGCCCCACTTCGCCCTGCAGTCCTTGCAGTTAGTGGTTTATGACCACAGAAAACAGGGGTGTCTGCAGCTCAAGAGGAACCCATTTCCACGTATCCTACATCTAGAGAAAAGGGTTTTAAGTATTAAAGAAATTGAGATCCCGGATCGCCTGTCCTTGTTCTCTTGTTCTTCCTTTAACCACTCTGGCCTGAGGTCCTAGAGGGACCAGAGCCACGCTCCTGGCAGGGGCCTCTCCACCTCTCTCTCTCTCTGTCTCTATTCCTCTGTCTCTCTCTCTCTTAAACCCTACACGGATGCACCCCCACTCCTCCCCACTCTCATGCATAATTCTCTTCTCAGTTCCTCTTAATAATTTACTCAGCCACTGAAAGTAACACCCACAGTTTGCTCCAAGCTTGCAGACCTCTTGAGCTCTCAAAGCAGATACAAGAGCCTTCGGGAATCTGTGCGCCGTGGTCCTGTTGATTCTTACAGCCTCACGCTCTCCATCCTCCCAGAGGGAAACATTCGGAGTGTGGAATATTTACGGCCTTTCTTCTCCTTCGACTCACTGCTGCCCCACGGCATGTCATTTCACTAAGCAGCTGAGTATCCCTTCAGAAAGTGGACAAGATCAGGGAAAAAAGAGAACCCTCAAAGGCAGATCCTACTTGCTGCAGCTTTTATATAAAAAAAATTTTTGAGGGGCCCTTGGGTGGCTCAGTCAGTTAAGCGTCCAACTTCAAGTCAGGTCATGATCTTATGGTTCATGGATTTGAGCCCCGCATTGGGCTCTGCACTGAGCTCACAGAGCCTGCTTCCGATTCTCTGTCCCCCTCTCTCTCGCTGCCCTTCCTCTGTTTGCTTGCTCTCTCTCTCTCTCGAAAAACAAACTTAAAAAAAAGGGAAAAAAATTGGTACTGGAGGGTTTTGAAATTAATAACACAAATATGATGTTGTGAGTTTATTTATAGATTTCAATTTTCCGTGCTAAGAAATGTTCATCATGGTCCAGAAAAAGAGTGTCTGTTTACACATTCAATTTCCTAGTGATTGGAACACTGCAAACACAGAAAATCGAGAGGAAAGTTGTTGAGGCTGAAAAGCTTCTTTCCTTTATATATTGCATGATACACAGTGCACGGTTAAATATATAATAATATCTCACTAAATTCGTTCAGGTTTTTTGAGAACAGCTTCACATTGTCAAAAGTATATTTTATCTCAGATCCTTCTTTGAAAATGAGAGCTAACTTTTTTTTAAAAGAAGCATTTTATTGTATGCCAGGCTCTGTGATAAGCACTTAACAACCATCAATTGATTTATTCCGCACAGATTTCTTGGGAGATAGAATTCTTGCCACCATTTTACAGTAAGGAAAACCAAAGCACAGAAGGCTTAAGTGTCTTGCTCAAGATTTCATAGCTAGTAAGTGGCACAGATGAGACTTTGCCCCCACATCTGACTGACGCCAAGTGTGTGCTTTTAATTTTTTAAAATGTTTATTTATTTTTGAAGGAGAGAGACAGAACATGAATGGGGGAGGGGCAGAGAGAGTGAGAGAAGGAGGGAGGGGAACACAGAATCTGAAGCAGGGTCCAGGCTCTGAGTTGTCAGCACAGAGCTCGACATGGGGCTTGAACTCACAAACCGTGAGATCATGACTTAAGCTAAAGTTGGATACTTAACCGACTGAGCCACCCAGGCACTGCACACTACCCCCCCAAGTGTGTACTTTTAACCTCTAAGGGCATTGTCTTGCCAGAACATAGGATGCCTAGATTTGATAATGTGGGAACCCAATTCATGGATGTCTGGTTAGTTGTTTTGAAGCACAGGGTACTGAGCCTGAGTGCCTCCATGTCAGGGGCCTGACTCGGGTCATGATCTCATGGTTTGAAAGATGGAGCCCCACCTCGGGCTCTGTGCCCATAGCACAGAGCCTTCTTGGGATTCTCTCTGCTCTGCCCCTCCCCTCTCACACTCACTCACTCTCTCTCTTTCAAAATAAATAGTAAATAAACATTCCAAAAGAAAAAAGCACAAGGATCTAAACAACCACCTTCAACATCCTTTTCTAGAAACTTAACTCAGCACGTCCCAATCATTTCCACGGTATTTAAGGGGCACTGAGGGGGCAGAAGGCTGAGTGGCATTTTTTACTAAACTCATTGCTTCTTAATAAGGGGTGTTGAGCCACACCCAGCATAAGCCTGACTTTGCAGTAGTGACTCAATATCTCTTGATGTTTTAAAAGTCTTCTTGGCTCTAAGGTTTAGGAAAACTTCATAGACGGGGAAATCAAGCTCATTCTGTCCGTTCCAAGTGGCCAAGATGTTGCAAATTCCCATTCCATGGTTTAGCATAGCCTGGAGAGCTAAAGAAAAGTAAAATGAAAACTCATTTCCCGTTTACCATTTTGATTTCTTCTGAGAGCTCAACATATTCATTTTCTTGCTCTCTGAAGGTTTCCTCTGTTCTGTTTATTTAAGAGAATACCTTGTTGACTTTTCATTTTGTCAGGGAGGCAAGCTTTTTCTCTGTCCTTCAAGATTTTTATAGCTGGTCTAAGAATGAAATTGACATGGGGCAGATTAGTGGGAGAAAATCAGATTTAATGATGTCCGTATGGGGAGTCCACATAAATATGGACATTCCAAAGACAATTGGGCAAAATAAGGAAATATGTCATTCTGGACTAAGAAGAACTGGGTAGGTGTCTGTGGCCACAAAAGGAAGACAGGCAATTCCCAGGAAAGATAGAAAGAATACATGTTTGGTAAACATGTGTCTTCTGGGCCACCCAGAAACAATGGGACCCTGAAAGGACTAGATAACAGGCCCTGCTAGGTCCTCACACCCAGATCATATGATGCTATAGTCATCTGTGACAGTCACTCCCTTCCTAGAGCAGGTCCTCAGTCTAAATTCTTTTGGGCAGTTAAGGGAGGAGGCAAAAAAGAAAAAGGTCCTTAAGTCGTCCATTTCTTAAAAATAATCAGCCTAAAATAATCCACATGCCAAAGGGACACATTTTCCGGAGGCCAATTTACTAGATGAGGCACAGCCCTTACAAGCTCTTAAAGACAAGTGGCCTCATTGTGCAAACCATCGTGTTAGCTTCAGACATCTAAGGGGACCAGCAGGCAGCCCAATTCTAACCTGGTGAGGACCATGTTAGCCCACACATTACTCCATCCAGCAATTACTATGATTTCCTTGAAAACTTTTTGGGTTCAGGGTCACCAGTGGCTGGAGCAGATTCCACAACTCACTAAAACCTTACTAGTAGACGCTCACTCATGGTGCTGGGGTGGGGTACTGATATTAGACGTCACACGGTCTTCAAAATGGCAGTGATTTGACAGTTACGGACATAGAATGGACAGTCACCTCTGCCCTCCTCCCCGCTCTTGGAGCAAATATTCGCTGGTTTCCATAATGTGCGAGGATTTTCCCAAGGCCTGTTTGGTCTCATGCAGGACAAAAGCACTCAAAGAAATGGCTCTCACCATCCTGATATAAATTGCCAATGCCTTGGGTTATCATGCTCAATGGGCTTTTCTCTACACCCCTTTTTATGCCAACATATTAGAACAGTAATATTCTACCGTCATGCTAGACAGTATGTCTAACAACTAAATTGTAATAAGAGGCGTGGTCACCAAGCCCCTTTCTTTATAGAGAAAAAAAATCCCTCCAAGTCTTCTGGAAGCGATGTGGATTTTCCATGACTGGAATGAATTCATCTAAAGAAATAGAATATAAACATGCCAGGAGTTTATGCATTAAATGATAACCTTGAATCATTTGGGGAAGAAAATGTTGATAGGAAGACCTCATAAAATGCATCCATTCAGCCTTCCAACAAACCTTAATTGGAAATGGATTTCTCCCACAGGCTGTGCTTGGTGCTTGGTAGAATCTTAAAAGAACAGAGATGTTGTCTCAGTCCAGGTGGGGCCACCAAGGCTGAGAAAGCTTGCATTCCACCCTGCAGGTAATAAGGGTGGAAAGGAAGGTTTGGGATAGAGGAACAAACCAGAAACAAGCTTGGGACACATTTGAAGAAAACGGTACCCTTATATTAACATAGCGGTGTTGTTCCAACATAATAGGGCCAGATACAGATCGCACAATAGCATAATGGGGTGGGGGTAGGGGCTTAACTGCAGTTCCTCTTTTCAAAATACCTGGAGGTTTTCTCATGGCCAAATGCTTGTGATACAATCGAGCCATGTGGTTGTTTTAAACAGTTGGTATAATAGTAGGCTCCATTTAATAGAAATACAATGTCCAGGTAGTAACACTAGCAATGTATGTTGTAACAATGACAACTGAAAGATACAGTCAATCCAAGGCACTGCAGTTTAAGATGTAGCCTAACATACAATAAATAATGTGTCTATAGAAGGGAAGGGGAGGGGCGAGGTCTCTAAAACAATGCCAGACATAAAATGGTGAGAGGCTCTGAGTGTTCAGCTTGGAAGGGAGAAAACTAAGAAACAATAACTGTCTTCAAACACGGGAGGAGCTGTTGTGAGGAAGGAGGAATGAATAGGTTTTATTTTAGGAAAGACAGAATAGGAGCAAAGAGGGAGTGCACACGGTGGGGAAAGCAGAGGAAGTAACTAAGGAAGGAAGCGGCAAGGAGGTGATTTCTAGCTCAGTTCAAGAATCAGCTTTCTAAAAACAGCTTTCTCACAAACCAAAGTGCTCAGTAGTGGAAATAGCACTCGCCAGGGATAGACAGCACTTCGTTATTCACCAGAACCTCAACTCTGTGACCATTTGTCAGGACTTTGAGGAGAGAGTTCTGGCACCAGGCAGGATGTTAGCTGTCCAAGGTCGACCCTCAACATTATTCATCTCCGAGATTCTGGGTTTCTGTGATGGGCCAGACCCAAAATGCTCCCCCTAAGAACGCTGGTAATCAGGACGGGAGACAGAGCAACGTACGTGAGCTCATTGATCAAAATGCTTTTAAACAGATGGTGTGTGAAGCCGACCAAATCTGTTAGACAAATCTGCCATGATGACTGATCCATGACCCCTGCTCCCACGTTCTTTCCTTTTGTTCAACCACACCCTTAAGTACACCCTTGGGGCATAATGTCCTTGATTTGCCCTGAGATAAGACTAGGACACACACCTATTCTTAAACATTTTCCTCCTGGGTGGTCCCTGAGCTGTGCTCCCAGCTACTAGGGTTATAAAAGCAGGTCTTAAGGGATGTGGGGTTTGGGGGGGAAGATCTACTGGTTTGGGGGGTTTTGTGGGCTCCCAGGATGTGCTTCTGTCCCCTAAGTCCTCTTAATAAACCATTTCTCATTAAGCTGAACTTGTTAGTCTTTTTCTTTGCTCTACGGCTCCTGCAGCCCTTGGAGGTCATTTTGCAAAGACTTACTTGTCTTACACAGAACAGACAGGCTACTCTAGCGGCATTAGTGAAAGCCCCAGGAGAGTTCCAGAGAAGAAGGGACCTTTCCCTAAAGTAACAGTGGAGTCAGAGAGTATGATTGGCAAGGTCCTCTTGAGATGTGCTCCCTCTGTGACAAAGATAAATGAGAAGGGTCACTTGGTCACTGGTGACAGCTCCCCTCAAAAATTCTAGGTGTAACTCTGGAGAAAGGATGCTGAGATATGCAAAGGACAAAGCACAAACAAAGAGAAGAAGGAAATATGGACTCAATCCAAACGGAGTGCTTCCTCCAGGTGCTGTCTGTGAGCGTGGTCAGCCATTCTTGCGCTATTTCAGTGCAAAGACACACACAGGACAGTAGTGCAAACGGACTACTTCATCAGATTAAAAAAAAAACAAACATTGGGGCACCTGGGTGGCTCAGTTGGTTAAGCATCCAACTTCGTGTCATGTCTTGATCTCAGGGTTTGTGGGTTCGAGCCCCATAGTGGGCTTGCTGCTGTCAGTGTGAAGCCTTCTTCAGATCCTCTGCCCACCTCTCTGTCTGCCCCTTCCCTGCTTGCACTCTCTCAAAAATAAATAAAACATTATATATATGTAAAACATTTATTCAGTTCAGTCCAAAATTTAATACATGGGAGCATAACATTTGGTTCAAAAAATTACTCTTTCCTTAGTATACCACGAACTCTTTGAGGGTTTTTGTTTTGCTTTGTTTTGTTTTGTCTTTTGGTTTGTTTTTTGGTTTCCCTGGAGTTTTGCACAGTATTTGGCACATAGTAAATGTTGCAATATATATTTAGTATACAGAAATGTGTTTTTTGGATGGTAGAAAAGTTGAAGTATCTGGGCAAGGCCAATGACTCCAAATTTCTCATGTCTTCTATTACCTCAGCAAAACCACCCTCTGCTCTAAGTGGAGAATTGTGCTCTGAAGCACTTGATTTTGGCATACGGCCCTCTAGCACCTTCCATGGCAACCTCAGCTGACTTGCTTACTCATTCACTCAACAAATGTTTACTGAGCCCTTACTTTGTGCTGCGCTAGTGCTGGGTTACAGAAAACAAGGCCAGTAACAGACCTGCTTCCTGCAGCTCTCCTCCTGCGTCTGCGGTTGGAGAGTCCCCAGGAACAATAAAACAGAAGGAACAGTTTCTTTTTTAAATAACTAATTGAAATATACTGATATAGTAAATGAAAGCAACTATTAAAAGAACTCTATGAAAGAACTATTAAAGAACTCTAGAACCTCTGTGATTTGGCGTTTCTTTGATCCAAAAATATATCGAGATAACAAGTATAAATACAAACAAAGAGCTTGGCCAGGAGGGTTAAAAAAATCCTAAGAGGGCTAGATCCAAGTTTTACCCATGTTTTTTAAGTCAAAAAAGTGAAATGATTCCAATCAAACACCATTCACACTCGCGTTGAGCAAGGCCATTGCTATACATAGAAATTTTTCTGACTATAAGATGTCTGGAGAATCACTTTCTCTCTACCTGCCACCTGCTTGTTCATCAGTGATTTCGAACGGGCCAACAAATGAGAGATTTGAAAGAGCCATCGCAACCGACCTATTGAAAATCTGAATGTAAATTGGGTTATCTGATTACTAAACGATCTGGTACTTCTCCCATATCCTCAGACAAGAAGGGCAAAAAGATTATCATCTTTTTGGAAAGAGGAGGAGAAGAGAGAGAGGGAGTGAAAGAGGGCAGATCCAGTAGGCCTTGAAGACCGATTAAAACAGAATGAGCTGGGGAAAAAAAAGGACACTGTGGACAAGAGAGAAAAGGAGGAAGTGAGACGAAAATAAAGAGGAACTAAAATTTTTTCAGAATCATTAAGCTCTAGTTTGAACTTGCTAGAGAATAGACATTTCCTTGTTGTCGACCTGCGGGGGCCCCTGTAGTCACTGCCTGTGCTCCTAGGAAGTGTCCTTTGATGTCGGAGGCCAGTGATGGATTGAATGTCACCAGCTGCCCAGAACACGGCAGACGCTGATGCCAGGGTAGCCTGAGTGCAAAAGAGACCCAAACACAGAACAGATGGTGGAGATGCACTTGGTGTCTGTAACCATTCAATGCCTCTGAGTTGTCTCCCTGGGAAACATTTTGTTTCCTCTTTCTCAGTTGGTAAAGCAAGACATTTGAATATCTAATTTTCTCTACCTATATAGGGTAGTTTCCATAAAGGCGGGGTTAACAATCAACTGGACAAGGACAAGGTCAGCCAAGTGCTGTTGACTCAGAAGGGCCGAAAAGCAGTGGAACTCACCCCCTCTCGCTGCATAACACGCAGGAAGTTGTTAGAGAGGGGACAAGAGGGACTCCCGAGCCTTGTCCCTGCCTTCCATAAATATTGTAAGATTGATATGATCATGTTGGCAAACCGCTCCATGCTCCTGAGAGAAAGAGAGTTACAAGGATATGATTTTATTATTCATAACACGGCATGTGCTTCCCGGCATTGGAGAACTCAGATGCAAACTGCCTGTGGGTTGTAATTTCACTCTGCTCCTCCCCGCTCCTTCTGAGTTGGGGACTGACAGCTTGGGTTTCTATATGTGAAAAATGAGTGCCTTCATTACTCCTAACATCAGAGGAGAACGACAGAGCAGAGAAAGTTCGATAAGAGCAGCTCTATTGCTCTGGTGATATTTGCCCAGATAGGACAGCCCAGCCAGCAAGGAGGAAATCAGACCAACAATGAGCCTTGTCTCCACCGAGTCAGGATTCTCTCTCAGCAAGACACTGCGAAGCAAAAAAATCAACAGCAGGAGAAACAAGATCAAACCAGGCCCAGGTTTCAATGCCTTGGGGAAATAACGGAGAGAAAGAAACTTTATTAAGATGATTCCATCAGGCCTACCCATTCCTTTGAGGCATCTCTGCTTTAAATATTCTAGTCCCTTCTGAAGAGTTGAGGCAGATTGATCTTGCACTAAATGGACATTTAGTTAGATATAAGAAGTGTAACGAGAGAGAGATTCTCCAGTGGAAACATGAGAGGGAGCCCCTCCCACTCCCACTATGGACAGGTCCAAGACTCTCTGCTGCATCCTTCTGTGCCTGAGAAGAAGCTAGAATATTGTTCACAGTGCAACCGGGACACATGAGAAAAAAGGAAAAACAGTCATGCATGACTTGGAAAAATGATGCAAAATGGGGCTTTCCCCCCAAAAGTTGTCCTTAAGTAATTCACAAATGACACTGTAATTTCTCTGTACTAACTCCAGTGCAAGAAAAAAAAAACACCGAACATTTTTTTCTGGTTTTTCTACTCTTTGTTTCACTCTTTTTTTAAATGTTTTTTATTTATTTTTTGAGAGACAGAGACAGGGGAGAGTCAGAGAGAGGGAGACACAGAATCTGAAGACAGGCTCCAGGCTCTGAGCTAGCTGTCAGCACAGAGCCTGATGTGGGGCTCGAACCCACAAACCATGGGATCATGACCTGAGCCAAAGCTGGACACTTAACCGACTGAGCCACCCAGGTGCCCCTGTTTCACTCTTAATAAGCTCTGGACAGCTACAAAGCCCTCCCCCACCCCCTGCCCCCCACTCACCCCACTCCCCGTTGCTCTGACACTTTACTGCAAAGCTCTGATAATTGTCCGACGTGTGTCATATTCACGCTGATGCAATCCGGCAATTTCTTAGTTATTTGAGCCGGTGCCTGCAACAGGTTCCATGCTTTCCTGAGCACCGTGGAGTTCAGAAAAGAAAAATATTCTTTGTCCTTGTTCGGAAGGAGCTTACAGATTTGCCAACACGCAGGAAGTTGTTAGAGACTATATAGCACAGGGGAATAGGAACCCAGTGCCCAGCAGCATGAGGCCGTACAATAACGGCTGTGTCTCCGGCGTTGAGAAACAATCCTGGGGAGCCTGGGTGGCTCAGACTCTTGATTTCAGCTCAGAACATGATCTCACGTTTCGTGACATGGAGCCCCACACTGGGGCACCAGTCAGTGCATGGAGCCTGCTTCTGATTCTCTCCCTCTTTCTCTGCTCCCTCCACTCATGTTCTTTCTCTCTCAAATAAATCAACCTAAAAAAATATTTTTAAAAAAGAAACGAAAAGAAAAACAGTCCTGCACGGGTAAGGCTCCTTTGCTGCCCTCCTCCTTTCTTCATTATGGTCTCAGGAATCCCACTGGGCCCAGCACCCACCCAATTGCAGGGATGGTTTCACCTCCGTTCTTAGCAACTGCACTTGAGATAGGAAGTTTGCACCCAGCTGCAAACCTTTGCCCCATCCGTCCCCAGTGCACACCCAATCCTGTCCCATCCCCCTCCTTCTCGTAGGGGTGTGTGTTGACCTCTTCTTTCACTCAGAGAGAAAGCTTCGGAGAGCTGACCTGTCCTGTCTTCTGCTCCCAGGGATAAGAAATCAATTTTGTTCCCACAAAGCCGATCATTTGCTACAGTGATAGAATAGGGAGGGGAAGGAAGAAGGTCAGATTCAACCCTCTAGGAAACGCAAGCAACAAAACGTATGAGCTATGAACCCGAAATAGGAACGGAGGGGCTAATGTTTGAGTTGGGAGGACCTTCCGATACATCACTAATGTAAGAGAAGGTCGAAGGAAAATTTGGAGAAGGAAAATAAAGGCTTCAAAGATTTGCTTTGGGACAACCATGACCCACTGAGCTTTGGGGACGGTTTTCTTTATCCTCAGCCTGCGCAGAGTCCACGTACCCCAGCAGCTGCTTTGCCCTCGAGAGCCAGATGGGAGACACTCTCCAATGAGCCAGGCTGCTGAGCTGCCTCTTTGACACCCACCGCATCCCCGGGCCCACAGGGTGTCCTCGCAATGTGTTAGGGCCCTGGGCCAACACCTCCCTTCCCCCCCACCAAGCTCCTGAGTGCCAGCATTTGAGTGGAGTCACAAGAAGCTGTTTTGGTAGCAGCAAGCACCCCCCATCTGTTGAAACTACCATCCTTGAAAATCACTTTCTAGGTAAAGAGCCAGAAGCCTCTGGTGCCTCTAGTTCTACCAGCTAGTCCAGGAGATTTGCTCCTTCGTGAAGTCTAGAGTTTTCTTCCACAAAGATGGAGAGCCACCTCCCGCCTCCATACCTCATTTAATCCTGGCCCATTCCTATCTCTGGTGTTCCTAGCTAATGGCTCTACAGTTCTTGGTCCTTCTCTCCCAGTCCTGTGTGCGCATCTCAGTGTTCCATTCCTCACAGGGCCACCACACGCTGCTTTGGAGGTGGGCACCGAGTGCGGCTGCTTAATGCATGAGGACACAACACTCTGCCTCATGGGGCGCCTGGGCCGCTCAGCTGGTTAAGCATCTGACTCTCAATTGTGGTTCAGGTCATGATCTCACAGTTTGTGAATTTAAGCCCTGTGAAGGGCTCTGCACTGACAGCAATGGGGCCTGCTTGGGATCCTCTCTATCCTTCTCTCTCTGTCCCTCCTCTGCTCACGTCCTCTTTCTCTCTCTCTCAAAATAAACAAAATATTTAAAAAATTAAAAACAAACAAACAGACAAACAACACTGTCTCGCACTGTTTGGACCTGTTTGTTCCTGGTGTGAAATGTGGGGATCTGGGAGCAAATGGTCAGGAAAGAATTCCAGAGATGTCTTCAGTGCAAAAAGGCTGACGTTATTAAAGCACAGGGGCAGGCAGGAAGAGCTGCACTGGGCTGTTACATGCTTTCAAGTTGGGAGGTGGTCAGAGATCATGTAAGTCTCTAAGGATTTGGGGAGCAAGGTTTCCAGGACCTTGAGGGGCTAGCTGCCGTTAGAAGTAGGTCATTTACTTCTGTCTAGTAAAACCTTAGTCATGGACCCCGCAGGTGTCTATCAGTGGGCCATTATGCTTGAAGGATCATATACCTTGGAGGGTTGGGTAGAGATAAAGGAAATCTCCAATGGGATTTTTATAGGTTAAAGACTTCCTGGATCTTGGAGGTTGGGCTAATGTCCTGCCAAGTTTGCCTTTTGCCCTTGGCAAAGGATTAACATGGAGGCAGATGAGTTCCTGGAGGAATGTCACTCTCCGGGTCTCAAGTACTTGTCACTGGGCTGTGGCTAGTAAGGAAATTGTTTTTTTTGTTTGTGTTTGTTCCCCACATCAGTTCCTACTGCCCTTCTGCCCACCCCAACTCGCCCCAACCCCACTTGCAGCTCTGCTCCTGAGTGTCCCCCAAACTCTGTTCTCTCCGGAAAGCTGGAAGGTTGTCACGGCTCCACCATCAAGTTTGCCCTTGTCCCAATATCATTTATTATTGGGTGCCTATTCTGTGGAGGGGAGGCATATACAAAGATGAAACAGAACCAAGACCCCCCCCGCCCCCCCGCAAGGGACTGACCTGCTGGGTTCGAATCTGCTCCAGGCTGTAGAACAGGGAGAGTCAGTCCTATAAAGGCAGAGCCTTCCAGTCTGCCTACTCACATAAACCTAATCCTGCAAATATGGCCCTGAGAAGACGAGGAAGACACACGACCAAGACACACGAGGAAGACACAAGAGGAAGACACACGACCGACAAAGATCTGGCAGCTCCTAGTGGACCACCCATGGGACTGAATCATCTGCAGCTCGCTGCCATGGTTTTTAAGAGGTGTTAATGAGCTCCAGGTGAGCCACCTCTAAGGGCTTCTAATGGCGCCCAGAGGAAGGCTCTATCCTGCAGCAGGCTGCCCTTCTCACCTCACAAATGCGTGTCACTGGTCTCAAGGGACAGGTGAAAGGAGGTGATAGATAGACTAGACAAGGTTGCATTTCTGATAATTGAAAGCGGAAAGAAGGGCAAGCCAGCTCTCCACTAAAGCAAGCATGGAGCATGGGGGACCCCTGGGGCTTCTTTTCCAGTCACCAGCTGAGCTCAGTCCCCTTCACCACCCCCATTGTCAACTGCTGTCCAGGAGAAAGGCAGGTGCCCTCATACCCTTTCCACCCCCCTCCCCCAGCCCTGCAGGCTCCACCCTGTGGTGTCACAGTACTAAACAATCACTGGGCCCAGGTGGCCTCTGGTAGGGCTTTCTAACAAACAGGCCACCTCTGATGAAAGCAGCCCAAACAGCTGAGCAGTTAGAAAGTGGCAGTGGTCACACGCTGTGTCAGCCCTGCAGGAAATGAGAGGGTGATAAATATTCAGCAGCCACACCTGCCCACCCCAACTGCAGAAAGATCTCTAAAGAGCATGCTTACTTCCAAATGGGTCCCTTTTCCCAGTAGGTACCAAGCTCCTTTGAGCTAAAACACTGATTGGCTGGGCTAAAGACAGGTTCATGGTGCTCTGTGAACAGCGCCCGTGGGGGCAGCGGGCACACCTTTCAGCTACCCAGCCTTGGGACACTGTGGAGTCACCCTGGAAAACCCCAGACCAATTACACCAGAATGCCTGGGGGTGGAGTGGAACTGGGGAGCTAGGATTATAAAAAAAATTTATAGACATTTATTTGGAAATAGTTTCAAACTTGCTGACAAGTTACAACAGTAAGACTGATATAAAGACAATCCATAGGTAACATCTATCGGGAACATTTAACCTATTTGCTTTATCATTTCTCTTTCTCTTTCTGCACACACACACACACACACACACACAGACAATATTAAATTTTTTTTTCTGGCCCTTTGCCCCTTGGTATGTGCTTCCTAAGAATAGGGACCTCCTTCTGTATGATTACAGTACTGTTATTAACTTCAATAAATTTAACATTGTTTTTTTTGTTTGTTTTAATTTTTTTTAATGTTTATTTTTGAGAGGCAGAGAGAGAGAACATGAGGAGGGGAAGGGCAAAGAGAGAAGGAGACACAGACTCTGAAGCAGGCTGCAGGCTCTGAGATGTCAGCACGGGGCCGATGCAGGGCTCAAAACCACAAACTGTGAGATCATGACCTGAGCTGAAGTTGGATGCTTAACCGATGGAGCCACCCAGGTGCCCCAATTTAATATTGTTACAATAGGTTTGGAATCAGTCTTTCTCACACTCCAGATGAGCCCCATGTGAAGCCGAGTGTGAGAAGCACTGGTGTCACTTAAACGCCCCCAGGATCTTGGTTCCTGGTGAGGTGTGAGAAGTGAGATTTCAGAAGTACCAAATAGAAGCTGTGGTGTCTAGTTAACAATAGGTTTACAATCTATTGGAAACATGTACAACCTCCCCATGCCCACTCCTACCCCCACCCCAGCCCTCCCTACCCCCTATTCCACCCCAATTAACACAATGGAATTCCAAACTCTTAGACTCTTCACGTCCTGGTTCTTTTCCCCCCCCTCTCCATTTCACAGGCTTATTTTTCGCGGGCTTTGCAATGAGCATGCGCCAAAGAACTGAAGTCTCTGTGTCGCCTCAAGGAATGTACATGTGTTCCAGGCACACTACTTTTTTGCCTTGCATGGGCATAGGCGACTTCCGGGTAAGGCTGTAACCCCTGTAATCCTCAGCCAATGAGGAATCAGGGGAGGGACTTCATGCTAGGAGATAAATTGTCTGCTGTAACTGCCCCCAGTGTACCTGTCCATTGGACACCTGCTCTTGCAAGAATGTTATTAAAGCCTGACTTCACCGTGCTCCAAGTCTCTGTGTCCCTCCTTTGATTGCTTCAGTGGACTTATTTCTCAAGTGAAGGAAGCAAAAAGGAGGTTGATGGCCCAGACTAGGTTTTCCAGCTCATTCACTTACTAGCAGAGCAAACTGGCCTATGCACAAAGGAGATGCAGAGGAAGTGTGGGTCTGAGCTGCCACTCTCAAAATCCACATTTCTGAGACCCTCCACCTTTTTTCTTCCATCCAGGGCTCCATTTCCCCCTGAGGGACCTCTCTTGTGATTGAGGCTTATTTGATAAGCAGCAAGTGATTTGTTAACAATCTAAAGTGGTGCAACGGCCCATTGAGAAATGACCATGAGCTTGGTTCAGACTACTTTAGACTTTAATAACCAAAATAAGTATTTCCCCTTCCTTATAATTCATCCCCACAGCCTTTGAAGAGGAGTGTGATTGTTACAACTGTATGTGTCAACTTGACTGGGTCACAGGGTGCCCAGCTATTTGATTAAACATTATTCAGGGTGTGTCTGTGAGCGTGTTTCTAGAGATTAACGTTGGAATCAGTAGTCTGAATAAAGCAGATTGCCCTTCCCAATCATCCAACCCAAGGACAGCCTGAATAGAGCAAAAAGTCAGTCACTTTGCCTGACTCTCCCAAGCTGGGACTTCAGGCTTCTTCTGCCTTCAGTCTTGAACTTGGACTTCAGTTGATTTCAGCTCTCCTGGGCCTCCAGCTTGCAGACTTATGACTTTTCAGTGTCCATGACCAGAGGAGTCAATTCCTTAAAACAAATATATATATGATATAGTAGGTTCTGTTTCTCTGGAGAATCCAGACTCCTACAAGGAGTGGGCCCGAGTTTTCCAGAAGAGAAAGGAATGGGGTAGAAAAAGTTGAAGAAGGATTTTCCAACATGGAAGGTGATAATTGGGTCTTCGGAGATGGGATGGTGGGTTGTAGGTTCTTCGGGGACCCGACCTCCTCAAAGGTAACTCCTTTGAGGTGGCACATTGCCAGGCAGGGTTGGCTGTAAAGAGCTGGGTAGAGAGTGCCAGGGTCCATGGATCCAGGGGAAAATCCCCTCGGTCTGAGCCTGGCCCAGGGTGGGTAGAGCTGCCTGACAGCCAGATAGCCTTTGGGGAAGGCTGGAAGCCAGGCAGGTGAGTATCTCCAGGAAGAGCCAGAGGGAAATGCAGACTATGTGACAGCCAAGAGATGCTCCAAGATGAAATACCTTAAAGCCCCAGGTATCTTATATACCGTTGGGAAGGGAAGCAGACCAGAGAATGACCCATACTGGATTTCCAGCTTTCCTTAAGTGTCACAGAGCAATTGACATCTGAACACGCATATAGGGCCCAAATTCATCTCCTTGTCCCAGTGTTTCCCTGGGGGAATGGTATAGAAAAATTCCTCTTCCTCATAATATTTCCTTAGATACTTGAAGGTGATTGGGAGTGTTTCATGGACTGTTGTTCCCTGGGGGAGATAGTAAGCTCCGAATCCTCTGAATTGATTAGGGCATTTTTTTCTGAGGAGGGAATCCCATAAACTTGGTCAGATGCTCAAAAGGGGTTGGACCTGAAAAAACGACTTGCCATTGTAGGAGAATGAGTGCCCGGAATCGGTAATCCCTTCATTCACTCAGCAAGTATCCATGGCAGCCCTGCCCCACCTCGGGCACTTAGCTCCAAGTAGAATACTCCCCACACGGTGGCTCCTAAGTCTTTGCTCCACCTGCCTGTAGTCTGGATTGCTTCTTCACAGCTAACCTCACTGCTGTCTCTCTGCCCTAGAGTCTCAGCGCTTCTCACCACCAAGCCCAGAGCAAGCGCTGGCTCCGGGAGGTTGAAATTTCCCATTTTCCTCCTGGCTTCACCTCCTCCTAAGAACACCTTGAGGCTTCTGTCAGAAAATCTCCCCAGTGAGGTATTAGCGGTAAGCCTCCCACAGTCTTCCTGGGATTTTGGGAAGGATGGACAATCTTCACCAGATCAGAGGTGCACCTCCACCAGCACCCCTGAGACCTGGTGAAGCATGAGTGGAGGAAACTCTGGTGGAATCAGGCCTCCCCAGAGCCCCACATCAGGTACCTGGGTGGTGTCTTCCTCTGTCCGTGTCTGGTGTCTCTGTCCATCCACACTGGCTGCTCCGGAGCCCCACACTGCCCACCCACCACTCTTCCTCCCCGCCTTTGGCATGCTGTCAACGTTGCTCCATTGCCTTCTTTCCACCATCGGCCCACACAAAGCCTGCTACCTTCTCTTCAAACCTTCACTCAGGCTCCATCTCCTGAGTCTGTGCAACGGCAAGGTCTCTGGGCACAGGGCCTGGTCTCTCTCTCATCTCCATGGCTTCCCCAATCTCCTCTCCCCCCCATACCATCTTATAGCCTGTCTTACTTTTATAACCTGCATTTTGTACGTAGTCACTTATTTTTCTTGAATTCTTTAATTGCTTCCAAGACAAAGGTCTTACCTGCCCTAATGAAGTGACTTACAGGAGCATTTTTTTGCTTTCATAATTGAAATGGGTTTTTTTGTTTGCCTGTCCCGATAAAGACATGGTGAACAATACACATGTTCTCCAAATACTAGAATCCAAAGAGCCACAGAAATTCTTTTCTAAACAACGACCTCAGTTGCTTTCTAGCTTAAGTTTGGAGAAAATTTTTCCTTAAAAAGAAGCTATTAACAACCAAATGTTGTTAACAAGTCAAATGTTGACTAGTTGTTTACTCTAAGGTCCCACTAATGTATAATTTTATATTATGCACCTTACACACTTACAAGTCTCCAATTTGTTACAGCAAGCTAATAAAATTATTGGAATAATATTATTGTGCCTCTACAAAGGGTATTACAGATAGCACTTGATTCTGGCTGGGAGAGCCAAAATCAGGGAGGAGTTTTCTTCAAAAAGCAATTGTACTAAAAAAATAGCTTGGGTAGAGAAAATAAGTAATTTAAAATGCTTGAGACATGTCAAATGCAAGATTGAGATTCCAAATTACCATTTGGTTATGTTTCACATTATGGGTTTTAACAACTGCCCCCATCCCTTTAGTTTATGGAATGCTAGGTTGACTCATCAAACACTGTCAAAGACTGTCACAATTCAATAGCCTGCTATGTTTTAGTTGAACAGAAAAACACCCAGCCAGGATGTAATTTCACCTCTTAAAAAGCTTTTGCACTTAGCTAAATAGAAAAAAAAAAAGTGGGGGAGGGAGGGAAGGGACAAAGTATGTGATGATTAACTTTATGTAGCAACTTGGCTGGGCTATAGTATCCAGTTATTTAATCAAACACTAATCTAGGTGTTGGCTGTGAAGGTATTTTGTAGATATGGTTAATATCTACAATTAATTCTCTTTAAGTAAAGTTGATTACCCTTGATAATGTGGGCGGTAACTCATCCAATCACTTGCTGGCTTTAAGAGAAAAAACTGACATTTCCTGAAGAAAAAGAGGTTCTTTCTGAAGACAGGATGAGTAGCTCGTGCCTGAGTTTCCAATCTGTTGGCCTGCATTACAGGTTTCAGACTTGTCAGTCTCCATAATCATGTGACCAGTTTCCTTTAAATAGATTTCCTAGCCATAAGAAATCTTCCAAGAACTCTGACTGATACAAGGTAGAATGTATTCCTTTTTTAGAACTACAAAAATATCTGCACTTACAAAAGAGCAATAAAAATAATCCCCAAAAGAGGTTGTACACCTGGTAGATTTAAGGTGTAACACATCAATGATCACATTAAATGTAAATGGTTGACATATACCAATTAAAAGACAGATTTGGCTGAGTGGATTAAAACACATGACCCAAACATATGCTATCTATACTAAATTTACTTCAAATACAACAATATAGGTGGGTTAGAGTATAAAGAAAAAAAGATATTATGCGAACACTCAAAAGAACATAAGAGTGGCTATACTAATATAAAGTAGACTTCAGAACAAAAAAGTCAGAATCAGAGAAGAATATATAATGACAAAAAGGGTCAATCCACCAAGAAAATATAGCAATCTCTAATGAGTATGCACTAAACAACAGATCTGCAAAACATATGAAGCAATAACCGATGGAACAGAATGGTATAATTGACAAATCCACAATTATGGTTGGAGACTTCAACACCCATCTTGCAACAATCGATAAAGCAACTTGGTAGAAAATCAGAAGGGATATATAAGAACTAACAACATCATCAACCAATAGGTGATGACACTTATAAAACACTTTACCCAACATCAGCATTATACACATTTGTTGCAAGTGCTTACAAAATATATACCAAGATTGATAATATTCTAGGTATGATATAAATCTCAACAAATTTATAAGAACTGAATTCATACAGAAGGTGTTCTTTGACATCATGGACTCAACTAGATGTCAATAATACAGATGATAGAAAAACCACTAAACCCTCAGAAACTAAACCACACACTTCTAAATAATCCCTGAGTCAAAGAGGAAGTCTCAAAGGAAATTAAAAAATATATTGAACTAAATGAAATGAAAATAAAACTTGTTAACATTTGTGGGACACGGATAAAGCAGTGCTGAGAGGGAAATATAGCACTAAATACATACATTAGAAAATAAGAATGTCTCAAATTAATAGTGTAAACTTCCATCTCAAAGATCTAGATAAAGAAGAATAAAGTAAACCTAATGCAGAAGAAACAATAAAAAGTAGTACAATGAAATTGTAAAAAGAGAAATAATAAAACAAAACTGGTTCTATGAAAAGATTAATAAAATCTTTTCATAGATTTGAACATGTAGCAAAGAAAAAGAAAGAGACAAAGAAAAACAAGAGAATATGCAGATTATCAACAGCAGGAATAAGCAAGAGATAAAAGCACAAACCCTGCAGATATTAAAAAGATAAGGGATAACTACTAAAAGTTCTAAATACACCAAAACTTGACAGCTTTGATGAAATGAACCAATTGGTTCTTGAGAAAGATGAACTACCACAACTCATTCAGTATAAAATACTTGGAATAACCCTATAACCTTTAAGAAAACTTCCCCACAAAAGAATATACAAGCCCAGATGTTTTCACTGGAGAATTCTACTGAGAATTTAAAGAATTCTACACCATCTCCTAGAAATAGAACAAGTGAAAGGACTTCTCAATTAATTTTATGCAGCTAGTATTACTCTGATATCAAAACCAGACAAAAACAGTACACAAAAGAAAACAATAAGGGCGCCTGGGTGGCTCAGTCAGTTTAAGTTGCCAACTTTGGCTCAAGGCATGATCTTGCAATTCATGAGTTCAATCCCCGCGTTGGGCTCTGGGCTGACAGTTCAGAGCCTGGAGCTTGCTTCAGATTCTGTGTCTCCCCCTCTCTCTCTGCCTTCCCTGTTCATGCTCTGTCTCTCTGTCTCTCCAAAATAAAATAAGTGTTAAAAACTTTTTAAAGAAAACAATAGTTCAATATCCTTGATGAATATGGATGTGAAAACCCTTAACAAAACATTGGCAAATAGAATTCAGTAATACATAAAAAGAATTATACCCATGACCAAGGGAGAGTTTTTGCCTGGCTAGTTCAATATTAAAAAAATCAGTCAGGGTAATCTACCATAATAACAGATTAAGAAATAAAAATCTCATGATAATATCAATCACTATAGATAAAGCATTTGATAAAATTCAACGCCCATTCATTATTATTTTTAAAAACTTAGAAAAATTGCAATAAAGAAAAACTTACTCAACTTGCTAAAGAGCGTCTGAAAAGAACTTACAGCTAACATTATATTTGATGATGAGACATATAAGAAACTAACACTGAATGTTTCCCCCAAAGATTGGTAACAAAACAAGGGTGTCCACTTTCTTATTCAAGATCATTCAGTGTAGTATTTGAAGTTCTAGTCAGTGCAATAAGATTAAAAAAAAAAGGAAAGAAAGAATTAAGATCAGAAAGGAAGAAGCAAAAACAGTCCCTATTTGCAGATGACATAAATGTCTACATAGAAAATTCTAAGAAATAGATTTAAAAATCTCCTAGAACTAATAACTGAGTTCAGTAAGGTTGGACTATCGAAGATAAACTGACGAGTATTAAGTATTTTATTTCTATGTGCTAGCAATTAATATATGCACACAAAATTTAGAAATATAATACCATTTACAACTACTCAAAATGTGAAATTCTTATATAATTTAACAGAATATCTATAGGACTTGTAATCTGAAACCTACACAACACTGATAAGAAATCAAAGACCTAAATAAGTCCAGATACATGTTATGTTCATGGATTAGAAGATTCAACATAGTGAAGACATCAATGATCTTCAAATTGATAGATGATGCAATTCCTTTCAAAATCCCAGCAAAAGTTTAATAAATATGAATAAGATTTTTCTAACTTATACAGACATACAAAGGAATTAGAATAGGTGAGACAATTTTGAAAAGGAAGAATACAGTAGAAAGAGTCAGTCTACCCAAATTCGAGACTTACTATAAACTTATAGTATTCAGGACTACATATATTTAGCAGAGAGATAATCATATAGGTCAATAAAACAGAATTGACAACCCATAAATAAACTCGCAAAAATATGTCCAACTGATTTTTTTTCACAAAAAATGCTCAAGCAATTCAACATAAAAAGATAGCATTTTCAACAAAAGGTGCTAAAGAAATTGGCTATCTAGTGGTAACTAACCAACTAACTAACTGAATGAGTGAATGGACAGGAACCTACATCTTACACCTTATACAAAAATTTGTTCAAAAAAGGCAAGTAAGATGACATATTTTCATTTGTTGATCTTTGCATTAAAAAGAAAACCTGGAAGGTAGAAACAGTGCTCTACAGAAGCAGGCAAGAAAGAGATGAACAAAGTTATAGTCAGATGTGAAACTTCTCCATTTATAAATTTTTATTTTGTTCTAATTGTATAAACGTATTACTTATCTAAAAAATTTAATTGAAATAAAAACTTACACTAGAAAATCAATTTTAAAAACTGTTCAAAAAATTACTTCAAGGGGTGCCTGGATGGCTCAGTCGTTAAGCATCTGACTCTTGATCTCAGCTCCGGTCATGATCTCATGGTTTCATGAGTTTGAGCCCCACATCGGGCTCCGAGCTGACAGTGTAAAGCCTGCTTGGGATTCTCTCTCTTCTCTCTCAGCCCCTCCCCAACTTACGCTGTGTGTGTCTCTCTCTCCCTCAAAGTAAATAAATAAACATTAAAAAAATTTAAAAATTACCTCAAAATGAATCATGGACTTAAACGTAAAACATAAAACTGGAAAACTTTTAGAATAAACAGGGAAAATCTTTGGTCTAGGGCTAGGAAAAGATTTTTTTTTTTTTAGATTTGATACCCAAAACACAGTATATAGAAGGAAAAATTGATAAATTAGACTCAATCAAAATTAAAAGGTTTTGCTCTTTGAAAGCTATTGAGAGGATGAAAAGATAAAATATACAATATGAGAAAAATATTTGCAAATCTGACAAAGGACTAATATCTAGAATATATAAAGAACACTCAAAACTCAACAATAAGGAAGCAAACAATCCAATTAGGACATGAGCAAAAGACCAGAAGAAATGTCTTACTAAAGACGTTTGCCATATATGGCAAATAAACACATGAAAAGAAGTTCAGTATCATCAACAATTAGGGAAATGCAAATTAAAATGGCAGTGAAATATTACTACATACCTGTCCAGAATAGCTAAAATAAAAACCCAGTGACAACATGAAATTGAAATCAGTCTAGATGTCCTTTAATGAGTGAATGGTCAGACAAACTTTCCGGAATACTATTTAGTTATATAAAAAGAACAAACTATTTATACACAACACTGCATCTCTAGATAAATATCCAGAGGATCACGGTGAGTGGGAAAAAATCAATTCTGGAAGTTCATGGATTATATTATTTCATTTATACAACATTCTTGAAATGGCAAAATTATAGAAATGGAGAATGGTTTCTCAGGGTGGGGGGAGGGACCAAGGGGAGGTGGGCATGGCTAAAAGGCGCAACACCAGAGATCCGTGTGGTAATGGAACATTCTATATCTTGACGTATCAATGTCAATATACTGATTGCAATGTCATACTAACTGTCATGCAATTTTATAAGATATTTCTATTGGGGGAAACTGAGTGGAGGTTATATGGAATATCTCTGTGTTATTTTTAATAACTGTATGTGAATCTACAATTATCTCAAAATAAAAATTAATTTAAAAAATTGAGGAGACGTAAAAAATCAAATGAGAAGATTGTCCAAATACTTTTTGTTTTGCTAAGGTTTTGCTTTGTAATACTGTTTGAAAAAAGAATAGCATTTGCTGGCCTTTAGGCATTGTTTTAATTAAATTATAATTTCATTTTCACCGAGTTGGTTATCTTCCCCAAATATCCATATTTTAGTTTCATTTATAGCATCTTTAAGGAAACCTAATTAGTTAGTCTTCAATCCAATGAGATAGAAGATAAATTTTGAGGATGCCATTTAAAAATATATGTCAGGGCACCTGGGGGGCTCAGTCAATTGGACATTCGACTCTTTAATTTCTGCTCAGGTCATGATCCCAGAGCCCCACATTGGTCTCCATGCTGAGCATGGAGACTGTCTGAGGTTCTCACTCTCCCTCTTATATATACATATATAACAGGAGCAAGACACCTTAAAGAATCTGCACTTAGAATGGACACTTCTCTTCTGCTGGGGTTTTCCAAAGAGCATCCTGAGGTCTCTAAATTAGAAGAACCACAGGGAGGAATACTTGCCTGTGACACACATAACTGTGTCACATGTTTTTATTTCTAACATCAGTTTTCTAAAATGATTTTTGTTTCCAGCTTCTTTATCTTCTAACTCTGAGGAGCATGTTCTAGAATGGTCAAGAGATGAATGATCCAGAAAACCAAAAGAAGCTTATTTGTTTGGCAGAAGAAGTCAGCAGTCTTAGGACATTAGTCAAGCCTTGTCATTTCTGTGAGACATCTATATAGAATTTGCTGTCTTATGGTGTGTTCTGTTTACTATTTGATATTACAGGGTGTTTGAAGCCCTATGATTCAACTGTATCAAGGGTGGGGTATTTTCCCCTCTGAGTAACCTATGAATTCTTGTATTTGAAGTTGGTCAGTCTCCCAGTAAGCATGCTGCCTAGACACTCACTCCTGTTATGCCATTAACCAGTGGCCGGAATGAACTTGGTCTTGACACTATATGGAACATGTGACTTCCTTTTGATGTGATTCTTAAAAATTTGATAAGATTCTGCTTTAAAAAAGATATCTCTTTTGTCAACTCACAAAGTCTTCACACACCCAATTTAGAGAAAATGCAGTGAAAGCATAATAGAAAACATTATGGGCTTAAATCTAGGTCTTCTGATCCCAAGGTTGTCTAACTCTTCCTTTAGGGAATTTTTGGAATTATTCTACTTAGGGAAATTGTTTGTTTTTTCATCTGGGTAAACTTCTTATCTCAGAGGATGATTACAAAAGTTTAGTAAGATAATGTATGCAAAAACTTTGTAATCTCTAAATCCTTTTACGAATGTGAAGTGTTTCCATTGAAGTTTAATATCTTATATTCTTCTACATTGCTTCTTTGTCCAGACGACTTGTTAGAACCACCTGGGAGATTTTAGTGACTACCAATGGTGTTTCTTTTTTTCCCTCCCCTCCCCTCTACTTTCCTCCTTTTTCTTCCTTTGAAGACAATGGCATGACCAGGGCCAAAGAGGCATGACTGGAGAACAAGTGTCAGGGCTCGAAGCTGAGAGGACGTCATGACTAAGAAGGTGACCAGTGTGGTCAGGAGATTGATTATATATAGAGAGACTGGGAAACTATTGAATAGAGTGAGGATTACAGAAGCCAGATTTACATTCATTCCACAGAGGACTCACAAATATGGAGAGAAGAAAGCCTAGAAGGAAGCTTGAGGTGTTGAATGGAAATTAGAGGTATTGATGTGAGTGCATGGTTTTAAAGTATATATCCATGGATGTGTGTGTGTGTGTGTGTGTGTGTATTCTAACTCTGACCAGTAAGACAGCCTAGAAGCAATGACACCTAATAGCAATGACACCTCATAGCAATGAGTACAATGAGCTAGATTTTGCTTTCTAAATGCTAAAAGAGACCCAAGGTCTTTGGAGATATGGCTGATTCCAGGGCTGGGGCATACAAAGAATTGGAGAGTCTGTAACATTTTTGTCCAGAAAGTAAGGAGATATTATGAGGACATGTCAAGAGAATCTAGGAGTCTGCATGAAGGGATTCTCACTAGCCAAGTCTGCAAAAATCTGGTCATCAAAATATATAATGATAGAAATGAATTATAGTCCTTTGGATGAAATAAAATGAGTCCGCATGAATATAAATAAAGAAGTAAACGAATGGGGTAAAGGGAAAATTCTTTCTTGTAGTAGAATGATAACCAAGAAATGTAGAGGAAATGATGGAGTAAGAAAGTCATCATTTGGCAGATCCAGTGGCAATGAAAAGTTCATCTCAGATCTCCAACTGCAGAGAACATTACTGACTTATGGCTCTAGATGCTGTGTTCTGCTATCAATGGCCAAGTTTGATGAAGGACTGTGTTTTTAATCAATGGCTATAAGAAATGGGGACACTAAGGCACCTTCTTCCCAGGAGCACATGGAAGTCTTCTGATGAGTAACTTTGACTCAAGGAGTCCAATGGCTTTACTAAGGTTTTCTTAGGACTGTACAACAGGTTGTTCTCCTCCCCAGCTTTCCTTCCTTCCCTCTTTTCTCCACTATGATTAAACCATTCCAATCTGGCGTCTTTCCCAGCTTCCTCTGGCTTTGGCCTTTGCCCACTTACCCTCACCCTGTGAGTTAGTCTCCCCACTGCATCTCTTGCAGTCTTTTGCACATCTAACCCTGTCTTGGTTTCTGCTCCTCTGAGACCCCTAACTAACCCAGAAATCATGACTGGAGTGTTAATTCAGGTGGGAGACATCAATGAATGGTGGGTGGAGGTTTAAGCTTTGATGAGAGCCATGATACTGGCAGAAGCCTTGGCTTGTCTTCCTAAGTTGCTACTTATCAAGCATAAAGGGAAAATGGCGCCTTTAAAATGGAGGAGGCTGACAGACTTCAACTTGACCAGGTGATGAAGGTTAATGTTACCAGTGGTGGGACGGGTTGATGTTGTGTGTTCTCTGATATGCGAGGTGCAAAGAGTGACTTCTGTGGTATTCCCATTGAGCATGTTTGAGTCTGGTCATGAGAAAACATTCGTGGACCCAGTCTGGGGACATGCTACAGAAAAAAATCATGAAGCTCACGAAAGGTAAGAAATGGCTGAGGAAATGTTTCAGAATGAAGGAGATTAAAGAGACATGATCATTAAATGTAACATTTGATTCTGAATTGGATCCTTGACCAGAAGAAAAGGAACACTGTGAGACCAGTTGGGGAGATTTGAATGGGTCTGTGAAATGGATAATTTTTGAACCAATGTTGACTTCCCCTTTGGTGGGTTGTATACTAGAGAGGTGTCTGTGCTTTGGAAAATGCACATGGGAAGGCTTTCCAATAGTTCAGGAAGGCTGATCATTAATAAAGGGTACAGACACACATACACACACACACTCACATAAGAGCAAATAAGGTGAATGCTAATAATCAGGGGAATCTGGGTGAAGAGAATGAGATAGGTTTTTTTTTTGTTTGTTTGTTTTTTTTTTTTTTTTACTGTTCTTGCATTGTTTCTGTAAACTTGAAATGATTTCAAAATAAATTACAAAAAATACATTAAAAAATTATCAGTGGCCAGGCCCTGACCCAGGCCAGTTCAATCAGGATCTGCCAGACAGCCTGGGCATTCTTTTTTAAATGCCCCTGCGGTCTCCAGCTTGTGCGGAGGGGTGTGAACCATAACCTCAACACCTCAGCCACCGTCTACACTGATGTAATAGTTGTTTTCCATCTGGAAACTGTGCCAGGCCCAGGCTCTGTGACCAGCTCAGTCTCCATCAGGGATGGTTTTAGGAGTTCTAGACCAGTGGCTATGTTTAGCATTAAGTCAGTCCTGCTACCATTGGCCTTGTCCTGCCCTTGATGTTGGGCTCTGCCTTGGCCTTATGATGACCTCTTGCCTTGTATCCCAGTGACCAGAGCTTTATGTTGGGTCCCTCAGACCCCATTTCCTAGTTCTCCTAGGGACTAGAGTCTCATTCCTATCTCCCTGGGAGAGTGAGGGACTGTAGCACCAGCTGGCAAGGCCCTTGGATGCCAAGTGTCTTCCCGCCTGTCCACTCCCATACTCAGCCCTAAGTCTGTGCTATCCTCTGGCCTGTTCTGGGACACCCCTTGCTTTCCCCTGCAGGTCCTCTGCATGCCACAGTCTAAGTCCCTCCGCACCATCTGTCACAGCATGCTCTCTGCCTGCCCCTGGCACACATACTGCCCACCACCTGCCTCTGAGCTTCCTTCCAGAACATCTGCCTCACAGAATTAGTTAATGCCCTGTACCTATTCCCACAGCACTCTGCAATTCCACTGCCAGACGCCCTCACATTTTAGTGTTTAATTGTCTGCTTTATGCAGCAGATTAAATTCCATGAGAGAAGCAGCTATGCCCTGTTCATTGCTACATGCCCAGTACCTATTTAGCATATGGTCCCAAGTCCATAGTAAGTACTTGGTAAATATTTGTGGAATGAATAAATGAATGTCTAGTGTTCAACTCCAGCCTGGCCCTCTTTAGCATGATGCGTCTTATCACCAAATATCATCATTTGCATAGACTTGGACACAAAGCCTGATGGGACCACAGCAAGGCCAGTAGTTGAGGAAGCCTGGGCTGTAGTTCCCCAAAAGGCAAGGATCTGCTGACTTTTCAGGTAGGTGTGGGGAGCCAGTCTTTCAGGAGGACGATGGCAAGGGGTTTTTAAAATCCCTCTTCTTGAAACCGAGAAGACAGTGATACCACTCTTGTGAGGGGGCATCCCCCCACAACAGAGCTTCTTCTGGAGCTGTAGTAATCTGCAAAACATGCCTCAGGGGTCTTGATTAAAATGCAGATTAGAGAGTTCTCTCAGGACCTGTTGAATCAGAATCAGAATGTCTGACCCTGGGGTCCAGGGCTCTCAAGCGCGCTCTCTCTCTCTCTCTCTCTCTCTCTCTTTCTCTCTCTCTCTCTATATATATGTGCATATATAATATATAAAATATATATAATAATATATATATATTATTTTTTTTTCTTTTAACTAGGCTTCATGCCCAGCACAGGTCTGAACTCATGACCTTGAGATCAAGACCTGAGCTGAAGTCAAGAGTTGGACTCTTAGCCTGAGCCACAGGCACCCCAGGGCTCTATATTTCTTAACAAGCTTTTTGCTAAAGCTGCATTTAGAGAACGTCTGAATAGCATGGAAGCAGAATCTCCTGTCTTCAAGATGGGATTCTGGCAGGAGTCAGGTTGGATAGCCGGACTCTAGCCATGAGCGTGGTGGAATTTGAGGTTGTTTGCGGAGAGCATGATCAAGAATTTGAAAGCAGAAAGACTTTTTTTGTGTGTCTGTGTATTTTGATTTTCTTGAATGCTTTTATTTATTTTCACTTTGATTCTTTTTACCTAAAACAAATTCATAGACTTTATTTTTTAGAAGAGTTTTAGATTTACAGAGCAGTTGCGCAGATAGTATGGGGTTCCCTCTACCCCTCCTCCCCACCACAGTTTCCCCTATTATTAACAATATGCATCGCTGTGGCACACTAATTGTAACTAATAGTTATAATTAATGAACCAATATTAATACATTATTATTAACTAAACTCCATAGTTTCCATTAAGGTTCACCACCAGTATTACATGTTCTGTGGGTTTTGACAAATGTATAATCTCACATGTCCATCATTATAGCATCATGCAGAATATTTTCACAGCCCTAAAAATCTTCTATGCTTTACCTTCTCACCCACCTCCCTCCCTACCAATCCCTGGCAACCACTGATTTTTTACTGTATCTGTAGTTAGCCTTTTCCAAAATGTCATATATTTGCAATCATACAAAATATAGCCTTTCTAGATGGGCTTCTTTCACTTAGCAATATGTGTAGGTTTGTATAGATATGTTTTCAACCATATTGGGTAAATACTGAGGGAAGTGATTGCTGGATTGTACAATAAGACTATGTCTAGCTTTTTAAGAAAATTCCAGTCTTCCAAAGTGGCTGTACCTTTTTGCATTCCCACCAGAAATGAATGAAAGTTCCTGTTGGTCCATAGCTTCACCAGCAATTGGTATTGTCAAGTTTTGGGATTTTTGCCATTCTAAGATTTGTCCATGGATCGGTAGTGTTGACCTTTGTTTCATTTCTGTTATTAGTAATATTACTGATTTTTCAAAGAAACAGCTTTTATTTTCACTGATTCCTGTTTTCAATTTCATTGATTCTGCTTTAATTTTTATTTTTTTTCTTTTCTTCAGCTTATATTGCTCTTCTTTCTCTAGTTTTCTAAGATGGAAGCCTGGATAATTAATTTAGGTCTTTCTTCTTTTCCAATATAGACATTCCATACTATAGGCTTCCTTATGAGCACTGCCCTTGCTGCACCCTACACATTTTAATAGATTGCATTTTCATTTAGTTCAAAATATTTTTAAATTTCTCTGTAGAGTTTTTCTTTGATCCATGTAATATTTGGATTTGTGTTGTTTAATCATCAACTGTTTGGGAATTTTCCAGCTATTTTTATGTTATTGATTTCTAGTTTAATTCCACTGTGGTCTAAGAGCACATTTTATATGATTTATATTCTTTTAAATTTGTTAAGATATGTTTTATGGCCCCAAAGGTGGTCTCTCTTGATCAATGTTCTACACAAGCTTGAGAAGAATGTATATTCTGAGGTCGTTAGATGAAGTGTTCTATAAATGTCAGTTAGATCCAGTTGATAGACCTTGGAAATCAATCCCACAAGACAGAGTCCCTGGTTGGTATGTGGGAACTACTCATGTCCTTCATGGACCTAATTGAAAATTCATTGAAGGGGAAGGGAGTGACAAAGACTCAAAGAATACCAGAATTGACAGTACTTTCTGGAATCCAGGCATCGTGGAATTGCCCCTGTTGGTTGCCAGGCCCACCAGTAAACCCCAAACATTTCCTTTAGCTTCTCTAATGTCCTTGGGTGTCTAGACACAGTCTCACAAAATAAAAACGTTATGAGGGCAGAAGTCAGGCTGCTCCACTACACGCTCAGAGTTGTCTTAGGTGAGGACTGCAGCTCCATGTCCAAAAATGTTCTAGTGCAGCCTGCGGTAGAGATCCTGGGACGCCTGTCCGAAGCTTCCTGGCTGGCCTACCTCAGCTCCCATCCCTACACTGTAAACCCCTTGAAGCTGATGGCTGCTACTCCAAGGGGAACAATGCTACTATTTTTTGGCAAGGGCAATAGCTGAATAGTGTTGCATGAGAAGGAGGGGATTTAAATTCTTGTGGATGCAAAGAACAAGATAAAATACAAATGTAAACATTTAAAAAATATTCAGCATTAGAGTCAAGGAACTACCTTCAATTTACCTGCCTTAAAAACATGTATTCTGGAAAATGCTCAAATGGGCTTCTGGCCAAGATAGAATAATGGGGACCAGATTTATGTTACCACCTGAAGTAACTAAAATCATGTGACACAGCCAAGCCACTCAATGTGCCTAAGAGGAATGAAATCATATGTCTATACACATTCTGGAACATGAATGTTTATATTAGCTTTATTAGTAATGGCCCCAAAATGGAAACAACCCAAATGTCCACCAGGAGATAAATGGACAAACAAATTGTGATGTATCTATACAATGGAATACTTCTTAGCAATAAAAAAGAATAGAATTATTGATCTCTGTAACAACATGGATGAATTTCTAAACATTTATTGTAGTGAAGGAAGCTGTACAAGACTAGAGTTCATACTATATTTCTTTTATATAAAATACATGAAAATGAAAACCAGTGTACAGTGACAGAAAACAGATCTGTGTGGGTGGGGTGGAAATGGGGAAATGAGAGGGTAGGATTATAAAAGGGCTGGGGGAAACTTTGTTGGGTCAGGGATATGTTCATTATCTTGATTAAGGGGATAGTTTCACAGGTGAATCCATATGTCAAAACTCACCTTCTTTTGCACTTAAAATCTATACGGTTTATTGTAAGTCAACAGAGCTGTTTAAAATTTGTTCTTGGGGTGCCTGGGTGGCTCAGTTGGTTAATTGTCTGACTTCGGCTCAGGTCATGATCTCCCGGTTTGTGGGTTTGAGCCCCACATCAGGCTGTGTGCTGACAGTTTAGAGCCTGGAGCCTGTTTCGGATTCTGTGTCTCCCTCTCTCTCTCTCTCTCTCTGCCCCTCCCTGGCTCTCACTGTCTCTCTCTCAAAAATAAATAACATTAAAAAATTTTTTTAAATAAAAAAATAAAAATTTGTTTTTATTCTACATTATCTTTTGTTATTTTCCCCCTTGAAAAAAATGTTCAGGGGTACCTGGCTGGCTCAGATTGTGAGCCTCACACTGGGAGTAGAGTTTACTTTAAAACAAATAAATAAATGTTCAGTTTCCTAACTAATCAAAGAAATAAAAACTAAAAGAAAAATAATATAAATATGATAGGGAACAATAGGATAAAATTGTCAGGGAGGGAAAGAGTAGGACCTGAGGTCCCTGGGTGGGGGAAAAACACATATTTTGAAACAATGTTGGAACATCTGACTACAGCAAATTCTTTCTGGCATAAAGTCCCTCGTAAGAATGTGATAGACACCACCTACTCCCCCTCAGGTTTCCCTCAGGAATTTGACAAAAGACCTGACTAAAAATAAGTAGTAGACCATAAAACGTATGACCCGTAAGGAGCACTGTGGTCATAGCTCACCCCTTATACATCCCTCCTTTTGATTGGAAAGGAGCCAATCAAAAATTAGGAATGACTAGGCATTTACGGTTACCTAGCCAATAAGGGTAGAACCCAAGAAAAAGCAAAGGGGAAGAGAAGGGATCCACTCAAACCCTATAAACCAAGTCTTTGCCTATAGTTGCAGGCATTCACTTTTGAATGCCACCTCTTTACAAAGAGAGCTTTCATATTATTCTAACTTTCTGATTTTATACTCTAATAAGCTTTTCTACCTCTCTATTCTTCGAAGCAGTGAGACAATAAACTCTGGGTATTGAGGAAAAGAATCCTGCAACATAACCGTCTTCACTCACATGGAAAAAACTTTTATAAACATAAAATGTGGACTCAGAGACACAGACTGTCTCCCATACCCTTATAAAGGAAAACCATTTCTTCTTTTACCTACTACTTGCTGAATACCTCACTACCAGTTCGCCTAACGTGGGAGTTCTCCTACTCCAAGCAATTCTATGATGCTAGCTGAGTGCTCTATGGTTTAACTGGATTCTGACACTATCTACCTGTACACACCACAGGTTAAGGCTCAGTCCCCTACAGTTGCCCATTCTCCACTTCAGATTCTAATCTCAAGTCCAGGCTGTCACCTGGGCTTCTGACCAGTTGGCTGTGAAGTGGAGGTTCCCATGACCTCTCCTTGCATTCGATTAATCTATCAGAATGGTTCACAAAACTCACGGAACAGTTTACTTACTAGATTACCAGTTTATTACAAAAGGATGTGATAAAGTTAATTTGTATATCAGGACCCTCAAAATGGCGGCTGCCCCAGCGACTCTGCCCATGTCACAAATCTAAACCTAAGTCAGCCTTAATGTGTAGGAAAATACCTGTCAAGGAATCCTTACATACACCAATCTGCAAGCCTCCAACTCAGCTTCAGCTAGTTTACCTTACCCTAGAAAATAGAACCTGCTGGCCTTATAAGGAAATCTCCAACCTCCTAGCCAATCATGCCCTGTTGCTGCATGGCCTCCTCTAAATCTATATAAAACTCATTCTTGCCCCAAATCTTTTGGGAATAAGGCTTTGCTGCTTGTGAGGCATTTACCCCTCCAATCTATGGATTGTTTTCCTTAAAATAAAGGATGGTAAACTCAGTTCCAAGTTATTTTCTCATCTGACAGACATATCTCAGGAGCAGTCCAATGGAATAGATGCCTAGGGCAAGAGTTGTGGCAATAGGTAGGGAGCTTCCATGCCTTCTGTGAGCATGCCACCCTCCCAACACCTCCATGTGTTCACCAACCTGGAAGCTCTCCAAGCCTGTAGTTCAGGATTTTTATGAAGGCTACATTCTGTAGGCATGATTAATAATATCGTCCTCCATTGGTGATGGATGACATCATCCTCCAACTCCCCCTCTTCTCTCCCAAGGTCAAGGGATGGGGCTGAAAGTTCACAAGGTTGTTTCCTTGGCAACCTGCCCCATCCATTGGTCTTTCCAAAAGCCACCTCATTTTAACATCAACTCATGTGTCATTGAAATTTGTTATGAATAACAAAAGACACCCACTTCACCTTTATCCCTCTGAAGCTATTTCAGGAGCTGGGAGCACAATTAAATATAACCAAAGATATCACCACAGTGCTTATACAAAAAATTATAAGAATTTTAGATGCTGTGTGTCAGGAACTATGGCCAAAGACCAAAATATGTATTTTTTATTATGTCACAATATCACAACCCTCATTCACTTTTGGTGGGAGTAAGTAATGGGCTCAACATTTCTGAGGTCAGTTTGACAATAAGTCTTTAAAGCCTTAACGTGTGCCTAACCTTTTAAAACGTGCTCTTCTATTTTAGGGATTAACTCTGTGGATACCTCCTGTCTTAGAATATGAGAAAGATGTAGTTTGTAGGATATTGATTTCAGCCCTGTTTATATTTGCAAAAAAAGTTATAAATAATCCATATGACAAATAACTGGAGATTGGCTAAATAGTTAGTAATATGGTCACACAGTAATAGGTTCTCCAGAAACAAATGTGGAAATGGTTGGGGGTATACATATGGGAGGGAACCAGAGAAGGCAGCCTTGGTAAAAAAAAACAGTGATGTGGCCCCAGCAAAACTTCGATCTACCCAAGGGCGCTTGGGCTGAACCGGCCAGGCTGGTTGAACCTGCCCTCACCCAGTCACTGGATGTGACCAAGATGGCTGGCCAGGTGGCTCTGTGCAGCGGAGGCCTCCCGGAAGGAGCTGAGAGTGGAGGGGGGCTGCTGACTGCCCACAGTGGGGCAGCACGTCTTTCCGCCAGGGACATCTGGACAGCAAGGGTGTCTCTGTGCACCACCATCCCAAAAGCTTTCCTTTCCTGCCTCTTTTATTCTGTATGCTCTGCTTCCTTTTCTTTTTTCTCTGCTGACTTGCAGAGTCAGTCTCTTCATGAAGTATTTATTTATTTTAGAAGTTACTTGTAGAAGCCTCTGGAGCAAAAATGCTATTGAAATTAAATTAATGGAAAAGATGATAAGTAAATGAGATTCTGGAGAGAATTCCGTGCAAGAAAATTAGAGTTACACTCACTATAACTTGCACCTGATGGACCAGATAAAGGACAGTGGTGAATATCCACAGGAAAAGCAAAGTTGAGAGTTTTCTCCTTTCCCAGTGTTCATGGGGTGAGCCTTTGCAAATGAAGAGTAGTGGTCTCCGCTCTGGGTTAGAAGTCACTGAATTGACTTCCTACGCTGTTGTCCTTCCAGGGTATGAATGTATTTGTTTGCATTTGGGGGATGGGGGCAAGGTTGGGAGGTGTTTTTACCAGGACCAAGGACACAGGACAGCCTGTGTCTGCTCTCTGCATGGAGAGGAATAGATTGAGACTCCAGGACCAGCCACATAGAGCCCACCTGGGAAGGGAGAACATCAGTATCAAAAATAACATCAGAATTCTGGGGTCAGGGAGTAAAAGCTAGAACTATTACAGAAGAGTCCTGCTAATTATGGACGGAGACATGGGCAGGTGGCTGTTTTTGTCTGAATCTCCATTAGAATTTCATTATCACGCAATGGGTCAAATGCAGAGCAGTGGTTTGCTAAACATAAAATAAAAATAGAATAGAGTAGAGTAGTCTTTTCAAAACCTGGAAATTCTGACTATGCCAAATATTAGCAAGGATGTGGGTCAATGGTATCTTTATTTTGCTGGTGGGAGTCTTGCTGTTGAAATATATGGAAGCAATTTGGCATTCTCTCTCAGTGTTGAGTATTTGCCTTCTTTGTATTTCAACAGCTCCATCCCAAGAAGATACCCTTGAGAAATTCTTGCACATATGCCCAGGAAATAATGTGGTGTGATGTTCATAATAACACTCAATGAGAGCAAAAGGCTATAAACAATCTAAATGCCCACAAACTAATGAATAGATAAATAAAATATGGAATATTATTTGGCAATAAAATGAAGTACTGATGCATGCTACAACATGGATGAACCTTGAAAACATTTTGCGAAATGAAAGAAGCCAGACACAAAAGACTGCAGATTGTATGACTCCCTTTCTATGATATGTTCAGAATAGGCAGATTTCTAGAAACGGAAAGATTCGTGGTTGCCAGGGGCCGAGAGATTGGAGGGACTAGTAAGTAACTGCTAATGGATATAGAAAGTTGCTTCTTAGTGTAATGGAAATGTTCTAAAATTGACTGTTGTGATGGGTTCACAGTTCTGTGAATAAACTAAAAACCCATTGAAGTGCATAGTCTAAATAGGTGACTTGTGTGGTGCGTGAATTGTTTCTCAATAAAGCCGTTTACAAAAAAACAAACAAACAAACCCAAATGTCCAAGAACAGGAGAATGAATCCATAGGAATGAATCCATTTATATAACAGAATAAGATATAATATAATATATATAATGTAATATAATTTAATGATTGACAAATTTTAATAAGTCAAATCAGTGTCTCTGAGTGCTATTAACAATTAATTAATAACAATAGCATTATATTAATGCTTGAAGTGCATTAGTTACTATCTGTGTGGTTGGTATCTTATTTAATTTCCATCAGATCGCTGTGAGTTAGGAGCTATAGCTGTTGCCATTTCATAGATAAGAAACTGACCTTTAGAGAGTTCGCACGACTGGCAAATAGTAAAGCCTAGATCTGGTTCCTGTCTGTCAGACTCTAGAGCCCTTGTGGGTTACTGTGCCCTCTGCTGACCATCCACTACCTCCCTCCCACCCTCCCCACAAGACAGCAGCTCAGACTGACCAGGTCCATCAGGTCCCCGAAAAGGATACCACCAGCGGGATCTGGGTTAGCTGTGGACACAGAGTGCTAAGGCATTTCCTGGCAAGATATTCCATAGAGTCAAAAAGAATGCTGATTAATTTGGGAAACAAAAATAACAATGAATCATGGGCTAATTCAGGGACATTATTAGAAGCTACTGCTGGAACAGAGAAATCTTCTAGGAAGCAGAAAATTAGGTGCAGAAAATTAGTGATGGCAAAGCCCCGGTGCCCACTTCACGGGGCCATGTGCTGATGACCATGCACCACCATTCAAAGGAGCTTCCAAGTGGTCCTTGTCTTTTTCTGTCGGAGCTAGCCTTATTCCAGCCTGAATTAAGCTGAAGAGTTGAGTGGCGTCTCAATAGCATTGAAGCTCACCTCAGGCATTCTCTCCTCTCTGGTCTTCATGAGCTGAGAAGGTGCTCATCTGGTCCGCGTTTCTCATCCACACAGAAGTGCCTTTGAAGGAGCTCCAGTGAGCTCTAGCCTCCTCCTCAGCACCAGTTAGGGGCTTTGCCAAATGAAATACTTGGACCAGATTAGGATATCAAGTAGGGAAGGGGAGGGGGGAGCATGAGTGGAGGGAAGGAGTCTTTCCAGGCACTTGTTTGCCAATGCTCTTTGGATCAGTTCGGTGTTTGATGCTGGTTGTCAACCCACACACTTCTTAATCTACTTTAATTTCTGTTTTGGAAAGAGGGCAGGAAGAGCTATTGGACAACACTTCAAGGACTAGGCACTGACTGACACTAAGGACGTTGTCCCTGGGGGTGGTGTCTCTGCTGTCCCACGCGGTGTCCCGAGAGCAGTCCACACTCTCTGAGAGCAGAGGGAACATGGACAGAGAGAAGGCAAGTGTTCAAGGGCACTGTGATACCAGATCACAATCTTAGAAGGGAAGAAGTGGTCGCAGAGTCCAAACCATAAGTCACTGACTATATGGACCAATCAGTTCCCAGTACGGAATAGTTCTTATGAGTGAAAGAGAAACCCGAGTCCTTATCTTCAACAAACTTGTATTATAGCTGGTGAAATAACGCACCACGAGGCGAGGTTCATTTCCACATCACCAGTCAGGATGCATTCTAGGGCTCTGCCATCCACCCGGAAAGCAGACACTCCAGGCTTTAGAGGGTAGGGAACGTTCTCCTAGAATACAAGGCAGTATGTTCTTCTTTGATACCACGTCTGCACTGTCAAAGTTTTACTATTGTTTCTGTCTTTGGCACCTGAGTTTCAGAGGTTGCAGTTCAGGAAGAGCTTGGTGTGAGTCTTCACGGCTTGGAAAAGGGCTCCATTTAATTAGATGTGCAGTTCTCAGCACCGTGGAGGCCCCTGCAAAGCAGCAGCAATGCCAATGGTCTTGCTAATTGGGCTGCTTTTTAGAAGCAGACATGGGCACTGGATAAAGGCCCTGGGAGCTCCTCCTGCTTGTCTGGAGCCTGGAGGGCAAACTGAGTTTGTGACTCTGAAGGCCAAGTCCTGCCAGCCAAAGCCAGATTCGTTTTGGGGGTGGCTCACATATGGGAAAGCTTTGAATTGAAAAGGCTTTGGTCTCAGGGAGACAGATGCTGCTTGCCTTGCCTCATTATCCATTTTGGAAGAGAACGTAGCGTCTTCCTTCCTGGAAGACTTTTCCTGTGGATGAGACCCTCCCCGCTTCCTTGTCCCCAGACAGCTACAGGTACCACCCAGAGGGCAGGGATCCCTGGCTCAGTACAAGGAGATTGGCGGTGCTCTTAAGCCATAAATTGGTGTCACAGTCATATATCTCCATAGCAACATTTCACACAAAAAGAAGGACATTTGTAAATATGCATTTTGCAAGCCCCCTTTTTGATTTAAAATATCAACCTTTTGAGAACAAGTTGCATTGCCAGCTATGTTCTGCTGCTGGAAGAGTGAGAACATGGAGGCTTCTCATTTACCCAGTTTGCCAGTGGCTCACGAAATCAACTGGTAAATTCCCTCCTGAGCACACTTCATGGGCCCGGTGCCTTGCAAGGTGATGTTGCGGACACAGAAGGGAAGGAGGGTAAATCCAGCCCAGGGCTCACTTAGCACACCGTGTCTCCACCACTGGATCACAGACCTCCAGGGGGCCTGGGCTCTGGGGCCTCTGATCAGCAAAGCAAATGGTCTTGGCTCTTGCCCTTATGGGGTCCTTACCAGGTGGTTAGTGGAGCTTTATTCTTTTTAGTTTATTATTATTTTTTTAATGTTTATTTGAGAGAGAGAGAGAGAGAGAGAGAGAGAGACAGACAGACAGACAGACAGAGCGTGAGCAGGGGAAGGGCAGACAGAGAAGAAGACACAGAATCTGAAGCAGCTATCAGCACAGAGCCCAATGCAGGGATCGAACCCATGAACCGCGAGATCATGACCTGAGCCAAAGTCAGCTGCTTAACCAACTGAGCTACCCAGGCGCCCCTCCAGTGGAGCTTTAAAAGTTACAAATGTCTGATCCGGAAATCCCATGCCTTGATAATTTACCCAAATGAGTTGGAAAGTTATGTCCACACAAAAACCTGCGCAAGGATGTTTATAGCAGCTTATTCATAATTGCTCCAAACTTAGAAGCAGTCAAATCGTTCTTCATTAGCTGAATGGATAAGCTATGATGCCTCTCTACCACAGAATATTATTTAGCAATAAAAAGAAATGAGCTAGCAAGCCACAGAAAGACATGAAGGAAACTTGTATGCATATTGCTAAGTGAAAGAAGCCAATATGAGAAGCCTACATACTGTATGATTCTAACTGTACAACATTCTCCAAAAAGGCAAAACTATGGAGACAGTAGAAAGATCTGTGGTTGCGAAGGACCACTTCCCTGTAGGGCAGTGGGGAGGGAGGGATGGATAGGTGGGGCACAGAGAATTTTAAGGGCAATGAAAATACTCAGTACATACTTCTTGGTGGATTCGTGCCTTTACACGTTTGTTCAAACCCATGTACCACACCAAGAGTGAACCCTAATGCAACCATGGCTGGTTGTGATGTGTCGATGCACGTTCATGAAGCATAACTAATGTACCACTCTGGTAGGGGATGTTGATAATGAGGGTGTCTTTGCATGTGTTGGGGCAAGGGTATATGAAGTCTCTGCACTTCCTTTTCAATTTTTCTGTGAACCGAAATGGTCCTTAAAAAACAGAGCTCTTTAAAAAAAAAAAAGGATCACGTAGTATATGCTCAATAAATAACTTTGAAAAGGCCAGCAGGAAGGCAGACAGTGAGCAGACAAAACTGGCATTTCCTCTTGATCTCTCTTAGCGATGAGCCTGTTGGCATTTCGTTTGCTATGCACGTGGCTAATTGGTTCTTTGGGTCCCTAGCAAATCTTTTGGTCAACATTATTTAATTTCATTCCGTCATTAGCAATGAACAAATAACTTAAAAGCAAAGCAAAAAAACGAACAAACTGTCTCCCCAAAACTGCAGATGATGTGTCCTATTCCCCAGACATGTTGGTTTGCTAGATCTGAGGTGGGTCATGAATGTCTGTATATTAAAAAGCTTCTCAGGAGACTTGGCATTCATCCCTCTGTTAAGGCAATCAGGTAGGCATTCTTGGAAAATAGGAAAGGGACCTAAAATGAGAGGCTCAAACAGATGGCATTGCATTGTTCTCTCTCTTAATAGCCCAGAGGTAGGTGGGCAATTCCAGGGCGGGCAGGCCCTCGGGCTGTCCTGAGAGGCAGGCTCAACTATACCATTGCTCTACCACACGTAGGGAAGGCGGGTCAGGCCCTAGGAAAGGGGGATTGGAAGAGAGGCAGCAAGCAACAACCCAGAAGAGGGGTACCTCCCAGTCACTCAGAAATAACCACACAGCCGTACCTCGCTGTAAGGGGGTGGGGGTGGGGAGGAGTCGGGTTGGAGATGTAGTAATTGCCTGGGATCAACAAGCTAGCTGGAGGTTAGGGCGGGGAGGATGGGGACTGGGGACGGTCACTGCCGCCATCACAGAGGACTGCTCCCAGGCCAGCTAACTCAGGACCGCGGCAGGTTCAGCCCACCCGTCAGTACTTGCAAAGTCATTTCTACAAATAACATGGTTTGAGGCCCGGAGGCCACAAACTTCATTCCCAGGAGAACATAAGGAAATTTCTGGAAAGTTGGCACAGAACATTGGCTCCTGGAGGTCCCAGCTGGCTTGAGTGGTCTGCAGATACAGCGCTGCTGTCATTTCCACTGTTCAACCAGCCTGGACACGGCTTGGGCTCTGACCCCTCATCTCTGTCTCTTGAGCAGAGGTGTGACACCCATTCGATAAAACCTATTCAGACAAGTGACCTGCTGGTGGCCTAAGGTGACCAGCAAACTGAACGCACTTCTAGGAGAGGGAATAAGGATGACGATCCAAAAGAACAAACTCTTTGAGAATAAGCCTGTGTAGAGGTATTGCAATGTGATGTTCAAGGGAGCCCTGACTCTGAGCCCAGGTCCCCCCTAGCCATGGCCTTTTTCCTCATAGTAGAACAGGGACAATGATAGTAATAGCTAACATTTACATGGCACTTACTGTTTGCAATCATTTTTCTAGGTGCTTAATAGATAGTTGCTAATTTAATCTTCCCACCAATCTTATAAGACAAACACTGTTGTCTAGTCCCATTGTATAGACGGAGGAACTGAGCCACAGAGACATTACATCCAAGGTCACACAGCTGGTAAGTGGCCGAGGCAGGATTTGAATCCTGGTGGTCTGGCTTCAGTGTCCATGTTCCCAGGTCTGTTGATTCACTGCCCAGTGTAGCTCAGGCCACGGCTTTGTCGTGGGGATTGAGTGGAGTAATTAGAGTGCCAATAAGGTATGGCTGCTCCCAGTAGATGTTCATTATAGGAGACTACTATTATTAAACTCACAAGTTGAGCCTTGGCTGCTAAAATTAGGATGTCTGTTGTCTCAGGACCTAGCAGAGTGCCTAGGACACGGTAGGCACTGAGCAAAAAGGAATAAAATGTAGAATTATTTTCAGAATCCCTCTCTCCCTCTGTCTGTCTCTACCTCTGTCCCTCTCTGTGCCTTCATGTGTCTCTCCTCTTCAGCGTCCTTGGTTTTTGGAGCCAGACGTGATCCCTTGGTGCCTCCGGTCTGGGAGAGGCAGCCGTCAGGGGACGCTCTGGTAGCTTCCATCTGGGCTCCAGCTAGTTCCCCCCCTTGAGCTGCCACTCCTCTCTCTGTGGTCCTGCCAACCCTTTCTGGGCACACTATTTGGACACAGTCTTTTTTTTTCTTTTTGGTCACTTCTGTCTGAAACTTTACAAAATTACTCCCTTAGATTCACCCAAAATACTATTTCTTGTCCTGAAATAGCATCTTTCACTCTCACCAGGATTTTTTTTCCTTTTCCTTTTCCTGGGCTGTAAAGTCCAAAAAAACCCAAAAGTCACCACGTCATAAACTACGAGAGCATTCTTAGATACTGTCTAGGCCTCGCGCCTCATTTGCCGAGGAGTCCCTGGAGCCAGAGACAGCGGACTTTCCTCAGGGCCACACTGAGGCGTCAGGGAGGGGCAGCCTCGAACGCAGTGACCTGGACGATCAGTCTAGACTCGTTTCTCCGACTCAGGTCAGATGAGAGGCCCAGCCCAAAAGGGGCTGGTCTGCCCTTCTCCTCATGGCTGTGGCCCTATGTCCCCCACATGCCTCATCTCAGTCCCATCTGAAGTATCAGGGTCCTCTGGTCTCTTTCCCTGACTTGGAAAAAAGCAGGACTCCCTCAGAGAAGAGGTGGTCCAGGAAATAGAGAGCTGCAACGGTTTTCCAATTAAAGTGTCCCAGGAGGCTTTACTAAATCGGTGCTTCTGACTTGGTGTTTCAAATGTTATTTCTAAGAGCCTCCCGCTGAGGGGTGTGGAAGTGGCTACCACCGGCCCCTTCACTCCCCCCACCCTTCCTACCTCCCACCCCCCTGCCAAAGCACAAAGAATCGAAGCTGCCACCTTCCTAAGCTATTTTTTTGTTGTTGAAGCTTTTCTGAGCCTAACATTGTAGTCGGGGGCAGTCAGAGGCCGTGGAGGCCGCATCCCTGCGCTGCCTAGAGCACGGCTGGGCCAGAGGGTCGCTCCATGGGGCCGGGAAGGCCCGGGGTGGCCGAGAACAGAGGGACATGCTGTGGGGAAGGCCTCACAGCCCGTAGACAGGGGAAAGGGCCCTGAGGCTGGCGTGAGGGGCTGCCTCACACCCGGGTTTCTCCCCTCTTTGCTCCCAGTACTATTGTTCTGGGTGAGATGCAAGACAGGGAAGAAAACCGTGTCCAAACCAAAGTCAAACCCAGGCCTCCTGACCGACCGTCCGGTCCCCTGCCATCCTGCACTGCCGGGAATCTGGGGTGTCTCAGGCCTGCTGGGGGCTGTCAGGACGGACTCAGGTGGCCAGGGGCTGCGGCAGAGTTTTGATGCCTCAGGGACTGGGTTTATGTAAAATTCACGAGATTGAAGCCTTACATACAATCTTTCGTTGATTTTCCAAACCAAACTGTTATTCTCTTTCACTAACCACACAACGTATACTTAGCTTCTGACAGAAGAGAGAAGATGCTGAATCCAGAGCACAGGACTGTAAGAAACAATTTTCTGTTAACGAGAGAGAGAGAGAGAGAGAGAGAGAGAGAGAGACATCAGTGTCCTGGGGACTTATTCTCAGGTGCCTGTTAGTTTGGGTGTGCGTCTCTGCAAGGCAAGGGGGAAAACAGTGCTGGTCCAGATGGCACTGGGCCATCCACGCAGGCTCCAAAAGAAATGAATTACATGGAGACAGTTCACATTCCAACGTCTTCTGTTCTTCTTTCTTCCTGCTTTAATCGAAGGGCTTCAGGGTCTTCCCTGTTTCTAAAGAATCTTCGGTCCTTTGTTTCACTCACACTCTTAAAAAAGGACAAAAAGCCAAAACAGAACCCTCCTCCCTAAAGAAAACCTTATTTGATTTTTCTTAAATTTTAAATCAGTTATTGCTGAAAGTTGTTGCTTTCTTGCACATTAACGTAGCCTGGGGAATTTAAAAGAGTCCTTGCACCGTGGACATGGAGATTTAACCATCAGTATTTTTTCTTAACTACAGATGATTGCCAAAGACAGCTGCATGGAGAGCCAGTGATGGGAGCCAGTGCTTTCTCAGACTTCAGCACTCATCTGAATCACCTCGGGACCCCAGTGAGGTAGACATTTTGATTCAGGAGGTCTGGGGTGGGGGCTACAGAGTCTGCGAGTCCACCAGGCTCCCAGGTGACGCCAGTGAGGCCAGTCTGCAGACCACACTTTGAACATGTGAGGTCAAGGTCAAGGTATAGTTGTTGGTCCCCAATGTCAAGTGATTCAGGGGGGATAGAAAACATTGATGCATCGCAGGCAAAAGGAAGGCTTCTTTCTGGCACAGGAAGGGAAGACAGTTCCTTTGAGGAACTTCTCCCAAGTTGTCAAGAAACAACTTTTTGGCTTGGGGCACTTGCGTGGCTCAGTCAGCTAAGCATGTGACTTCCGTTCAGGTCTTGATCTCATGGTTTGTGAGTTTGAGCCCCACATCAGGCTCCACACTGACAGTGTGGAAGCTGCATGAGATTCTCTCTCTCTCTCTCTCTCTCTCTCTCTCCTCCTCCCCAACTTGCTCGCTCTTTCTTTCTCTCTTTCTCAAAATAAATAAATAAAACTTTAAAAATTTTTAAAAAATGATTTTTCAGCTTTCTACAAAGATGGTTTATAGAAGAACCTGGCCTTCTGTAATCTATAAAAAGAAAAAATTTTAGAATGTTCTAGACCAGAGAGAGCTGGTAGGTCACATGGGCCAGTGTTTCCCAATCCTAGCTAAGTATCAGAAACACTCAGTGGAGCCATCTAAAAATTCAAATTCCTGGGATCTGCCTGAATAGCCTCTACTAAACATATTTTTATTTATTTATTTTTATTATTATTTTGTTAATGTTTATTTTTTATTTTTGAGAGAGAGACAGAGAGCACAAGCAGGGGAGAGGCAGAGAGAGAAAAGGGAACAGAGGATCTGATGTGGGCTCTATACTAATGGCAGATAGCCGGATGCCGGGCTCCATCTCACGACCCACTCGATCGTGACCTGAGCTTCGGACACTTAAGCACCTGAGCCACCCAGGCGCCCCTAAACATATTTTTAAGTAGCTAATTTAAGTCCTGACAGATTTGGGACCCTTACTGTAGTCCACCCCAGCCCCCACTTCCCGCTTCCTCACACATACACATTTTACAGAAGATGGATACAGCGGCCCCAGCAAGGGCTTGCTTGTGACGTGGGTACTTTCTGCTGCAAGAAAAAAAAATCTGAGTGATAGACAGACCTTCTTAAGGGTCACAGCCGTTTGAAGACCTAGATTCTAGCTAATAAATTCAGGCTAGGTGTCTGCCTTTGCTTTTCTGGACTGACAGCCTAATTTTATGAGACAGTAAAGCCAACAGGCAGGTATATAGATAGCTAATAAAAAAGGCCACTGGACCCAACCGAGAAGGAGATTCTGCGCTTCTCTAGACGGCCATGGCCACATGAGGAAGAGGAACCTCATGTCCCCTCTCCCTGGGTAACTCCACCTCCAGTTTAATGGGGTTCAGGCCCTGGTCATGCGTTGCTCTCCTTCTATAATTCTCCTGGGATCCTTATGCCCCTTCAAAGACAAGAGGGCAAAGATTTTTTTAGCATCATGACAAATGACAGTCACGGTCCTAACTTCTGAGTAGAAATGCTTCTGCGTGCCCCCTGGGACTTCACCCAGCCACCCAGCTTGGTGTCTTGTGCGGATCTTCCGGTTCTACATGTCTGTGTCACGCCCAACCCTGCTCACATGGAACGTACAAGGGAGATTCTGGCTATTGCCAGGTCTGTCTGATACCCAGCACCCAGACCTGGTGTCTGGGTGCCCCCACCCTTCCCAGAAACCCCGCCTGAGGAGGACTGAGGTTGTGCCATAAGTGCTCACTATGTGATTTTTTAAAAATGTTTACTTATTCATTTTGAGAGTGAGAGAGAGGAGAGAGAGAGAGAACATGTGTTAGTGGGGGAAGGGCAGAGAGACACTCTCGAGGAGGCTCCCTGCTCAGTGGGGACTGGACTTGGGGCTGATCTCACAAACCATGAAATCATGACCTGAGCTCAAATCAAGAGTGAGACACGTAACCAACTGACCCACCCAGGGGCCTGTCACGTGACTTTTCTTAACCAATACACTTTGAGTGCTCAAATTTTTTTTCATTAAAAAATAATTATTAGGTATAAATGCTTTATTTTGTCTTAATACATATTTAATCATTCATCCATATATTTGTTTTCTGAGCACATACAATGTGTCAGTAAACACCATCTATCTGTATGTTTTAATGCCAAGATCCTATTAGGTAGGTGTGACTGTCTTCATTTTTCACATAAAGAGTCTGAAACTCAGAGATGATGAGCTGCTTTTTTAAGATCACACTTTCAGAAAGCGATCTGACTGTGGTCTGAACTCAGATCTCTCAGGCTCCTAAACACCTTGTCCTTCCCTCAAATCTGATCGCCTGAAAACAATAGCTTCTCTCATTTTAGAGACTGAGGAAGGCAGCTAGTTGTCAATTTTTTTGGTAATTTTTAAAATTTTTGTTTATTTTTGAGAGAGAGAGAGAGTGCGAGTAGGGGAGGGGCAGAGAGAGAGGGAGACACAGAATCCAAAGCAGGCTCCCACCGCAGAGCTGTCAGCACAGAGCCCAACGTGGGGCTCTACCCCATAAACTGTAAGATCATGACCTGAGTTGAAGTCCAACGTTTAATCAACTGAGCCACCCAGGCGTCCCTGTAATTTTTTTTTATTAAAGATTCTTATTTGGCAAAGACATGGTCAAGCCAAAAAATACACCACCAACTGGAAGTCGTTTCAACACATACCATCTTAACATTCACAATTCACTAGCACACTCATACATCAGTAAGTTAAAATTTGTGCGTATTATTTCTTCTGAAAAGCTTTCCCGGAGCCTCCTGTGTAAATCAGGGCCCACCTTCCATCATCACGTAGCCCCTCTACTCCCCGCACCCGCACAGACGGCATCCCCAGCAGGCAGTGGGACACGTGCTTTCAGGCACTGTGCGGCCGGTGGCCAATTTAGGGATGGACAGAGTTCCCTGCCGTACACTCTTTTGGGAAGTATTTATACTCCGGGTTGTGGGTCTACTTCTTTAAAATAAACTTATTCGGAATCATTTTAGATTCACAGAGAAGTTGCAAAGATAGTCCAGAGAGCTCTCCCTCAGGTCCCCCTTCTGTGACGTCCACCTTACTGTGCTAATTACAGTGTCAGGAACATTCAACAAGCGAGTACGTTTTCTTTTCCTGTGGCGTGTGGGTAACCGCCAGCCATGCAGCCAGAAGGCCCGAGTCCCGGGAGCGTCGGTCCAGTTGACCCCCGTAATCTCAGCTTTCCCCGGACACCAGCAGGATAACAGGATGGCCTTGCTGGTTTCTAGAGAGGATTAAGAAAGCCCATGTCTGTGAAAGCCCCGCAGGATGCTGCCTGGTGCACTTTTGAATATAAGCCTCTGAAATCTGCCTTGAAACAGAAGTTTCCATCAGGCTGTGTCCAAAACATGCTGGGGGTTCCTATGCCTGTTACTATGCAAGACACTCCCCTCCCCGACGCTGAGCCATGCTCGTGTTTACTTGAAACACTCTCTCCACTTGCCTCCCCCTCCTTCCTTCTCTCCCAATAAATCCTGCTTGACGAGTTCAGGCCAAGCGCAGTGGCTCTCAACAGAGATGTTGCTTCCTCCGCTGGACTGTGTCTGTCAAAGTCGCTGGCCAACCCACGTGGTCCCGGCCAAGCCGGTGAGTTGACACCAACATGCGGCCCGTGCATCCTGAATTCGTAAGCAGAGGAGAACCCTTGAACCTGAGGGGATTGCCAAGGTGGTGCAGAGTTGAAAACATTTCCAAATCTGTCCTGTTACTGGTGGTGAGAGGAAGGGAAAAAGGGAGAGAGGGGGACTGAGAAGGGGCTAGAAGGCACAAAAACAGACATCATTAGAAAATTTGGGCTCTTGACGTTTTCTTTGCCACCCCTGCCCCCCGATTTACATCCGTCCCCTGAGCTAGACACCAAGCTGGCACGCATGTTTCCAGAAATGAATAGGATACTTGAACACTTCAGAATGAAAATGACACTCTTGAAGTGCACGCTTGGTGACTTGGCTGCCTGCGTCTGCTCTCACACAGATGCCCTCTGAAAGCGGCACCTCCCTTGGGCACATCTCACCTCGCCCACGGACGTCCTGGAAGCCAGCAGACGCCTGAAGAGAACACAGCTTGGAGCTGTGCCTGTGTAACGAGACTTCTCTTTAAGGCATTCTCTCCTGTTCATCCCAGGCCTATAGAAGATTCCACTCCAAATCAGTAGTTGCTGACCCTATTAAAAACAACTATCCATATTCCTTTTTTTTTAATTTAAAAATTTTTATTTTTTTAATGTTTATTTATTTTTTTGAGAGACAGAGAGCGAGAGCAGGGGAAGGGTAGAGAAAGAGGGAGACACAGAGCCCGACACAGGGCTCGAACTCACGAACTGCGTGATCATGACCTGAGCCAAAGTTGGCTGCTGAACCGACCTAGACACCCAGGTGCTCCCATATTCCTTAATTAGCACAAAAGAACCTGAATATTTACATATTGTTATTTCTTTCTTTCCTCTTACCTTTTTTTTTTTTTTTTTTTTTTTGTGAGGCGAATGGGGTTGTCCTTTGACGCTGGCTTTTCCTGTGTGCCCAGATTTTTAACTGGACCACTCCCTGCACTTTGGGTCTGTGGCTGCAAGGCCATGCGGTGGAGGAAGTCTGCGGTGTCTCCTCAGCCAGGCAAAGCAAAGAAGTCGGAGGAAAGCGATCTTTCTGAAATGGAAGAAATAAGGCAGGGAAGGACTATAAAACTCCCACTCTTTTGACATTGTAAAAAGAGCTGCTCTCTGTCCCTTCAGAGGAAGAGAACAAAGAGCTAAAGGTTACAAGCCAGACTTTGAAAGAGAATTATGGCTAATCTTAAAAAAATTATCATGCATAGAATGTTCTAGAAATCCAGGTAGGTTTCCCCCCCCCCCATGTTAAATATAGTCTGACATAAACCCAGGTCTATTGAGGTTTAGGGTGAACCAAGATGTTCCTACGCACTACCTGTTGAAATGAGGGTTCGCCTATACTCCAGCAGGAATAGAAAATAGAGTTGTTTCTTACCACATCTAACTACCAGTAGGTAGGAAAAGGTCTTTGAGCTTTATCCGTAGGTTGTGAAACTGTTTTTGGTGCTTGTTTCTTCATTCCTTCTGGGCGGATGCAAACTCTTGCAGACCGGTCCTCATGTCTTCACTGTGCTCTCTCCTTCCCCTTTTATCTCCCCTTCTCTCTCCTTTTGCCCTTCCATTTCTGGAAGGTCCAGAGCTCTACAGAGACAGGTAAAAAGCAGGGATGGGGAGGTCAGGGTCAAAGTTCAAAGGAAGAACACAGAAGAAATTAGAGAGCCGATAAGAACAGCTTTGGCCTGGGCATTAAGAAAGTAAGTGTTAGGCTAGGCTCTGTCACTAAACAACAGCCACAATAATAATAGTAATTTAAAATATCAATAGCGCTTACTGCATAATGAGTGTTTACTATTTCCAGGCATTATTTGAAGCACGTTTTGTATGTTTGTTTTGTTTTTGTTTTTATTGAGGGAGAGAGAGAGGGAAGAAGCACAAACTGGAGAGAAGAAGAGAGAGAGAATCCTAAGCAGACTCTCCACTCAGCATGAAGCCTGATGTGGGGCTTGATCCCACGACCCTGGGATCATGACTGAGGCACACAGGTGCCCCTTGAGGCACTTTAAATTAACCAGTGAATTTGAAGGAAGTGGACAGATGAGGACACTGAGGTCTAGACACATTAAGAAGCCTCTCCACTGTCACACCGCTGTCAAAGGCCAAGCTGGAACTCAAAGATACCTTGAGGTTTGTGTCAGGACACTGGACACTGTGGCCTCCCTTGTGTGTGGGAGCATTTAATTTACATTCCTGTAGTCCCTGTGAAGCCAGAAGGTTTAAGTAGATGTTTTCGAAACTGCTTCAGGGCCTTTCTTCAATTGAGAGTCCTAGTTCCTTCTTCCACTCACCCCTCCTCAAGACTTAGCATGAAATGTAGCATCCTCAACTACTTGAGGCTCCTGGGGCCAAGCGCAGGTGGGCATTTAACAGCCAATGTTGTCTCTAACGTCCCTCTCTGTGGGCCTTTGAACAGGACCTTTACATTCCAAACACATTTGACTTCATCGGGTCCCCTGCGGATGACCTTGTCTGAGGTCTGTGGATCAGCGCTGCAGTTAAGCAGAATGTGTGAACTGCACTATGGTGCCTAAGAAATAAGTCAGACATGGGTGAAGCTTGGAGGCATTATGCTAAATAAAATGAGCCAGACCTAAAAAGAAGAGTGCTGATTCCACTCGCATGACGCAAGTGGAAAAGCCAAATTCACAGAGAAAAAGAGTTGAATGTGGTTGCCAGGTAACAGGGGCAGAGAGAATGGGGGTCCGTGGTCCAAGGGGACAGAGTCTAAGTTTTGTAAGATGAGAAAACTCTGGAGATGGATGGCGGTGATGGTCACACAACATTGTGAATGTGCTCCATGCCACTGAACTACACACTTAAAAAAGGCTAAAATGGCAAGTTCTATGTTGCATCTATTTTACCACAATAAAAAAGGAAATTAATGAATACATAGAAAAGATTCCTTTTATTCATTTGTGACTTTATGTAATATGCATTAGTTTAAACATTAAATGCAGAGAAGTAGAAAAATCAAATTAAAATAACACAATTTGGAGGGTGGGTGGCTCAGTTGGTTAAGTTTTGGACTCTTGGTTTTCAACTCAGGTCAAGACCTCATGGTTTGTGGGTTCAAGCCCTGCATCCAGCTTTATGCTGACAGTATGGAGCCTACTTGAGATTCTCTTTCTGCCTCTCTTCTCTCTCCTTCTCTCTCAAAAGTAAGTAAACTTTAAAAAAATGTTTATTTATTTTTGAGAGCACAAGCAGGGGAGGGGTAGAGAGAGGGGAACAGAGAATCCCACCCTGGTTCTGCACTGACAGTAGGGAGCCCGATGTGGGGCTCGAACTCACAAACTTTGAGACCCTGACCTGAGCCTAAGTTGGACGTTCAACAGACTCAGTCACCCAGACGCCCCCTAAATAAACACTTTTTTAATATTAAAAATAACACACACTCGGGGCATCTGGGTGGCTCAGTCGGTTGGGCGTCGGGCTTCAGCTCAGGTCATGATCTCACGGTTCGTGGGTTCGAGCCCCATGTTAGGTTCTGTGCTGACAGCTAGCTCAGAGCCTGAAGCCTGCTTTGGAGTCTGTGTCTCCCTCTCTCTCTGACCCTCTGCTTGTGATGTTTCTCTCTGTCTCTCAAAGAAAAAAAAAAAAACATAAAAAAAACCACACCCTCTTACCAGGAAGATCTGACTGTAACTGTGATTTCTACCCAATCTTTTTCTTGGTGTTCATCTACCTGTGTAACTCTCTCGTGTGTACATAGCAATGCAAATGTTTGAGTTCACACGATAGAAGCAGTTATTTAGTCATTTTACTTTCTTTCACTTGACGTTATATGATGAGCATTTTCCAAGCAATTAAAATTTATCTCTAAACATAATGGTAATGGCCACATACCAGCTCAGGCATGCTTCCATTTATTTAGCCCTCCTTCTGTTTTTGGACATTTAGGTTTTTCCAATTTTCTGCTTTGTAAATAGCTTTACCACAGTCCTACTAATGCACTCATCTTGGGCCTGCCTCTGATTTTCTCAAACCAGCTTTCTAGAAAGAGGGGTCAAAGGACAAGTTAATATTCAAAAAGCCTTTTTACCAATTCTGTGTGTGTGTGTGTGTGTGTGTGTGTGTGTGTGTGTGTGTGTGTCTTTGAACTAGTTTCAGAGGTCCTTCACCTGGTCTTTGCTCCTTTGGAAACCTGGATTGTCAACTTCTTTCCACCATTGCTTGCTGTGTGGTCCTCAGTTCCCTGCTCCCTGGAAACTGCTTAGGGAACACGTGTTTGAACTCTGCTCACCCTGAGTCGAAGCCTAGAGATCTGAGGCAAGGGGGTCAGCTGGGCAAACTGAATTATAGGGGGTCTGGGGTTTTGTTGGGGTCAACATGGCTGTTGTCACGCAGGAAGGCATGAAGTTAGGGCCGCGCGCAGTTCCCGGGCTGTGCACTGAATCATTCGGCACACTCGCTGCTTTGTAAGAGCAAGGAAAGAGAGAGCTTGCTCACACTTGCTTCACTGCTGGCAAACAGGTGGTTAAATGCAGCCTGGATCCCATCGACCTCTGGGCTTCTCTGCATTATGTCACTTACTCCTCAGTCATGCGCAAGGCCCCATCCTCGAAGGGGAGACGGTCAACCTCTGATCCCCAGGCGAGTTTTGGTTTCAGAAATCCTTCCTGCGGCTTTTCCTCAGGGTCTGCTGACCCTCTTCTCATTCTGTTTACCCCACTTCTCCTATGTAACTCCTTTCCGACTCCTCAGGTCTCAGCTCCAATGTGATTTCCACGTGGACGCTTCAGTGACTCGCTCAAACCGGATCAACACCCCCGTGTGCTTTTTTTCACAGTGCGGGTCACAATTTGTTATTACCCTAATTTGAGCGGTCATTTGATTAATGTATCATTTAATGTTTTCATTCAACAAATATTTTCTAAGTGGGCTCTGTGTGCCAAGAACTGTACTGTTTGCAGGAATTGCAGAAATGAGCAAAACCAGATTTGGTTCCTTTCCTTGTGGAGTTTATAGTCCATTGGGAAGAAAACAAATCAAAATCTGGTTCCAGTGTTCAGTAAGGGTTTTAAAAAAGAGAGTGAGGCAGGTGCAATGACAAAGACCGGTGGAGGGCTCCGACCAGGCAGAGCAACCGTGAAGGTGAGAGGAGAGAATGGTGGAGAGAGCCAAGAAGCAAGAAGGAAGCAAGGGGAAGGCACCAAACCCGGGCATCCGGGGCGTCCGAGGAACTGGCAGGCACGGAGGGAGTTTTGTATGTTAGGAGAGAGGGACACGAGATGGGGGAAGACCGACAGAGTCAGAGTGGGCTGATGGACAGAGACTCAAAACCAGGGCAAAGCAACTTAGTGCCCGAGAAGTGTCCACTGGAGTTGATAACACGTCGGTTGGTGGTGACCTTAACAGCATATTCCAGAAGCAGCCGGATTGCAGGACATTGAGGACGAAGTGGATGGTGAGAAAATTAGAAAGTATGCATACACTGTAAGAAGAGAAGTGTGAGGGGCGCCTGGGTGGCTCAGTCAGTTAAGTGTCCGGCTTAGGCTCAGGTCATGATCTCACAGTTAGTGGGTTTGAGCCCCACATCGGGCTCTGTGCTGACAGTTCAGAGCCTGGAGCCTGTCTTTGGATTCTGTGTCTCCCTCTCTCTGTGACCCTCCCCTGCTAACACTGTCTCTCTCTGTCTCTCAAAAATAAATAAAAAACATTAATAAAAAAAAGAAGTGTGAGCCGTGCAAAGGCATATGACCAATGGAGTCATTGAAGTTAGTTTCTCTGATTTTCTTTCCTTTTTTTTTTTTTTTGAAATGTAGAGCACGTTTTCAAGCTGTGGGGATGACTCAGCTCAGAGAGGCAATAAATGGGGAGCTGAGTCCTCGAGAAGACAGGATGGGAGGGGATCCAGAGCAGAGACTAACAGATAAGACTTTTATAGGAGGAGAGCCACCTCATCAATTTTTTAACACTTTATTATGGAAATTTCCAAACACATGAAAGTGTAATGAAACCCCAGGTACCCATCACCCCTGCAGCAACACATGGCCAACTGCATTTCATCCATAATCTCACCCAGTTTATCACCCCTTCCCCCAGATTATTTTGAAACATATCCAAGACACTATAATGTTCCATCCATGAAGACCTTAGTTGTATACCTACAAAATAGGAGCTTTGAAAAATTACAACCAAACTTATCACATTGAATTGTTAGTAATTTCTTTTTTTAATTTAAAAAAAAAATTTACATTTATTTATTTTTGAGAGACAGAAAGCTCAAGTAGGGGAGGGGCAGAGAGAGAATGAGACACAGATTCTGAAGCAGGCTCCAGGCTCTGAGCTGTCAGCACAGACCCTAACGCGGGGCTTGAACTCACAAACTGTGAGGTCATGACCTGAGCCAAAGTCGGACACTTAAGTGACTGAGCCATCCATGTGCCCCATTTTTTTTTAATAACTAGTAATTTCTTGCAGTCATCAAAAATCCCATCAGTGATCACATTGCTCCGTCTCTTATATGTTTTTATCTCCTATAGCTGGCTTGTTCAAATCAAAACCAAAACAAAGCGCATATGCAGAGTTTGGTTGACATACCTTTTCAAGTCTCTATCTCTAGGTTCCCCCCCCCCCCCCCGCTTTTCCCCTCAACATCTGTTAAGAAATCAGTTCTTTGTCGTACAGAATTTCTCACATTTGGGATTTTGCTGATGTAGTACAGAAGGTGTCATTTTACACCTTCTTTTCTCACTTGTAAATGCTCTGAACTGTTAGTTGACATCTTACCTCTAAGGGCTTGTTTGGTCAGGTTTGGTGGGGGTCTTCTTGGTTTGGGGAGAGCGGCTCATAGGGGGTGCCTTGTCTGGCACTGTGATGCCGGATTGCCCTCTATCTGGTGATGTTAAGATTAGTCCTGAGTTTGGTGTTGCTCCCTGCCTTCCTCTCCCTAAAACTCCTCAGCAGGTATTTGCTCGTGGTTTTAATGGTTACAGATGATTCGTTATTTCGTTAGGGATTACAAAATAATGCTATTCTAACTCTGTCATTCTGCTCTGGCTTGAATTAGGACCCCCAAATTCATATGCTAAAATCCTACCCCCTCTATCTCAGAATGGGACTGTGTTTGGAAATAGAGTCTCTCCAGATGAAGTCAGATTGGAGTAGGTGGGTCCTCTGCCCACTGTGACTGGTGTCCTTAGGGAAATTGGGACAAAGACAGACACACATGCAGGAAGAACACCACAGGAAGACGGGAATTATGCAGCCCAGCCCAGGAACTATCAAAAGCTGGGAGAGACCTCAAACAACTCCTTCTGTTTTCAGAGAGAGCAGTGCCCCGCCGACACCGTGATCTTGAACTTCCAGCCTCCAGAACTGTGAGGCCATAAATTTCTGTTGTTGAAGGTATTTGGTTTATGGCACCTTTAAAAGCAGCTGTAGGAAACTAATACACATTTCTTCTGCAGTTTTTGATGGGGATTTAAGTCTTAGAGAGAGATTTTCCTTTGACATGTATTTGGTTATTCTGAGGTGCAATGCATACAAGAAAGACAGATATGTGCTTGGTTCATTCCCTGTACTCAGTAGTTTTTAAAATATTGAATGGTTTTCTATTATCCTCCAAAGGTGTCCAGTGAGGTTTTGCACATTGAGTACTATTATAAACTATAAATTTGAAAATAATTGATATATCCCAAACTATTGAAGTTATTAATCTTTTTGAGGATCAAATTGCCTTATCTTTGGCCAGAGGTAGTCCCTTCCAGAAGACTCCTGAATCCTTTGGAAGAATATCCAGTTGTTTGATGACTTTCTTGCTTTTTGGTACAATAAGCTGTTCCATGTTCACCTCGCTCTAGATCTGTAAGCTGCCATTTCTCCAAGGGCCTCTGTTTCTTCTTCTTCTTTTATTTACTTAATTTTTTTTACTTCTTTATTTATTTTGAGAGCGAGAGCAAGGACAGGTGCCCCATGGTCTCTATTTCTTTTTTAATGGGAAATGATACTCAGAGACTACAATCTGGCTACTAGTGATATTCATTGCTACCAGGTTTATTATTGTTTCCAGATGTTTCCAGTGGATAGAGCTAGAAAAAATATTTAAGAGAAAATACATCATGAGTTTATGATACTTGTTTCTTACACCTTGCAATTCTTAGTTCTTAGTCATTAACTTTATTTTAATAAATTATTTGGTTTATCTCACTATATGTGTCTGTATTATAATTTTATTATACAGTTAAAATACAGAATAGTTGATAGATATATACACATACATATATATCTATATAAGTATATACTCACAGACACACACATATATATGCTTCAAAATAACAATGCCAATATGATTATCAACAATAATGTTGGATCAGTTTAAGAGTTCTTTGTGACACTTTTAGTCCTCGGGGTATATGTATATATATGTGTGTGTGTATATATCTATGCATCTCCCATGAAAGATGTATAATCTAACTATTAGGTTTAAAGTCACCTGAAATAATTTTTCTCTATGTGGTTAAGTCACTAAATTTATATACATTTACATCATTTTCTTTTGCTTTCAACATGTTAGGGGCAATATGGTTTTGTTTTTTATTAAATTCTGTTTCCTAAGACATTCAGAAGACTTCTAAGTCAAGTCTATAAAATAAAGGTAGTCCAGTTAATATTGTCTTCTGCATCATCTGGCTTCCTCCCTAGGTAACACATAGGTAACAGTTTTGATTAATTTTGGTTCCTCATTTCATTAAAAATGTAAAATTATAGGTTTGTATACAGTTTCCCCTTTTCCTGAGATGTAAGATAGCATACCATATATGCTATTTCTCCATTTTGCTTTTTCACTTAACAACATATCCTAAAGATCTCTCTTTTTTATTTAAAATTGTTAATGTTTATTTGTTTTTGAGAGAGAGAGAGAGAGAGAGAGTGCAAGCAGGGAAGGGACAGAGAGAGAGAGAGGGAGACACAGAATCTGAAGCAGGCTCCATACTCTGAGCTGTCAGCACAGAGTCCAGTGCGGGGCTTGAACCCATGAATCGTGAGATCATGACCTGAGCTGAAGTCAGACACTTAACCGACTGAGTCACCGGGTATCACCCTAATGATCTCTTTATAGTAGGGTGTAACTGTGTGTCTCATTCCTTTCTGAAACGCAAGGTTCTCCTTTAACTAGACCACGTTTTCTTCAACAAGTCCCCACGTGAGGCAGTAAGACACATCTTCCAGTCTTTAGCTACTACAAAAAGTACTCCAACAAATAGCTTTGTACATAGGTCTTCATGTATTTTTGCCAGCTTATCTTAGGCATATTTTCCTGAGTGGGATTGCTGGGTCAGAGGATAGAGTGCACATGTAATTGTGCTGAACATTGCCAAATTCCCCTTCTTAGGGGCGATGTCCGTCTGCGTTCCCACCAGCCATGGATGAGGAGCCTCACCAACAAACTTCTGGATGTTTGCCCATATAACAGATGACACTGGTATTTTTATTCCATTCTAATTTGCATATTTTTTTTTCATTTGCTAGTTTTAAAGGGAGAAGACAGGTAGAAATGTGAATACAGATTTGAATGTTTGGTGTTAAGTAGATGTTTGCCGCTCTCGGCCCAAAGCTCCATGAAGGTAGGACGGGGGCTGTTTCACTCACCCTTGTACCTCTAGGGCCGAGCCCAGGGTCTGACACGGAGGAGGCACTCGCCAGTGTATGTGAAAAGGGTGAGTGAATGAACGAGCGAATGAATAAAAGACAGAAACTGCTTTGGGGCCCATCTCTTAGCTACCCTGGGCTCTGTTCAACACCTTACCTTCACCCTTTCCTTCTCTCTCTAGACTCACATCTATAATTAGGGGAGCCCTGTGGAAGTCTTAATTAAATATGAGGTTCAAAAAAAATAAAGTCACAGAAAGGACTTGCCTCCTACCATATCCATGAGGTTAAGGAGTTGCGCCTGTGTATGTAAGGGGGGAGGGGGTACAGAAAGAAAACGTTGCTCCTGTTGGCAGAGGCTGGGGGACCAGCTTAGCCAGGTGAGCGCATTGGCACAGGACTGATAAATTGCTTGTTTAAGGGAAACAATGGTCTTCATGTAAATTCCCTCCCTCTTTGTTCCATGGCATTCACAGACTCTCAGAATTGTCTTTTGTCCCCCCCCCCCCCCCCCAGTCAAGGGCGCTCTGACACTCATCCAGCCTGTACTTGTCCGTCTCAGAGAGTTAGGAGCCCCTCTCACAGGGCAGTCCTTGCTACCTGCGGACGGACTAAATCTAAAGGCTCTTCGACATACAGCCCTTTGGAAAAATTAGCTATCTCACCATTTATATTTTCCTTTCTCCCGCCCCTCCCCCCCTCCCCCAAAATCTCAATTATCTTTATCCTTTCCTTAAATAACATGGCCCTTCATATGAAAACTCACTCCCAAAACCTTCATCCCTTCTTCCCAACTACACACTATCCAAAGTTACCTTTCCCTGACCACATCCAAATTAAGTATTTCCACTTAATAAAAAAAACCATGGACACCATGAAAAGGCAAATGACAAATCAGGAAAACACATTTAAAAGGTCTAAACCTGACATGGTATAAATATCTACAATGTCTGAGAAATTTTGCAAGTCAGATTTTTAAAACTTAATAGATAAATAGGCCAAAAGGTATGGATAGTCAGTTCACACAAGAGGAGACCCACCATGAGAAGCAAATGAAGAACTGCCGGAACTCATTTAATCAGAAGCATAAAATACGAACTGTACTAAGCTAGGACTTTATACCTCTCTGACTGGCAAAGATTAGAAAGCTGGCTGATGACAAGTCATGGAAGGTCTGTAAGAAATACAGGGCTGTCTTGGGATGCTGGTGGGAGTACAGATCGGGGAGGGGGCCACCCTTCTTTAGGCGAATCCAGCGGTTCTCGGTCACATGCACTTACCTCAGACCCAGAACGCTGGGAACACTGCAAGATAAATTCTCACGCTGGTCTTGGACGGAAGGTGTGTGGACATCCTCATCATAGCCTTGATTTTGGGGGACTAAGAGTTGAAGGCACTCCAGGTGTCCATCATTAGGGGCACAAAGAAGGAAAATGTGGTAGGGAGCAAAACATGGCAGCCGGGAGTAATGAAACAGAGGTGCAGTCTGTTCTCGTTACTCAGGGCAGTTGTGTTCTATAGTGTTGCTACAAACATAGAATGAGCAAATATTGAACCATTGCTCCTAGAGAAAACATTGAGTTTTAGGTCCCTGTAAGCCTCTAGTCACAATAATTAAAAAAAATTTTTTTTAATGTTTATTTATTTTTGAGAGAGACAGACAGAGTGTGAGCAGGGGAGAGGCAGAGAGAGGAGAAACAGAATCCAAAGCAGGCTCCAGGCTCTGAGCTGTCAGCACAGAGCCCGACATGGAGTTCAAACCCATGAATGTGAGATCATGACCTGAGCCGAAGTCGGACACTTAACAGACTGAGCCACCCAGGCGCTCGGGTCACAACCTTTTTTGTCAACTCATCAACACATAACCTTATTTTTATGTTTTTTCTGTTTAAAGACACCTATTTAATCCATATTGCTGATTCGTTAACATTGAACTCATGGCTAACAGTTCTGTGACCAGTGCCTGAAGGAGGCATATCTAGGACATGTGTATTTCCTGTAAGACGTACCGCAGGCTTCTTGCCCTGAGGAGCTCTAGACAGCCCTTCAGCTCTACGTTTGGGACCATTTTATAAGCAAAATCACCAAAAATACACAGACATGAAAAGGATAGCACTAGATAGACCGCCCAAGGGACACTGGATTACAGCAGGAGAGCTGAAACTGGAAAGCACAGGGTCTGTTTGTTCTACCTCTGCCGGGAATGGATCTGCCGGTGACTCACATTGTTCTTCACTCTGCTCATATCCGTCAATGACCATGACTATGTGCTGAAACTCCTCAAGGATTGATTTGGGGGGTTACAAATAAATGTTAGCGAGTAGGTGAATTTGCAAACACAGAATCTGAGAATAATGAGGATTGATTGTATACTCAGCAACCTGATTAGTTCTTACAACCTAGGACTGACTGAAAAAACGCAAGACAGAGACTCAGATACATAGTACAGTACTGTTTATGTAAGCTCTACACATGGTTTTCAAGAGCCCACGCGGATCAAGGGGTACACATCAACCCACTAAAACGCTCGCCTCCTGGGGGAGGGTGAACAAAACAAAGAAATAAATGCGTCACCAGATTAAAGAAGAGACTTCAGTGTGCCCAGAACAGACTGTGACTAACTTATCTCCCTGGTACCCACTTCCTTTTTTGCCACTTTGCACTTTGCAGTGGGGGCCCTGAGTCCCCACACTGTTGGCCTTTCCCTTCTCCAGGCTGAGATTCCTGAGGGCAGGGACTTTGTCTTTCCTCTCTGAATATTATCCTTCTAGAATAGTTTCTGGCATATTTTACCTATTGGCCCTTACTTATTTATTTATACCTCTACTCCATTTCAAAAAGGATTCAAGATTGCAGCCAATTAAGACTGAATGCGTTTGCTGAATGAACACAGGCACGCTTACCTGAATGAACAAATCAATGGGTGATTTCCAGAGCTTTTTCATCACATTCTGATCTCCTCCTTAGGCTAAGTCCCAACATTACAGAAGGGGGTGGTTAGTGCGGAGGAAGCCCGTATGTTCATTGAAAGAGGCGTTCCTGAGCTGTGATAATGCAAACTAGCATTGCATTGGCATTTTGGACAGTTACTGATGATTCGTATTCAGCTTGTTGTAACTCAAACCTTCCAAGTCTTTGTCCCATGAATCACATTTGTGTAGTTGACTTTTTCTTAACCTGCTGGATGTTATTCTTTTAGATAAAAGCTAGATGAAAGATGATAGGTAGATAGATTGATTGATAGATAGATTTAGCTTTAAACCATCAATTCAGAATATTAAATTGGTTTAAAACTTATTTCTATTTTTCAATATATTGGCCATTCCTCTCTGTTCTGTGTCACCTAAAGTTTAAGTTGTTGATAAAGCCTACGATGACAGAATAGCCGTGTGACAGGCCATGTGTCACCTTTGGGAATGCCAGCCTCTGTTATTTCTTGCAGACATGTTACACTAATCTTCTGTCACTTAGATTGAATTTCTCCTTCTCTGTTTCTCACATTATTCTTGAGGAGGAGGATATTGTGAAAACTTTGTAAGATGCCTGTCTGAAAACCTGGTGTGCCTTCTCCACGCCAGTCCCTGGATTGATCTGCACAATTCTGCATCATTGAACCAGCGAGGTGGAAATACATGTTTGATGTTGTGTAACACAGCACATCACTGATGGGGAGACAGGGTGAGAGTACTAGCACAAGCACTCACAATGCGTATTCATGAGTACTCACCCAAGTACCTGCCTGAGTACTCACAAATGAGTACTCACACAAGTACCCTCCTGAGTACTCACACAAGGACCTGCCTGACTGCTCACAAATGAGTACTCACTCAGGGACTTAAAGCATCCAGATCAGGGAGATGGTCAACAATAGTATCTTGACTCACAGCCCGGGCTCCTGACTCCGTATACGAGGGACTTTACAAAATGTCCTGCTAATGTAAGACAGGTCAGGCTGACTCCCAGTGATTTCTCCTTGCTTTTGTTCTTTTTAATTTTTAAAGTTTATTTACTTATTTATTTTGAGAGACAGAGAGTGAGAGAGACAGAGCACCTACAAGCAGGGGAGGGGCAGAGGCAGAGAGAGGGAGAGAGAGAATCCCAAGCAGGCTTCACACTGTTAGTGTACCACAGAGCCTGATGGGAGCCTCGAACCCTGAACTGGGAGATCATGACCTGAGTTGAGATCAAGTTGGACATTTAATGTATTGAGCAACTCATGGGTCCCTTTTGTCCAATTATTCATTAAAATTTTTTTAAGTTTATGTATTTATTTTGAGAGAGAGAGAGTGCATGTATGCACAAGTGGGGGAGGGGCAGAGAGAAGGAGAGACAGAATCCCAAGCAGGCTCCTTGCCATCAGCCCAGAGCCTGACATGGGACTTGAACTCACAAACCGTGAGGGCATGACCTGAGCTGAGATCAAGAATCAGATGCTTAAGCAACTGCACTACCCAGGAGATCCTCAATCTTTTAAATCAACTCACTTGGGGGGTGTTACTGAGGCTTCATGAGCTGCTATCAGGAGAACCAGAGCCCCGGGGACGTCCGGGGCTTTAAATAAGCCAAGTCCCTGGACCAGATACATTACATTCTGGAATTTCAAAAGCAACCTTTCTTTGCGATCCTGTTAACACGGTGAGCAAAGGCCCTAGCCAAGCACAACTTTTGGAGAAGATTGAAATTGAGTGGATTTCTTTGAGGAATGGGAAGATTTTGATAGCAGGAAAAGCCTTTAAAATGGAAAATGGGAATGGCCATACAGAGCTGGGAGCATATGTTCCAAACAGTTACCAGAGGCAGAGGGACAGAGTGGGCCCGCCTAGTTGGAAAGGACGGGGTTAATCAGAAGAGCTGGGTCCAGAGGCCCTGCAGACACTCCAGGCATGTTTCTCTCGGTCTCTCCTCTGTGCTTCGTTTGCCCTCACCTTTTTAAGAAAGGCTGCCCCAAAGACTGGGAACCTCAGCAATCACAATCCCAGTGGGAAAAGAGTGGCTTTTTGCTGATAAATTCCAGAAATGTCCCAGGAAAGGCTCTCATCGGCTCCCCTTTGATAGGGGAAGTTGTTAGATTTAGCAAGTGGAAAATACAGGATGCCTCATTAAATCTGAATTTCAGATTAAAAAATTAATAATTTCTTAGTATAATTATATCCCCTGTAATATTTAGGACATATGGTGGAAATTATCTATTTACCTAAAATTCCAAATTTAAATTTGAATGAAATTAAATAAGCATCCTGTATTTTATCTGCTGTCTTATTGCGCACCAGTCCGGATGTTCCGGCCAATGAGGAACTTAGCTGGTCCACCGTGGGTCACGTGCCCACACCTGAATCCTAGGCGTGTTCGGCCCCATCCATTTGTCCCATCCCTATTGTTCTACATACAATGGGCCTGAATCACCAGAGGCTGGCCGTTCCGTCAAGACCACGAGTGGAGTGGATAGAGTCTGGCAGGTTTGGGGAGTCCCTTTTGGGGCCCACTCACCATCTTCCTGAGAACTCTGTGCTTTTGGACTCATATTATCAAATCTCTGTAAGGCAGCATTTCAGATTAGAGACAGGGGACCAAGTCCTGCAGAAACTCAGAGTGTGTCTCCATCTTTGTTTCTGGCAAAATGCCTAGTGGGGTGCTCTGTTGAAAGATAGGAACATTTTCTGAAGGTGAATTTAAATCATGAAGGAAGGAGGAGACATTAGCAGACTTGAGGTTTAATTCCTGTCTTACCTGCCACTTCAGGTTCCCTGCAGAGACCAGCTGGGGAGAAAGTCTGCCGTGCCTGGTGGACGCTGAGGGCCCGTGTCGCCCAGGCACCGTACAAAGCGCCTTACTGCTCTCCTAAGCGAGGTCTCCCTGGAATAAGGGAGCCACATCCCAAGGACAGCGTTCACACCTAGCCACCACAGGTTATAATAATTTCCTGACAAATGGAAAGAAAACAGGAGAAGACTTCCTGTTCTGATTTGCTCACTTGTATCTCAAGGGCCCCACAGCCTTCCTGGCCCTTGTAAGGTAGGTGTCATAATCCCCATATTTCTGGAAGGAACTTTGAGTCCATAGTGTCTTACCCGAAGTAAAATCGACTCACTGGCAGAATAGAGATTTAAAGCCAGAGGAGCCTGATACCAAGCTGCTATGCTCTTCTGCACCAGACCTGTCCCTCCGTTTGGTGGTGGGAAGGGAATGAGATGGTGGGTGTTAACGTGGTGTGGGTCCCCTGCAATGCCACACAAACATGGGAACCACTGCTAAGATTTGCCGCTAAGCAGGGCAATTTGCCTCACCGACAATCTTCTCCTAATGGAAGCCAAGCCACTGTGCTCTGTGGCCTTTGAAAAGGATCCCGCCCCACCCCCGCCTCCCACCAGCTGCCATGACAGGAGAGCCCACACGGAGTCCCAGCCTGGTGGAGAAGTGGCCCCAGAGCCGAGCCAGACTGTGCTGATGGAGGGGAAGGGCATCGGCCAGGAGCACCGCGTGCTTGGACACCGGGGACCGTCCTGTATGTGTGTGCCCTTCTCGGTTCTCCGGGCCTCACTGCTTTGGGACAATACATGCTTAGTGAAAGTTGCACAAGCTTTTAGCCCCTCAGCCCTGTCTGCCCCCTGCCCCTCAGGTCTTTGCTCCACTCTGCCTCTCTTCCTGCTCCTCTGTCCCAGCTCTCCACGCTCTCGCTCTCGTGTTCCTACCCTTGGCTGCTCTGCCCGCCACAGGGGTGCTCCCCGCCTCTTCCCTGAGTGATTCTGGCTTTTTCTGACAAGGCTTAGAAACTCCACAGGTCTGTGGCATTTCTTTCATGTGCAAGGAGTTCAAGCATGTAAGCAATCTTCACTTATTTTCTCCCTAGTGACTCAGAGACAGAGAGGGGGGTTGCTCTGAGCTCGATCCCTACAACGCAGCAGCAGCAGGTGGTTGAAAGGTGGCTTAGAAGGGAGTGAATCACGCCTCCCCGCCGTGATTTCCATCAGGCGCCCCCAGAACTGACCTCAGAAGCAATAATTGAAGCAGAAACCGCATGGCTACCCTGCACACTCAGAACCCCTTCCTTCCCCTCCTCCCCTTCCATGCACATTGCTGCCCTGCACCCACCCAGTTGGAAATCACCGCTGCCAGAGTCATGCAGACAGCTCCCCCAAGCCCCTCCTCCCCAGAATGCATCCGTTGGCCACGTTAAAGGCCAAGTGTCATTTTACCTGCTTTCTGCACAAATCTGAGTGAGCTCTTGCGGTCCTCTAGCCCATAAGCCACAGATGTGACATCTCATCTAGAAACAGAAATGACAGTTGCTCTCCAGATTCTGATCAGCAGTAGTAAACTGTAGCAGGCTACCTTTGCTCAGATGTGAAGACCACGCCAAAGGCAGGGTTGCGGGCCTGAGTATCACAGTTTGAGATACTCCAGTCCTGAGCAGGAAAGACCACTGACCGGCCTCCCCAGGCCATGACCCTCCAGGACACACGGGCACCTGGCATTCCGTGGCCATGTGATGAACGGCTGTGGAATTGAACGCCCCAGAGGCATGGGAAGTGGACCTGTCGTTAAAGGAAATGAAGAAAATCGATCTCATCTAAGATGCCCTGATTTATACAGCAACAAAAACAGAGAATCTATTTTGAATTTTAAGTGTTATTTTTAGGAGGCAGTGAAGTTGAGAACCACACGGTGGAGTCCCAGCTGGACTCTGGCCCTGACCAGCCCCTTGGTCCCCTTCCTGGTAAGCACTATGTGAACTCTAAGTGAATGCAGCTCTGTCATGCTGTAACACTGATTTTAAAGTCGTTCGAAAAGAACCCCCTCACATAGGTACGTAGATTTTTTTTTCTTGTTTGTAAAGTAGGCCAATTCTACTGCCTTAGGCAACTCTTACAAAAAGCACAAGAAATTCATTTTAAGTGACCAAATGCTTTTTGACTTAGCACGCTGGTGTGGAGGCATTGTGGTCTGGTAGAATGAGCCAGGAGCAAAGAACCCGGATGTCTGGGTCCTAGCCACATCTCTTAGAGCAGCTAGCTCTGAGCTACGGGTTAGTAACATCTCTGACTCCCATTTTCTGCATGTATAGAACTTAAAAAGCTTGGATTAGGAGAGCCCTGAAGTGAGTTACTCTTGGTTCTACCCATAGGTAAGACCACCTGACATGACATGACTGGCATTTTGAGAGCCCCTTCTTCACCCTCGTCTCCATAGCCCTCCCTCCAAGGTCAGCCATGAGGAGCAGCCCCTGCGTGGGCACCTGGGCTGTGTAAGAACTGTGGCAAGAGCCACGGAGGAACAAAGGCCCGGGGTGGTGGCCGATGGGGAGTCCCTACCCATCACCAGGAGCTGTTATTTTTATTTTATTGATTGTGTCTTATTTAACTCATGTAAGAGCCACTTCCTGGATCAAAGCAACATATTGTCAAAGAAGGAAAATACACCATGGGGTAAAAGAAGGAAGGGATCCAGCGTCCCGTGGCACCAGCCAGCACCTGCCCCTCCTGCACGATGGAGACAAGAGGTTGTTTCCCCGGACAAGCTACTGAGGGTCTGCTCACCCGGATGGAGCTGAAATTCTTCTTAAACTGCCAAACTCCAGTGAGGAAGATGCTGCTGTAAATAAAATCTCCAAACTAGGAACAGGGAAATTCAATGAATAGGTTTGGGATTCTTAAGTGAAATTCAGAGCAGAATAATCAGGGCAAGAAGGTTGGGGGTGGGGGAGAGGCAAGGGAGCAGAAACTCCAAAAAGTGACAGAAGGAGGCAATGAGGGACATTCTGAGAAACAGGAGCTGACGCGAGGCAGGCTGAGCCTAGAGCAGTCAGTCCGCGCATTGTCTTCCTGCCTCCAGCGAGATGGCCCAAGTGGGTGAACTTTCTTGAAATCCAAAAGCAAGTGACAGGAAAAGGAAGTGGCAATCTTGGGCTCCCGCTCCAGACTCTGCGGCTGAAGGAAATCCAGGGCAGGGGCAGATGCCTGATGCAGGGGTGGGGTGCGGAGAGAACGCCAGCCTTCGCAGCTCCGTCATTCTCTCCTGATGCCTCCCTTGTCATCAGCTCTGATGTGGCATTATTATTTTTTAAAGACTTTAAAATACTATTTTTACCCTGAGCACATTTTTCCCCTCCCAAAAGGAACAAAAGGATCACAACCCACATGCTCCTCAAACTGGCAGCCCTGAGAAAAGACAGGGCTCAGATTTACATGTTGAGGGAGCTCTATCCCCACATTCTACCCCCTCCTCATTCCCACAGCAATGAAACGAAAAGGAGTGCCACGGGCTTGGCATTGTCATCCCTTCAGAAATACACAAGCAAAAATAGTACGGAATGATGAATGATGGGGCTTCACAGTCAGTGTGATTATCAGTAGTAATTTTGGCCATTAACAACTAGTGTTATATTTCTACTCTTAGGACAGGGACATTCTCTCTTTCTTTGGGATCTCTCTCTTGCTCTCTCTCTCTTTCTCTCTCTCTCTCTCTCTCTCTCTCTCACACACACACACACACACACACACACATGCTCAGTTTGGTAGTCTGGTTTATTTATTCCACCACAAAAATTCTGTTCTGCTTTTCTGTAGTTCATATTTCCAATGACCCCTAAAATTTCCGAGGCAACTAATTAAATATTACTGGGTCACCGGGAAGTTTAAAAAAGTCTACAACTTGCACTCACCATTTTTTCTTTTCCTCCAAATAATAGGTACTTAGGGATCTTGTTCAGAAACATCAATATGGTGTTTTTCTTGTCCCTCCCCCACCCCATGACTAAGTTAGAGTTTGATACTAGAAGTATTTATCTCTGATGTGTATGTAAGAGAGGAAGAGATTTAAATATAGTATATATTTGTGTGTGTGTTGTCTTAAGAAGAAAATCTGGTGAAAACCACACAACAGCCCACAGTCTGTCTAAACTTTGAGTTTCTCTTAAAATGGAAAATATTAAGAGTATTACTCATACATTCATTTTAAAAGTGGAAGGCAAAGGGAGAGGGGATGATTCATCCCAACACCAGAGACAAAGAACAAATCAAAGCCAGAATGACTTCTTCTCTCAGGCCTTTGAACTCTGGATGAAGGACTTGGTGTTCCCTGCAGGAACGGCACGTGGGCCATCCCGCAGGCCCACTCAGGCCTCTCTGCCCTCGCCAGAACCCTGTGTCTCCCCACCACCACCCACAGCTGAGCCCAGCCCCTACTCACCTGAGAGCTCTTGGATAGCGGCTGTGAGACCTCGCACTGGACAGAGAGGGTGTCTTGGCTCTTTACGAGGTGCTCCCTGAGCACCTGCTTCTGGCGCCCTGGAGAGAGCTGGAGCCAAGATCCCCAGCTGGAGGTCACGGTCATCATTAAGGCTTCCCCCCAGGCACTCTCCCTGATGCCCCGGAAATAGCCTATCAGTGGCTGAGGGGCCAAGTAGACAGGCTCTGGCTGAGCTCCTGAGACTTCCTGGCCCTCAGGCCACACAGCACTTCAGAAACAGAAGCAAGAAAGACCCTGAAGATGCATTAAAAAAAAAAAAAAGAAGAAGAAAAAGAAGAAGAACAGATATGGCTTAAGGAAAACCATTATTGGATATTTGCTGTAGAAGACATCATAAATCAAGGTAATGATCTTTTGAGCAGACACCTGATAACACTTTGTTTTTAAAGATATTCCAGTCTACCTTAAAGAAGGATATTAAACAGATCCGTCAACCCCGGGCAAACTACGGTTGCTAAATAAACTGACAATTAATAGATAGCCCAGAAGATAAATGCCATTCAGGGATGGGTTGCTAAAAGGCCTGTGTTTAAAGGGAAGGAGAAAATGAAATTAAAGGGTCAAGTACCAGATAAGAAAGGACTCCTCTCTGGCTGCAGCCACAAGCATCAGACTCTGAATTCCCTTTGCCAGAAAACCCCCAATTTCCTCTTTAAATGCCTGGTTTGTGAAGCGTTAATCTCACGTCAGTGTTTTTGTTTTAAGTGAAACAATGTCCGTGTTTTTGCTTGTTTGTTGACTTTCTAAACACATAACTTGGACAGATCGTATGTTACTATAAAATAGCAGAATTTAAAGCAGTCTCCCAGGAGCATGGAAAGCCCATGTATCTGAGGCACTTTCTTTTTTTTGTTACTTGTTCACAGCCCAAAACAGTGTTGAGCTAGGGTTCAACTGCAAGTTCGTCGGCACATTTATTAGCTGTGGTTTCCGCTGATAAAACTATTCCTTATGCTAATTGTTAGGGTAGGAGCTTCTTTTTGATGGTTTTCCATCAGGAATTACTGATTTTCACGATGCTCTGACTTCTATGAGCGGTTCCTTTTTCGGATGTGCTGGGCAGGCGGGCAGGCAGGCAGGGCCCCCGTAAAGCAAGCAAGCGCATCCCCAGAACAGCACGGTTCATTGCCCCCAGCCTCCCATTGGCCCAACCTCTCCCTCACTGCAGCTGGGCCACAGCAGTCGCTCTTGACATGAAATCACGCCTTGTCACCAGTGTTACCAGAACGGTCTCCATGCCAACTCCTGCTCTCGGGCCCCTGGGAACGTGCTTGAACGCCGCGGAAGGCAGGTGTGTGGTGTCTTTGTTGGCCCCAGCCTCCATCGCGGTTCCCAGACAGGCAAGTGATCAGCTGGTCTCCTTTGTCTGACCAGCACCTTCTTTGCAGCAGGCGTGCCCAGCAGGAGTGAGCCTGAGGACTCGGCCTCTCCCGTTCTCAGGTCCTCTCCCCGCTCGTCCTCAGTCCTTCTGCCTCCGCGGGAGGGGTACATGCACCATGCACACCTGAGCTGTGGCGGGCGAAGGGGTCCCTGTTTCCTCCACTTCCACTTCCGCTCCCCCTGGACTCCTGTGGTGCACATGCAGGCCACGCCCTGTTGGCCAGGCCGTCCTACTCCCACTCTTATTTTGAGTTTTGTGCCGCCTTGGGGTTTAAGTTATTGGCCTGTCTGGCACCCTGGACCCCTGTAAGGTTCTCTCTGCCTGACTCCTTCCCGCAGGCAGGTGCTCTGTCCTCTGCATCCGGGGTCATTGCTAGGCTCCGTCCTGAGAGCAGCACGTTGTCTCTCTGTCGTCACCTTCGCAGATTGTCCCCGGCTGTCCTTGTCTGCCTGACATCCGGGTACTGACCTCAGCTTGAGGTCTCTGTCACTGTGTTCTTCCCATTGAGGGGACTCTTTTTCTTCCTTCTGGAATTCCCAAAGCAAAGTCTTTGCCAGAACAACCCAGGGAAGGTGATCTTCCCCACCCAGGTGTTTCTCTGCTACCAGACATGCCTCTGAAAGCTGGGAGAGTTCCCCTGGCTCAGCCTGACGGGGGGGCTGTCTCACTCCCTTCCCATCTACCCAGCGATGCGGGGAGTAATGGGCTGGAGCCACCACATGGTGCTGGCCGTCAGCATGAACAACACACGTAAGGACTTATCAATGCAGCCTGAGACAGGGAGGTAAAGGTGGCCCGGCCACCAGGCCATCAGAAAGGTCAGACTCCTGGCTCTATGAGCCCACTCCAAATTTCTACAGTAGCAATCTCCTGGAATGTTCCCAGATCAGCCCACAAGGGGCTGAAGACAGGGCCACCTGGCCAGCATGGGCCATTTGCCACGCTGGCCTAAATGTGCTTCATTTCACAGCGTTAGTATTCATATTTGGTATTCAGGATGCCCCCATGCCATTGAGCCCTTTCATACCCACTCCTCATTAGAACATGTTCTCCTTTCTCTCCATTGTAAGAGAGATAATATAGCAGTGTTCTGATTAATAGCAGGACAGCCACTGTTGTCCATGGCAACAAAGCTGCATTGGAATGTGCTGTTTGGTAAATACAGTGAATTTCAATTGTGTGGGTGTGGGCTCACTGCACCTGGGGTGGGGTGGCTGGGGGGTGGCCCCTTGTGGGATCTTCAGTAGATCCTCTTTCCGTGGACCTGAATATCTATGTGCAAACTTGGCTTGCATTCACAGAGAAGCAGCCTGCCACAGGTGCCCTGAGGACATTTCCAACCATAAAAGGGGAAGACAGGGAACTGTCCATCAGGGGTATTTACTAAGAGCCAAGTCTTTACATGCATTCCCTGTGTAATCACCTGGCTCTCCCAACAGCCTTGTGTGGTAGCTATGGGAGGCCCATTTCACAGATGAGAATCCCAAGGTTCCAGGAGAATCCAGCAGCTTGCCCCAGGGTTTGCATGCTGGCTCTGCATTTCCCAGCCATGTGACCTGGGGCGGCTCAGTAGGTGCAATGTTTTGGGGTCAGAACCAGGTCCATCTGACCCCAATGTCCATGACATTCCCCTACATCGTGAGCTGAGACATGGCTTCTTTCGTCCTGAGGCTCCAGTGTTCTACGCAATGTCGGGCTTCTCTTGGGGAACCTGGCTTCAAGTCCACTTATTATTAAGGGTTGGCAGATATTCGCATCCAGCCTGTTGCTTGCTGACATTGTAACTTCCGTGTAGATGAGGTGGGGAATATCTAGTAGTAAAGGCTTTGTAAACAGAAGTGGCCAAGGGCAGGTTTGAAGGTGAGGAAGCAGGTGCAGCCGCAGAGGCCGTGAGAAGCTGAAAGAAGGTTGCTGGTGGCCAGAGCCCACAGGGCGCCCTGCACCGCCCTGGGCAGCTGGCTTTGTGCAGCGAGTCTGCGCAAAGTGTGGGAACCCACAGGAATCCCACGGGAGCATGCTGTCCACAGCTCCTGGACATGCTAGTTCGGGGCAAAAGCAATCAAGCCAGAAACGGCAGGATCAAGAGCAATAAAAACAGTGTTTTCCTTCTACCCCCCCAGGATTCTATTTCGTCTGTTTTCAGACGGAGTGGTTATGGGCAGACTTGTACCCTGGCAGGTGTCAAGATGGAGAGGGAAGCTGACATCACAGCATCAGTGCAGCACCAGGACGGTTACCCCAGGGCGAGGGCTGGGCAGGGAGCAGAAACAGGATCACTGCTCAGATTCGCTGGTGCCTCCAATAGCCAGCAAGGCCCTGGGGGCTCACGGTGAGTTCACACAATAGTTAGAGTTATTAGGGGTCCACAGAATGTTTCATTACATGGTTGAAAACCTCTCTACGTTCATTCCATACTGAGGTGTCAGTTCTTTTTTTTTAAATTTATTTTTGAGGAGGGGAGGGGCAAAGAGACAGAGGATGACACAGAATCTAATGCAGGCTCCAGACTCTGAACTGTCAGCAGAGTCCGATGTGGGTGTCGAATCCACCAAATGAGGGACCATGACCTGAGCTGAAGTTGGACCCTCAACCAACTGAGCCACCCAGGTGTCCCCAATGTGTCCATTCTTAACCAGTCATGGGGAATTGGGCTCAGGATTTCAGGATGGTGTGAAGAAGCAAAGAGCAGGTGGGCTCCAAAAGTCAACAGCCTTGAGCTTGAACCGTGGCTCTGTCATCAGCAACCAGTGTGAATTGAGCCTTGGTTTCCATAGCTGTAAAACAAGAGTGGCAGTGGTTGCATTAGTCAAGATCTTAGCAGGAAAAACATGGCCCAGGAGAGTGGAATTGCAGTGGAATTTAATCAGACTCTTTACCGAGATGCAGGTAGGGATGCTGGGGCACCCAGTTCAGGGACTGGCAACAGCGGAAGCCAACATGAGCCAATTGTGCTGGGACTTGGTGAGACTCTCTGAGGTGAGAGAAGAGCATGGCCATTGCCCAGCTGTTCCTGCAGGGTGGGGAGGGAGCAGACACGGCCCTCTCACCTTCCTCCCCTGTGTGCCTCCCACAGGCTCAACCCAGCATAGCCAGAGGACTGAGGGGCCCAAGCTGCCCCGTCCATTAGGGTCAGCCTCCCAATGTAGGAGGCAGGTCAGGGAGGGGTGCAGGTGGAGCCGCAGGGTCAAATGGAAGTGACCCAGTATACTCCACAAATAATTTGAGTGCCAAGTGTGTTCCACGCTCTGCTGGGACAGTGTTGAGTGGAAGCTACTGACAGAGCTAGATGCTCAGAGATGTGAGCTCATGGGTGCTTATGGTCTAGTTGGGAAATTCAGTTAGTTATACACAAAAGGAGGAAACTGTTGTATGTTGTGAGTTATCACAGGTCATGTAAAAGAAAGGTATAAGCAGTGATTAGAGCTTCATAGTACCCCCTGAATGAGGAGCCAGGGAAAGGCTCCCACAGAAGCCACTGTTGGGATGAGATCAGAAGAGTATGGGAAGGGACATTAGATGAAAGGCTAGAAGGTTGGGCTGGGGGGAGAAGGTCCAGAGCCAGGGCTCTGGGGGCTGGGTGGGGGCTGACTGTACTTGACTTTGCAACCAGGAAAGAATGTGGTCTCAGCTGTGAGCCCCAGGAGGCCATCAGGTGGGGAAGTGAGTCACGTATGTTTTTAAAGAATAGAGCTGGTTCAGAGTGCAGAGATAATTGGAGGGGCCAAGAGTGGAAGTCAGGAGACCAGTCAAGAGGCTGCCGTGGTGACCTAAGCAAGAGATGACAGTAGCTTGGACTGGAGCCATAGCAACTGTTCATTAAATCATGTATTCTGTTCAGACTGCACTGAGTTCCAGGCACTGTTCTTGGTGTAATGATAGAGCAGTGGACAAGAGAGGTGAGGTCTCTCTCGGTCCTCATGGAGCTTTCAGTGGGGAAGGAAATGACGATGGCTAGGGAAAACAAGTTAGGAGATCAAGCCAGGAGAAGTTGGATATGAGGTGAGGCGAGGGACCCAGGGAGGCTAGCTACCAAGCTTCTGGCTTGCACCCCTGGAAGAGCAGTGTCATTCCCTGAACTAACAGATTGTGTTGAGAACCCAGCTTTGGGGAGATCATGAGTTCTGCTTTGGACATGCTGGATTTGGACAGGATGGCTTTGCTGCATACTTAAATGAGAGAGTGTCTCAAAGTGTGGCACACAGAATCTGGTAAAGCTTAGCATGACTTTCCCTATCTGTCAAATGCTCCAAGTAAGAAATATCTGTTAGAGAATTAGTAAGTGGAAGTGTTTGAAATGGTTGGACCACATGACCACTAAGGAAATATCCCACAGAGCAGTATGTGAGATCCTGGAGAAGAATGTGGCCTTGAGCAGCGGAGTGAATGACACCTCATTCTGGTCCCCCGTGGTTGGTAGCCAGGTCATTTCTGAGACAGATGTGAACCAGATGGAATCTTTGAAATTCTCTGGTGTCTTAGGGTCCCCACAGAACTATCTCAGTGGAAAAATTCCATGGTTTAGCTCATCTTTGAGTTATCCCTAATAGAGAGTTTGGGGGAAGGTCATCAGGGTGGCTGTTCAAGTCAGTGCTGTGTAGACCAGGAGCCTGGACTGGCTGGAATCCTGGGCAATTTCCTGGGTCTATTTGGAACCCAAGGACTTCCCAGGAGAATCTGGGGTCCAACGAAACACACAGGGTAACTCACTGCCCAGCCAATGACTCTGAAACAAAGTCTACATAAAATAAAAATCAAAGAGAATCATGGAGGGAGGAAAAAGGGAGGGGGCTTCAGAGAAGAACAAGATGATGGCATAAGGGACAGATCTGAAAGCGTGGAAGGGCATGCCCGCTGATCTGCCTTGTGTCCACACCAATTCCAGCTTGTGAGTTAAAATAGACAGCTCCCCCAGCACATGACGAAGACCCAGGTGCCAGCTGCAGAGGTCACTAGGGGATGCCTTGGGAACGAGTGGATTTGTCAGTCTTCGTACACTACTGAATGCCTCAAGTTATTTGAGGTTCATTTGGTCATTCAGGTTTTTAAAAAATATTTACTTTAAGAGAGAGGGAGAATGCAAGAGGGGAAGGGGCAGAGAGAGAGAGAATCCCAAGCAGGCTCCGCACCATCAGGGTTTGGTCCTACAAACCCTGAAATCATGACCGGAGCCAAAATCAAAAGTCAGACGCTTAACTGAGTGACCCAGGTGCCACAGTCATTCCGTTTTTATTGAACAGCTGTTGTGTGCCAGAAAATGTGCTAAGCAGCGGGGCTACCACAGCATGAACCGACAGGTGCAGGAGCAGAAGAGAAAGGTAAAGAGGGAGGGTGGAGAAGAGGAAGGAGGAAATATTTTACCTAATGTCTTTGCTGGTCTATTGATTGAAGCCTCAAAAAGGAAAGAGGAGAATACACCTAAGGCAATTATGGCCCATAGCAATATTGGTATTGATGTCAGTTTTATTTTTAAATAACTGGACACACAAATAGAATCCAGGATGTTTGTTTCTGGAATTTTCTATGTGAGCCGTCAGAGATGAAAGCATCTAGAGCCAGGTTGATACCCAGAAAGGCATAGATGAGATTTGGTGCCGAAAACATGTGCTACCGTTAGCACGGGCTGGCTGAAAACTGGGGTAGATTGGTTCTGGCTAGAATTCTGGGTTTTCCTCTCTGTTCTCAACTGTGATTTTTAAAACTTGACTTTAGAATTAGACAGAAGAAGCATCTCCACCAATGCCTCACATTTCAAAAAGATGCCAAATCACTCCATGAAGAGATTTATAATTCAGTCCACTACTGCTTTATGTCTAGATGCAAACAAACTAAGTACCTTGTTGCTAAGGGGATTAATTAGTTAATATTTACAAAGGGCTTTAAAGGTTAAAAATGTCCCGTAAGTGTAAAGTATTATTAGTATCACTAGTAGCTCTACTGCTTTTATACCATGCAGGAAGACTCATTTTTGACCCGGGTTATGGATTCTTAAGGTAAAAATGAAAAGGAGAAAACAGCAAGTATTCACAAAAGAATGTGGCTTACTGGCTTTGTATATTTTGAAAGGATTTCCATAACTGAAGAAGGTTTTTTTTTTTTTTTTTTTAGCTTTATTTATTTTGAGAGAGACAAAGACAGTGAGAACAGGGGCAGGTCAGAGAGAGGGAGAGGGTGAGAGAGAATCCTAAGCAGGCTCCATGCTGCCAGCACAGAGCCTGATGCAGGGCTTGAATCCACAAAACCGTGAGGTCATAACCTGAACCGAAACCAAGAGTTGGACACTTAACTGCCCGAGCCCCCCAGGTGCACCATAAGAAGGTTTTCTTGGCATTTCATCTAACAAGGAAATAAATGGCCCACAATTCTTTGCATTTGATACTTTGGTATCATGTCCTCCTGCCTCTTCCATCAGTCTTGCTTTCTCTAGGCAAGCTGTTGGGAGTTTTGAAAACTGGGTCTTGCAGCAAGAGAAGTAGCTGTCTGTGGTCTCCTGCTCAATGTCACACTGCCCAGAAAGGACACACAAATTGTCCAGGCCTGAGGCAATTTGGCCTTCCTTGCATGGCAGTCTGGTTGGTGTGCCAAGGATGTCCTGGTGGGCGGCTCGTGGGGGCAGCTACTCTCACTGTCACATATAATGCACCGTGGGGTTTGGTGACAGCATAGCCGGGAGTGACCTGGATAATCCCCAAGGTCTTTGGAACATGAATCATTCTTGATTAACATGATACCTAAGGTAGGTTAAACAGAGGAGGGGGGCCTTCTAGGGAGCCTATGGTTACATCAAATGCCAGTTTATTTTATTATTTTTTTAATGTTTTTAATGTTTTACTTATTTTTGAGAGAGAGACATCGTGAACAGGGGAGGGTCAGAGAGAGAGGGAGACACAGAATCTGAAAAAGGATCCAGGCTCTGAGCTGTCAGCACAGAGCCTGATGTGGCATCCGAACCCATGAACTGCAAAATCATGACCTGAGCTGACGCCGCATGCTCAACCGACTGAGCCACGCAGGTATCTCAAATGCCAGTTTAAATACTAAAGCACTGGTTCAAGGGGCCTGAGGACCTCAGTGGCATTGATGGGGAGAATGTGGAGCCCTGGAGCATTCTCAAGAAGGTCAGCAAGGCTTGTCTTCAGCAGTAAGCACCAGCCACCTGGAATTCCGGAGGATGGCCCTGGAATAGAGGACTAAGGATGGATGGGCCTGGTGGTGACCCTGTCGTCGGTACCTCCTTCCCCATGTGCCCGGGCACTTCTTCATTATCAAGTGTACTATGTGCCCAGGTGTCACCTGCCAATCGACACCCTTTGTGAGGCTCAGAGGGAGTTAGGATGAGGAAGGTACATAAATACAGTCAGCAAGTAAGCATCGTGGGTAGGGATGGTGGAAAGCAGACCTTACTGAGTGTGGTATTGGGTCTAGGCTTCAGCTGATAATAGGTCTGTGCACAAAATTCACTGACCAGGTATTGAGGACCCATTTTTGCAGCTGAAAAAAAAAATGCGTGAGTACAGGAAATCATAGGCCTGAGAGTCAGCAACATGTAGTCCTCGACACGTAGTCTCTGTGTAATTTTAACAGCTGCCTCGTGGCAAAAATACTGGAACCAGCAGGTACGAAGACGCCGGACTGAGTGTCAGGAGGAGATGGGAAGGGGCATCCAGTGGTAAACATCTCATAGAGAAAGGAAAGTGGGGGCAAACCAGTCACCCCCTCTTCCCTGTTGATGGGAGTCTGTACCCTCCATCATGGGAAGATGGTCTTTAGGGTACAAAGAGGTAGAAACTGGGAGGGAATCACTAAGTAGAGGTGTTTTCCACTGTCTGAGCCTTCCCTGTTCACGGTGCTCGCTTTGGAGCTAGGCCAGAGTGATCCACACCTGAGTTCCCAGACTGCCATCGTGTTCCGCTGGCTACTATAATGTACCTAAAATCACTAAGAATCTGGCAAGGCAGAGGCCCTTTATTTTCTTTTAAGATAACCCAGAACCCAAAGGGACATGGCTGTTGAAAAAAGAGCTCCAGCACCAAAACAACGTTAATCTGTCAGTCTGCCAATCTCTCATCTCACTGTTGAGTTTTCATGCATGTACTTCAGCAAAGGCTGGTAAAGAAGGCTGTCAAGAGTGGCCACATAGCAGTGGAAATAGATCTGATGTGTGTGTACATGTGTGTGCATGTGTGCCTGCAAGCATGCATGCCCGTGTGTGCACATGCACCTCTGTGTGTGCACCTGTGCACTAAGAACGAGTGGCACTGGCAGGCAGCACAGAATGCTGGGATGCCTCTGACTGTTGGTGGCCACCCCACCTACCCAGGGCAGGCTGCATTTGCCACTATTTAAAAATAATTTTTTTAACATTTACTTATTATTTGAGAGACAGAGAGAAACAGAGCGTGAGCATGGGAGGTGCAGAGAGAGGGGGAGACATAATCTGAAGCAGGCTCCAGGCTCTGAGCTGTCAGCACAGGGCCCAACGTGGGGCTCAAACTCACAAACCACAAGACCATGACCTGAGCCGAAGTCGGACCCTTAACCCACTGAGCCAGCCAGGTGCCCCCTACATTTGCCCTTATCAACTTACTTGTTGCTGGGTCTCCACCTTGACTGTTTTTATTTCTGCTGCCTCAGTTGTAATTGTTTCTTATTTCTCTGTATAGGTTTGCTCTCCCGAGTGAGACCATAAATTGCTTGAGAACCAGGATGGTGTCGTATTTTGGGTGTGAGTATGAGACCGCTCTTCCTGACCTTAGTTCAGAGGATCCCCGACTCCCAGGTGGCTGCTTCACTGTGGCTGTGGGAGTACGCCAGTCATGTTTGCAGACTGTTGTGAAGGGTCCAGAACCCCCCAGCCAGCTGTCAGTATGAGAGCGCTTTCTCACAGAGATGCCCGGCAGACGGGAGCCCCAGAGCCTCCCCTCCTATGCTCAGAGATACACGTGACTGAGACTTTTTAGTGTGAGCCCGTCCATCCTTTCACTCCCACTGCCAGGTGACACACGGTGGCCACTCTGCTGATCTCTCTTCCTGCCCCCCAGATCTACTCTCCACCTTTCCCTGACTTCTCTGTCTTCCGGATGCTGACTCTAAGGTTTGCGTCCTGTGGGTGCTCTGGTCCTCTGGCTACCAATTGGGTTCAGCTGTGAGAGAATAAAAGTGGGCTGAGAGAGAAGCCAGAGCGTATGGACACCCCCTGACCCATCCTGTCCTCTTCCATCCTCTCCCACTAGATGAGACTCTGGCAGAGGCTGAGGGGCTTTCCCCCCATACAGCTCTTGAAAGAATTCTCTTCCAGGCTCCAATCCTCACTGGTTCTGAAATACTATTTCCTCCCCTTGTCCTTTCTGGCTGGGGTGGTAATGGCTTCTGCTCTCACTGCTCTGGAGACCTAAGTATCCTTCACGCACTCCCTTAACCCTGCCCACCTCAATAAACAGTCAACTTCCCTTGGATGAATCCTTTGAATGTGCCATTTCTTCTGCCCACCTCCCCCCACGCCCCAACCTTATGGATAAAGACATCAACTGAAAGCGCCTTGATGGCAGGGCTCTGCCTGATTCATTTTTGACCCCCAAATCTTAACAGGGTGTCTGGCCCATGATCAGGTCAGCCACGGATGTTTGTTAAGTGAACACTGAATGAAAGAAAAATAAATATATTACATGAATGAATGGTCTGGTACCCACAATGGGGAATGAATCGGTAATATCTTATAGCACAGTAACAGAGATGCAGGCCCCCATTCCTGGAGGTGATGAGAATTTCAACAGGAAGGAAAGTAAAGTGCTTCATTAAGATGGCGCTGGCCATTGCTCAGTCAAGTCACACGGCAGTGAAGGCATCTGTCGATTGCAGCTGGAGCTCCCCATTCAAGCCTCAGGAAGAGAAGCACAGTTGCTGGAAACTTACTCGAGCTTCCTGGCAGAGAGAGGCCACACTATGTTCATCTGGAATGCCAAGCATGAAGTGAAAGGCCACTGGAGAGGAATGGCTGACCTGGGGTAGGTAGAGAAGAAAGGAGGAGGAGGAGCGGGCCCTGGGCTCTGAGGTCCGAGAGGAGAAAGAGGGCTGTCTCATCTGAAATGTACCATCGCCCTCTCTAACGGCTGCTGAACGTAGCCTCCTCAAAGAGAGGGCAGGTGTGAAGGGTGAATGAATCTCATTCATGACATGAAAATTTTCATGCATGTCCTCCATAGTTCCTGTCCAGGGGCGGAGATACTTTTCAAGCAGGGATCTCCTTTCCCGAATCCTTTTTGTGTTGCTGCCTGGGAAAGAATTGCGCATGTCAAGGCAATTATGAAAACATTCTGTCATTGGAGGACTCCAGAGCAGGTGGAGGTTGGGGCACTACTTGGCCATCATGCCGGAAAGAAGAGTACCAGGCTTTTACCCTGGAGGAAGGGGAGTGAACTTCTGTGATAAATTGGTTCTCACCTCCCCCGTGCCTTGTTTCAACAGCCCCCACAGGCCCTTGGAGGGCAGTGCTGTCAACGGCTGTCCTGTCCACGTTGCTGTGGGCCCTCTGTGCGCTGCCACACCCACTTCACTGTGGGCTTACTGTGTGCTGCTCTGTCCACTTCACCAGACTCCCGGGCTTCCATCACCGGAGGGATGGTTTGTTATGTGTGAAGACAACCCCATGCGTAACAAAGCTAATGAATGTTGATCACAGTGTATTAGACTCTGTCAAATGATCTGTTTTGTCTTGAAGCTCTTTCTTGATCAGAGGCTACCATCGGTTCCATCAGACTCTTGGGAGCATTTGGATTCACAGTAATAAGACTGCATCGCCATTCCTTTTTTTTTTTTTTTTTTAACACATTCACTTCCCCTTTAGGGAACTGTCTTCTCACGGCCTCAGTGGATCTTATGATGTTATCTTCTCAAGAAGAATCTCATCTATATTGAGCTGGACATTTGGGAACCAATCCTATTACAAATATACTCAAGGAAGATGATTTCATTATCTCCCTAAATAATACGCATCATATTAAAGATCTTTCTTTATTACAGTGTCCTAACCCATTTATCAATCGATTGATTGATTCACCAGGCTCTATTCTAAATGCTCTGCATGTTTTAACTCATTTCATCCTCAATAGTCATGATTTGTATACTCTTGTCATCTATATTTTCAGACTAAGACTCTCTGAGGCTCAGAAAAATTAAGTAACTTGCCCCAAATCACGCAGCTAGGAAGTGTCAGTGATGGTGTTCATACTCAGGGATCCTGGTCCCACGGCCAATAAATCATGATTCTCTGTCTTCTCCTATTTGGGGAAACAAATCTTTTATTTGTTATGATTTTACTGTGAGTAGAGAATCCACTGAATAGTGTATTCCTCTACTACTTTTTTAAAGTATGATATCATTTAAAAAAATAAGGAAATATTGAAAGTGTGGCTGAAGAACGCAGCAATCCATTCCAACAATGGAGGAAAAGTAGGCTGTGCTGTCTGTCAGTGGGATGGGTGCTCAGTTTCCCAAGGAATTTCCTCAAAGATGTACAAGGATGCTTTTGACTAGATTTCGTTGGATCTTTGCTTCTGGTTCCTGTCTCAGAGCTCAACACTCACACAAGGCTGCAGTTCCAGCATGTTCAGCACCTTTTAGAGAGGGAGGGCCAGTGATGCTTCTATCTGACACAGCGAGCATGGCAAAGGCAGGTCTCCAGGAGCACTGGATCCTTCGCCTCAAGCATCAAGGGCAGTCAGTGAATAATTGTTAAATGAATGAATGAGTAGATGAAGGAAAATCCCACCCCACCAAATTGAGGGCACAGGAATTCTTGCTTTCCAGGGAATGAATGAACACACATCTGCTCTCGGCTGTGCAGTGGGTTGGGGTAATTGGGAAACTGGGCTCCGGGGTTGGACTAAAGATTAAGGCCTCAAGTTCACGTCCAGGTCCTTGCAATGTGCAAAGCCTCCTGCTCTAATTCTACCCTAAAATCATGTTGTGATAAAGAAGATGGTGAAGTCCTGAGATTTCACAAAGTTAGTCTTTATGATGTTCCTATGTTTACCCTTACTTGAGGATTCATGTAAATGTCCTGGAGATGTGGTCAGTGTCCAGCTTGTGACAATAGTGATTAGTGTTGGAGCAAGATGGCTCTTTGGAAAGGCACAGTAGAACAAGTGTCATGTTTTCTGAAGCTAGATCTAGATATCTCTCTTGTTCAACACATACAGAGTCAGCGGGGCTCCAAAGTGGCATTTTCCTTCACCCTCCCCCACAAAGATCCCTCAGTTTTAGAATGCAATGAAAACTGTAATGTTGACTTCACAATACCAGAAGACAGAAGCAACCTGTGTGTCCATCAACAGATGATGGAGAAACAAAATGTGGTACATACACATAATGGAATAATGTTCAGTCTTTGAAAGGGGGACATTCTGACACGTGTGACAACATAGATGAACCTGGAGGGCCTGATACTAAGTGACATAAGCTGGGCATCTACCAGTGAATGAGTCTACGGACATGAGGTTCTGAGCATAGTCATATTTATAGAGACAGAAAAGAGAATGGTGGTTGCCAAGGGCTGTAGGAGAACAGGAAGTGGGGAGTTGTTTAATGGCTAGAGAGTTTCAGTTTGGGAAGACGAAAATGTTCTGAAGATTGGTCATACCACAGTGTGTGTGTACTTAACACCACTGAACTGTATACTTAAAAATGGCTATGATGTATATTTTACCACAGCTAAAATAAAAAATTCCTAAGTTAAAATAAAATTATAGTGAGATCCAGTAGTCCAGTGTTCCTTCTCCCACCACCAAGAACCTGCTCCTGCTCACACAGACCAGTGGACCTTCCTGCCTCACATGGGGGCTGGACCCTCATGTCCTCGAAACTTCAAGTGCAGTGGCCTGAGGGAGTCTCCCAGAGATCCTTTGACTGCCCCAGGCTGGGCAAACCTCAAGTTGTAGAGCTTGCCTAGACTAAGGGGCTTGCTGTGTGCAAAGCTCTTCAAACAGGGCCTGGTATATAGGATTGATGGAAAGACGAGGCTGTCTGAGGTACAGTGACAACTTTCTATTATACCATCTTAGGGTTGAAAAAAATTTAATTTGTCTTTTTTTTTTTTTTTTTAAGGCAGACTGTCACATGCAGCACCTCATTTAGATGTGTCTGGAGTCTTGGAAGCTTGACTACCCTATGTTCTTCTACAAATGGGCCTTGAGAGCTTGATCGAATGTTCTAGAAGAGGAGCACAGAACTCAGATACCGTTGATGAAAGAATGATCCTCCTCAATCGGGGAAGGTTGTCCTCTTTGACTGAGCATGCAGCTTAGGGAGGGTCGCCCGTGGAATGGTGGGGGAGGAAGGGGACACCCACTTAGCCAGCCAGGTCAGCCAAATCAATCCTGACGATCAATGGTTTGACCAGATGTCCCAGCCAGATTGCCTTCACATCCTGATTTGTCTTTTTTTTTTTTTAAGCCATTTTTACTTCAAAAACCACATACTTTGGCCCCACACATCTTTGTCATGTATGGGCCAACCCAAGGCTGTCTAGGGGATATGGTCATTGTTTTGTTTATTGTGTTTCCATTTAAAACTGAGAAGCAGTATTATCTATATTTCATCTTAACAACTTACAGTAATATGTATTTATAATAAAATTATAATCAACAGGAGCATAACTAAGAATCTTCACATAGCCATATTTTGAAAAGCTATACTTGAGGACCCATGATGAAACTTACATACACGCACACAGATAAAAATGTATATAAAAATTCTCCTTCCAGGGTTAACTTCTGGGATAGGCGCATCTCCATGTCCAGCCCACAGGCATGCAACATAAGCCAGGAGGAGAAGAGAGAAATCTGGGTTCTGGCTCCAGCCAGATTACAAACAAGTCACTCTGCCTTTCTAGAATTTTCTTTTATCCTGGGTCAAATGGAATTATGAGGTTCACTCTTGCCCCTTCTCAGTTTGATCATCTGTAACTTTGTGATGCCATCGGATATTCGTTGTGTTTAAGCTGCCAGAGATGGACAAGATCCTCAGTCGTCAAAGCAAGATTAGGAGAGACTCAAAATTCTTTCCTCACTGAAGCAAGAAAGTGGAATAAATAAACAACTTAGGAGGATTTTTAACAACAAGAGTTGAAATAAGATATTTCTGTTTAATCTTCCTTGAGATGAAGTTTATATCTTCTGAGCATTTTTAAGCTCTGCTTTGTTTTAAATCTTTTAAAATAGCTTTCACCAGTTTTCAATACTTTTCTTGAAAGTGTATGCAATTTCCACACAGATTAAACAAATGAAGAGAAATACAAACAAATTGTCAATGATTTGTTTATATGTTGCTCACAAGGGTTCTCTTTTGGTCAATGTAATGACAAACTGTCTCCAATATTTATGAGTACTCTACGCTCAGGGTTTGTGTTTTTCTGGTACTCTCTATGGGGACAGAAATCTTGTATGGGCAATAAGATTTGTAAACAGTTTCCTTGCCAGGTGCTGAGTTATAGTTATGAAATTGAGTTTAAAAGGTGCCAAAGTGATATAAACTGGGTTAGAATGAGTCCATTTAGAAACTTAATTTCATTGGAATTACAGACTCGTTATGAAGTCAGAGCACTGACGATCTGATCTATGAGGACTTCTAAGACCAGACTATCCTGGGGTCCTGCATCAGTTGAACACAACGCCCGGTCCCCCTATCCCCCTACTGTCTCCTGCAGTCTGTGCAAATGACCTCTACGTTTGCTCTTTCCATTCAGTGAAACCAGCAGTTACGGAGTGTCAGGCTCTGTGTTGGTGGGTTGGAGGGGCGTGTTGGGACATAAACTACATAATGAAAGATGTAACTTATATAACTTGGACTTACCAAACTCTGTGTGCAATATTGTCTGTTATTCATATTATTTGTTGTTTACAGAGTATCCCACTTACGTCAGCATTCCATCAGTGGTCTGCCCAGGTCTGTTACCCTAATTTATCATGCAGAGAGGAAATGGAAGCCCGAGTTGCTAAGAAATGTGATCTGAATTGCATTATATAGTTACTAATATCAAAAGCAGATGCCATGGGAACATACCTGCCTGTCTCTCCACGACCTCTCCAAGTCACTCTCTATGGTCCCTGCTTGTCCTGCGCCCCATCTTCCCAATGTCTTTCAGGTCCTGCACATCCCCCTTTCTGTCACCTGCAGATGTTTGCCTTGCTCTTGTCTGCCCGGAACTGACCTTCCTTCCCCATCCTCACTTCACGTAGCAGACTCCTGTCCCTTCCCCAAGCCGTGCCCCAGCCTACCGTGGCTTCTGTCCTCCCCTGCCTGGTACCCATGAGCCATGCCTGAATTATTGGTTAAAAGCAAACTTCTTCACGGGCAAGGAGCATGCCTGGCTGTCTTCCACTCTCTCTGAGTATCTACTACAGGGCCTGATAGAGTGGAGGCTCAGTAAGTACGTGGTGAATAAATCCATGAAGATGGGAATTGGCGGGAGGCAGGCTGAAGGTCATTTTTCACTTTGTTCCCATGTCCATCCCAGCCCTGGCACACGTGACTGCCAGAGGGAGGAGATATCCCCTTGAGATGAGAGAAGAGATTTCCTCTCCTCAATACCAGCCACCCCAAAACTATTGCCCGGAGTGAGTGTGGTTGTATTATATTCAACTAACCACCACTGAGTGACATTTGTGCCTAAGGACCAAGGAAATGGAACACAAACCAAGTTTTTAAAAAAATTAATTAAAAGAAATGAAATGGGCTCGAATAGACTTGCAGATAGGACTCGGTGGGTATGACAAAAGCCATTGCTCATGGAGATGATGGAGGCATATTTGTGCCTGACCAGCATTGTACAGACACCTCCCCATGCATCACCCCAGAAGTGTAGTCTTTCTTCTCTGCCACAGGCAACCTCAGCCGATCATGGCCTTTTCATAATACCAAAGGTGCTCATGGAGTCCATGACTATAAAACTGGAAACCAGAGGAGCAGCCAGACCATGCAGAGGCATTTCACAAGCTCTGGGACACCAGGTCAGACCTCTGGTTCAATACTATCACATGAGCACTTATGAAAGGAACACTCTTGGAAAATTCCAGCACATACCCTGCTTTCCAGACTATGAAAAGCCCAAAATGATGATATGGCGTTTGAAATCCAAGTTAGGATTATCCCCATGCTGGGACTCTCTTCCTGACTTGGCCTGATAAGGCAAGATTGCTTTGACCTTGTGGACAAAATGTAATACACTCTCAGGTTTTTTTTCTCTTTCATTATTCTTTCTAATTTCACACCATCATTGGAGCTACTTTCCTAAAGCTTAGCTCATTCTCTCCTTCCAAAACCTCACCATCACCCCCAGAGTGAAAACCAAGCTCTTGAGTGTGGCCTTCAAGGCTGCTTATGTTCAAGCTCTCTCTCACTCTTCCAAGGCCATCTTCCTTCCACGTCTCTCCTTGCTCCACTCTGGTTCCAAGAGGAAAGGAGCCTAAACAAACCCATAAGGCCACGCTGCTATCTCTGCACTGTCTCTGCTCATGCTGATTCCTCAGCTTTGGACCTTCCCCCCTTCTCCAGTTACCAACTCCCGTTCATCTTTAAAGAATGATCCCAGCTGCCACCTCTTCCGGAGCCTTTTCTGCATCACAGAGCCATCATAAGATATTTCTTCCAATCACCACCCCCACTCCCCCGCACACTTGCCTGCTACTTCTAACACACAACTTATTTCACTTGGGCTCCGTTTCCCGCGAGTATCCGTCTCCCATTCAATTCTGTTCTTCTAGGTTAGAGGTCAGTGGCCCATTCTTCATCTTTTCCCCCTCCAAAACTTCCCCGGGCTTGGCAATTGGCGGCTGCCCAGTGAATGTTTGTTGAATGAACTTTGCTGATTTTCCCTCAGCCAGCCCAGGATGGGTAAGGCAATTCCCACTGGCATAGGTCACCAGGGATGTTTTTGGACTCACAGGATGGGAAAAGATGCTGAGAAGTGACCTCATCTATCTCTGACTCCAGGCAAGCTCAGCAAAGCCTGACAAGAAAGATGAGCTTCATTCTGCTTGCTAAAGAAGCAGAGGGAGTCTAAGGTGAATCCTTAACACTCCTCGTCAGGATATCCTCCTTACGATCCATCTTACAGCCCATGTATCGGTCATTACTGTTATAGCAGCACTTTAGCTGCTGGTTTTTATTATTATGGGATTAACTGAGATTGCTGTGCGTGTCCCTAGAGGCTTTTTAAAGCAACTGTTTTAAAAATTGAAAGCACCGTCAGATCCAAGAGCTAATAAAATGTGCTTGGTGGGTGCATCCTCTTTAGCAAGGTTTCATACCTCCAGCCCCCGGGACTGGTAAAAATCAAAGATTTTCCCGCTTCAGCATGGGGAGAAAAACCAGCTGTGATTTTATCTTCCGCCATTATTTGGAATCACCCTGTCATGGTGAAAAGCGGGGGAAGGAAGACTGTCTAGCCCTCCCCCTGCCCCATTTTCTTTTACATGGCTAATGGAACCATTTCTTGTGAAATGGCTTTTCTTCAGCACTAACTCCCGAGCTATGGGTCTTTACTGAAGTGTGTGAGCATTGGTGGGCTGGATTCATTTAGAGAATCTTTACATCATTAATTTAAACGATTGCCAAGCTAAATGTATTGGACACACAACACAGAGGGTGTGGAGCACCCAGTGGGGAAGTCAAAAGTGTGGTCTGGCCCTGGTCTCCGAATATGGCAGGAAATATTCCATTCCCCACCCCCATTTCCAGCCACCACTCACCACTCACCCCCTATTCCTAGACCCCCAAGACCCTCCCTGACAAACAAGCTCACTTTCTGCCCCAGAAGATTCTAAATGGACCAGGCTGTGAGGTAGAATGCACCTGACCACTTGAAGCCTGAATCATCACTTGTCTAATCCCATAAAACAGTCATGATATTCATGGATATTGGCCACCTATCTATCAGTCTAGACACAATAGTGTGAAGAATGTTGACTTTGGTATCGGAAGGTCTAGGATTTGAATTCCACTCAGTGAACTTACTAGCTCTGTGACTCTGAGTAAGTTACCTACCACTTGAGCCTCAGTTTCCTCATCTATAAAATGGGGATAAAATAATGACTCCATAGGGTTGTTGAGCTGACTAGATGAGCCCATGTATATAAAAGCACTGAGCATGAGGGGTGCCTGGGTGGCTTAGGTGGTTAAGTGACTGACTCGTGATTTTGGCTCAGGTCGTGATCTCGCAGTTGGTGAGTTCGAGTCCCCCATTGGGCTCTGTGTTGCAGAGCCTGCTGGGATTCTCTGTCTCTCTCTTTCTTTCTCTCTGTCTCTCCCCTCTGCTCTCTCACTCTCTGTCTCTCAAAATAAATAAATAAATTTAACAAAATAAAATAAAGCACTGAGCATGACAGGGGACCTACAAACACCTATTCTTATTTAACTTACCCCAGATGTACATTTGCATGTGGACACGACAGGCAATGGAACGAATCAAAAGGGTGTGAGGTGGCACACATGGGGGGCTCAGTCAGTTAAGCGGCCGGCTCTTCTCATGCCTCATGGGTTGGAGCCCTGTGTCAGGGTTTGCATGGTCAGCACTTGAGAGTCTTTCTCCCTCTCTCTTTGCCCCTTCCCTGCTCACACACATGCACTTTCTCTCTCTCAAAATAAACTAAGAAAACCCAAAAGACAAAAACCCCAAACGGGTGAGGTGATGGTTTCCATGCCTTGGGGGAGCCCAAGGGGACCATACTGGGGAAATGAAGAAAGAGGGGCCCTCTTAGCCCCTCTAAAATCTCTGCACGTCAGTTGCCACTGGCTCCTTGCTTAGATAACACACACCCATGCCCATCTCATTAGCAGCACTCCTCCGCTTTTCCATCCCTGGAATTCTGGGCCCCAAACGGGTTTCTGAGGCAACTCAGGGCTGATTCTGTTGCCCCTGTGCTCTGTCAGCCTCAGTGTGCTTATTTCATGCCCTCCTGCTCTGCTCCCTCTTTCCACCCACAGACGTTGGTTCAGCGGGCAGGTGTGGCAGCCACAACTTAATTGGTTGGGGACACAGAGACAGAGACCAGTCCCTTGCCTCAAAGATCTTCAATTATGCTCCGTTTGGTCAGAGTTCAAAACCAGTAATGGCTTCCCATCTCATTCAGAGTTAAAATCGTTTGGGGTCCTCCTCCACCAGCCCTCCTTATTTCAGGGACCTCAGCTTCTACACTGTCCTACACTGCTCCACTGAGCTCACGGAGAGCCACAAAGGCTTCCTTGCTTCCCCTAGAACATACCAGAACAGCCTCTGCCTCAGGGACTTTGCATTAGCTATTCCCTCATCTCCCAGAAGCTCACATAATTTGCTCCTTCTTTTCCTTAGGAGTCTATTCAAACACCACCCTCTTTGCTAGCCATGTTTTTTCAAGTTGCAATTCACTATCCCCTCCCTTGCTTTGTTTCCCTCCATAGCATATCAGCCCACTTCCCCCTCAGGACATCCCCTCAAAGTTAATATTCTAATGGTAGGACCCTCTGGTTTTTTGATACTTAAACATCAAAGAATATGCACATGTCTCAAAGCAATATTTTCATCAGCTGACTTTTGTATAGGAGAAATGCATACTTATGTCCCACCGGCTTAATGTGACATCTTCAATAAAATGATTTACAGAAGATTCTGGAGTTACAATCCAAATACAGTAGGTAAAATGTCAGAAGCATTGTACACATGTTTTAAAAGGCATTCCAAGTGACAGCAAAAGGCCGTGTTTCTTGACGTTTCTCCACCCCTCCAGCCTCAAAATGCTTCACTTGGTGAATAACAGCTCACTTCAGGAAATTGCCTTGTGTTTTTGACTATAAAAATAAAAATTTCCTGTAAATTTTATCTTCCTTTTTACCTAAAAATTGTTAATTGATGATATTTGCCTTATTTATTTACCGTCACTCATCTGAAAGGTAACGCTTATGAAACGGCATGAAATCGTACGTGTTCAAGCACATGGGGGTGACTGTTAACACCTTACCAATTGATTAGAGATCAAAGAGCAATGGTCTACGTATTCGTAATCAAGTACTCTGTAGGTGTTACCTGTGTTTGGCTTATATGGCAGGAAACTAACTGGAGGCTTTGGTGGACTTGTAATAGATCATGACTTTCCCCATTTAACAGAAAGCATCATCCTTAGTCATTTTGCTTGCTGTCTATCCGTCCTCACTAAAATGCAAGTTCCATGAGAGCTTGGCCTTCAGTCTGTCTTGCCCCCCTGCTGCGTCCTGGCACATGGTAGGAGCTAAGTAAGTACTTGGAGGAAATCTTCTCTGGCCTCCTTGGGCTCTTTGGACCTGCTTGCCTCTGGACACACACCTCCCACATTATGGGGAGGGGGTTCCACCTTGGGAAAGACTGAGAAATTTTTTGCAGCTCTGTATGGCCTGTGGAAGATTCCCAAGGACCATAGAATATACCTTACCCAAGTAGTGTTGTCATTGCAAAGTTCTGGATGTCTATGTCAACTAGAGAAAGAAGGCTGCTGCATTTACTAAGCACCAACTATGTGAAGAAATGACAACCACTATCTGTATGCGCCATGTGGTAGCCTTCTTCTCAAAAGGCTCCCAATAATCTCTGCCTCCCGGTACCCACACTTTGCACAATCTCCTCTTTTTATAGGTGGGGTGGATCTTGTATCGAGATTTTTAATAAATAGAATACAGTGGAAGTGATGGGGTGCCATTTCCAAGACTAGATTGTAAGCAACTGTGACTTCCTTGTTTCATGCTCTGTCTCTTCTCCCTGACTTGGTCTGATGAAGCAAGCATCTGCGTTGTGGGCTACCCCCTGGAGAGACCCACAGAGCAAGGAACCGAGGGAGAGCTGAGTCAGCAGGGCTTGAGGATCGGAGGCTTCAGTCCAATAGCCCATGAGAAACGGAAGCCTGCCAACAGTCACATGAGTGGGCATGGAGGCAAATCCTTCCTCCAATGAGCCTTGAGATGATTACAGTCTGGCTGATATCTTTGTTATCTTATGAGGCTCTCAGCTAGAGACAGTGACCTCTGATCCACAGACACTGAGGTAATACATGTTGTTGTTTCAAGTTACTAAGTCTGGGGGCATCTACCGCAGTAGGTGGCTAATACAGGTGATTTCATTTAATCTTCACAACAGCTCATTTTACAGGTGAGGACACTGAGGCTCAGAGACGGAAAGCAAACCGCCAAAGGCCACACTACTGCTATACCAAGAGTCAAACCAAAAGTTATCTGGGTCCAACATTCTCGATCTTTCCCACAATCTTGTTATTCCTCTGGAGGTCCAGCAGGGAGATGGAAATAAACTCAGGAAGGAGTCTGCTCTCTGGAGCATCTGTACCTTCCTACCACTCATCTTCACAGATGTCTAGTTGTCTGTCTCACTGCAATATGCAACATAAAAACCACATGTGTATCTTCAGAGAGGATCTTTCAAATACTAGATTCAACTACTTCCCCCCAAACAGGCTGCAAAACTTCAGGGGATAACATCTATTTTTATTTTCAGGAAGCCATCTGTCTCCTTTCTAGTTTAGAAATTTGACCGGAGCTGGAAAATAATACATAGATCATTGAGGATGATGCCATTTCTCTCTCAAACATCTGTAATCTTTTATTTTCTCAGAGGTTCACTAATCAGGATAAAGGATGACTACAAGATCAGTGTATCACTAACTATCAACATCGAAAGCGTGAGCTGAGTGAAACACATCTTAATGCTAGGCATTTAAGCCCCTTGGAAAACATGGCTGAGGTCTGATTAGACAGACATTAAGTGAAATGAGCCACTTGAGCCCCCTTCATTCTCGGCCTCTAATTGAGGTCTTTCGCCTCCCTCACTTCTCAAGAGTATATATTTCTCAGGACATCACTAAGGCAGACCCTCTCCCTTCCAGGCATTGCAACAAATTCAGCATTCCCTAGTCAGAGGGCAAGCCTGGCCAGCGTTGGTCTATGTGCTCAGGAATGAGTCGGTATTTGGTTAGCTTCCCTCTGTGCCAAACAGTGGCCATCCCTGCAGGCTGGTTCCTCATCCAGAAATAAAATACTGAACTGGATGGCTGCTGTTGTTTCTTAAGGGAAAATCTACACAAACACATGAAGTTAAGGGATTCAAACCTGTCTAATTAGTCAACAGCAATCATAATATAGACTCAAAAAAGGTTTCTTCTCATAACGGTAGAAGCATGGGCTGGAGTCACCCACAGAATACTTCCTGTCCATGTGCTGCATGAGTGCGCAGTCCTTCCTGTTCCACTTTCACTCCTGTACATTTTTTCTAGGTCGTAGAGAAGGGAGAAAAATCCTTTTTCCTCTGACTCACCTTCAGGGCCATGGATTCTTTCTGGGAAGATCCCCAACAAGGCACAGAGGTGTTGGTGCTGACCAACATTACCTAGCTGATTTTAGCTGTGGCTGAATAAATGTGGCTAATCAATATGTATTCAGGAAGCATGCGGTTGTAGAAGGTAGAGATTAGGGTGGCACGTAAATGAAAATGAAAATGAATCTAACAAGATTAACATGCTCTTTTACCCAAGAACTAACTTTTCATTGCATTAGGTGGTAATCAGGTAGAAATTCAATTTACAGAAGTGTTGGGTGTCCTAAGAACTATGGAATTGTCCTGATACAAGTTTATGATTTTTCTCGTGTGTGATCAAACAAGATGGTCCCCATGTTTGCCATTAAAATATGCTCTCTCATAATTAAACAAAAGACAAAGGGATAGATGAACACTATAGACTGGGTCCCATGTCCCCCACTCTCTCTCCATGGGCCCGTCTTGGGGCATGTACGAGCAGAGAACTTACTTCATCAGAAGAGCACATCTTCGAGGCCTGGGCTGGGAAAGAGATGGTACTCTGGCAGGGAATGGGGGCATCATGATCAGGGCCCTCAGGGACGATGGAGAAGGAAGAAGGCAGTTTGGGTTGACCAGGAGTCTAGAGAAGAACGGGGATGCAGCTGGGACAGGTACCAGAAGCAGAAGTGGGCAAACACTGAGCAGGTGAGCACTGGAGCAAGGGTGTTGGAGGTGAACAAACACCAGGACAAGGGCAAGTTAGGACCTGTCCCCAGTGACCAGTAGAGCAGAGAGTGGAGACTGTAACCAAAACAAGTCACGCAGGGAGGGAACATGAAGAACAGCAGGAATGAGCATCTCAGGGAGGTGTCTGAGGTCCAAAAGTTTCTGTTCTGTTGCAAAATCACCAGCCACTAGCAACTGGTGTAGTGCTCAGAAAGCCGTATATGCAGTGATCAACCCATAACCCGTAGGTGGCTGGTTTGGTGACCTTAATGACCTTTAAGCTACTTAAGTTCTCTGAACCCCCATTTCCTCATCTGTAAAATGGAGGTAATAGTAGTAGCTAAGTTATTGGTTTGTTGAGAGGATTAAAGAAGATTTAATGAATATGCTTAACACAGTTCCCCACAAGGAGCTGGTGCTCAGAAATGGAAACAATGTATGTTATTACTATTAATAATAAACCTGAGTGTGACTTCCAATGCTGGTCCAATGTAGGGGAGGAGATGAAGCCCAATCTGACATCTGTTGTCTGGCGTCACGTGCCTGGAGAAGCCTCCGCGATGCCACGGGCAGGAATCTCTTACAAGCAACTCTGCAAGTCCTCCACAGAGCAGAATTAGGTCATCTTCACAATGTCTCCAACATTCTTTACCCTTTTTATGATGTGAGCCATTTCAGATTCCGAATGCCCAGCTCTGGCTCTTCAGTGAAGCTTCCAAAACCTCTCACATTGACTCTGGGCATTTGTGGCCAGGTTCCTTAACTGTGTTTTATGCCTTGCCAACTTGGAGCACCTTGGAGCATTTATATTCCCAGGCCTGAGGTGATGGAAACCCTGATCATAAGTCTGTGTGTGTGCGTGTGTGTGCACGAGCACCACGCGTGTCATTTGGGTTGGGATTACTAGCATGATCACAATAGTACTTAGGCCACAGACCACCAGACCATGGGTAGCAGCACCAAGCCTAGTGAAGATGAATTTTGAATTTCAAAGATCCAACATTTGAGGATACAGGGGAAAAGTAGCAGGATGAGTGATGGGAAAGGTAGCCTTCAACAGACAATACGTCAGGGAGATCCATCCTGAAACAGGGCTGGGGTGGGGGTGTGGCTCTGTATCCAGTGTACTCCTGGAAAAGCCAGTCATGTATCTGCCTCGTAGGTCCCAGGACTTCCAGGAGCAGGCCTTCGGTAATAGAGGGGGGCCCTACTGGCCACCCATAGAGAGGAGCACTCTCTGAACATACGTCTCTTCAAAACACCTGCACCTGACCCATGGCTCCAGCAACAGCAGTGCCCTCCTACAACAGAATTAGCGACCAAGCCGAAGATACTGAACAAGCACGCACTACCTCCTAGACAGACGCTTTCCTGGGTTGTTGCATCTAATCCTCAAAATAGCGATGCAAGCAAATAGGATCTGTGCTGTACAGATGAGGACACTGAGGCTAGAGAAGGTAAATAAATCGCCCACATTTCACAGTGAATGAAATGGTAGAGCTGAGGTGAAAATCAATCGTGGGCCCACTGACTCCAGTGCTCTCCTTTCACGTGCAGTACCACTCTGCCTCTTGGACGTACAGGACTGCATCATATGACTTCCTCCTCTGCTAGAGAAAGGGCTGGAGGTAGCATGGGTGGTTGGTGCCTAGAGGTAAGAAGGAAAGAGGAGGAAGACTGGATGCTAAAGATAAAGTCTCCAGTTTTATGGTTTGCTTCGATCTCGCCTGTGCACTGCCGGCTGGGTGTGTCCTGGCAGAGGAAGTACCCAGACTGGTACACTGGGCCCTGGTCTGCACCCAGGCCAACCTTACACCCAGGGCAGAAGAGAACCCCGAGCCAGGCCTCTTCCCACTGCGATAAGCTGACTCAGCAAGTTAACACCACAGGCTACAGAGACAGCATCTTGCAGGACCACGGACTTTCTAACTTTTAAAAATGCATCAAATACATAATCATCTCACTTCAAGTTTGAAAGCTTCATAAGAGTTAGCCCTTCAGGTACATGCCAAACATATCATCTTATGCTTTCCAGCCCTTCCAAGCATTACCAGTAATTTAGGATTATTGAAAGCCCACCTGCCCTTTGCAGACTGCTTGGGAACGTGCTGCTGGTGACCTCCAGGGACAGCCGATGCAGTTCAAACTAAGCAGCCCTCAACCTGATCACAGGCTGGCTTTCCATTCATTTGCAGATTGGGTGTTTGGGTTCAGGGAGGCAGGTCACCAGACAATGATGCTTAGACACCATACTGGCCCACAGAAACATGCTAGCACACTCCGTAACCAGTATGCCAACATCTGAAGAATCTGACGCAGTCATGCTGTAGGACTTGACATAGCCTCGAAGTTAGGCTTTGCTCTGAATTTATTGGGGAGCTGTGAATCAACTTTTTTTTAACTTGAATTTCTTCAATTAAAAAAATGTAAGTATATTTGTTTATTTTGAGAGACAGAGACAGCACAAATGGGGAAGAAGCAGAGAGACAATGAAAGAGAATCCCAAGCAGTCTCCATGCTGCCAGCACAGAGCCTGATGTGGGGCTCGAGCCCACAATGCTGTGAGATCATGACCTGTGCTGAAACCGAAAGTTGAATGCTTAAATGTCTAAGCCACTCAGGCGTCCCTCAACTGTGGGTTTTTTGACAGTGAGTCTGGATATGGTATGCTGTGTAGGCTAAATCAGAGGCACCAGTAAGGGTAACATTGCAAAAATCCAATTTTGACCTGATAAAGGCTTGGGGTAGGTGATTGCAAATGAAATATATAAAAAGTTACTTACATTCATTAATTTCAGCCAATTCTTATTGAGGATCTGCTTTGTACCCTGGAGACTCATTCATTCATTCTTCAACTGTTAGACAAATATTTATTGAGCATCTATTATGTGGTGGGGTTATGCTAAACTCTAGAGACACAGTGGTCACTATCCTTATGGAAGTTTGCAGTCTAGAAAGAAATACAAATATTTCAACTCATAATTACCAGTGTGATACGTGTGAGGAAGAGGAAGGGTAAATTGTAAAAGAATTGTACAGCGATAGAAGATTGAGTGGTATAAGCAGTTAGGAAAAGCATCTCTAAGGAAATGGGACGCATAAACTGAGCCTGGAGGACTGATTTGGGGTCAGACAGTTCAGCTCAGGAAGCGGGGAGAGGAATAGTCCACACTGAAGGAACAGTATGTGCAAAGTTTAGCAGACGAGAGAGAAAGAGTAAGGAAGTTTGAAGAACGAACGGAGATCTTAATATAGTGGGAGCAGAGGACACAAGAGAAGTTGGAAGCAGGTGCCAGACTTCAAAAGGATGTTGCAAACCACAAAGGAGTTCCGCTTCAGTACTTGGGGCTACTGTAGTTTTAATGCGATGTGATCAGATTGAGGTGGATTTTTATTTCTCAATTACTCTCGGTAAAACCTGAAGAAGGGATGGGAGACGAGCAAGCCCGGAGGAAAGAAGGAGGTGACTAATAGAGCCTACGTGATTGTGCACAGTAGCCTACGCTTGGTGGTGGTAGTGGTGGAGGCGTAGGAGGAGAAGGAGAAAAGTCGATTGATTCTAGAGATATTGAAAAGGTTGACTCCTCTAGGCTTGGTAATGAGTCATGTGTGGGAGGTGAGGGAGAAAGAGAAACAAAGGATGATTCTTGGGCTTCTGGGTGTCAACAACTGGTTGTTCCTGGAGCCAATTCCTGAGGTAGGAATCATAAGGGGAGGAGCAGGTTGACAGAGAAGATTATGAGATCAAGTTGAACAGGTTTGTTTGAGCACTTCCAGGATAAACAAGCAGAGATTTAAGTTGGGGTTAGAGAGCTGAGTTTGGAATGCAGGTCATCTGAGCCCATAATAAGGATCTGGAAATTATCAGCATAGACCTGGAAACTGTGGTCAAGGAAGAGAATAGGGTCACAGGGAAGGAACGGGTGATGGGAGGGTGTTTAGAGCAAGAAAGGGTTATAGAGGCAAATTCGAGAAGACTGGGCAGAAACTTGTGTTCAACTAGCTGCAAAAGACAGAAGAAGGAGGTGAAGGTGGCTAGTGTGTCCTGGGGGGCAGGGACAGTTGGCAGGAAGCAAAACATGAGGAGCCACGGCTTATCAGTGCGGGCACATCCGAGAGTGCTGATTTGTGTCATGGCACCCCTCTACAACCCCGACTTTTTTTTTTTTTACCAGACTCTTCCTGTGCTAAGGATAGAGAGATGATAAATAGACAGATGACTGATTGATCAGCCAGCAGATAGAGTCCACATTTAGTGAGCACCTGCCACACGATAGCCACTTTCTCCTGCTCTGGAAATCCAGAAATAAGTAAGGCATAGTCAGTTCCCATAGAAGTCCACTTTAGAGGGGAAGGTAGACCTGAAAACAGATAAAGATCCATATAGCACGGCTTGGCCAATAATGGACATAGATGTCAGGAACATCTCTAAGGGCGTGAAGAGAAGAGTGACCCTTCCACTCCTTGGGAGGGGCTCAGCCTTGGTATCTGTATTAGTTTCCTAGGACTTCCGTAACAAGGTGCCGCAGGCTTGGTGGCAATAAGTCCTTTGTGCTGTAAACAAACAGAAATCTATTCTCTCGGGGTCCTGGAAGCCAGAATTCTGAAATCAAGGTGTGGGTAGGGCCATGCTGTCCTAAAGTGTCTAAGGAAGGGTCCTTCCTTGCCCCTTCCTAGATTCTGGTGGGTCCTGGCAGTCCTTAGCTTTCCTGTTCTGTGGCGGTGTCTTGTCATCTCTCTTGACGTGGCTTTCTCCCTGTGTCTCTGTGTTGAAATCTCCTCCTTTTTCTTATGAGGAGGCCAGTTATCAGGGTAGGCCCACCCTAATGCAGTATGGCCTCATCGGAACTTGACTGCATCTGCAAAGACTATTTCCAAACAAGGAACCAGGAATTAGGACTTCGAACATATCTTTTGGGAGAACACAATTCAACCCATTACAGTGTCCATCTTTTCCCAGCACCAGTCCTAGTGCTGGATACCAAAGAGATGCTCAAATTTTCAGTGTTAAAAAACATTTCAAAAATATTTACTTAATTTCATCCAGAGGCTATAGAAAGGGAGAGGTGCGGGCCTTTGCTGAAATGGATTATGGTTTGTATCTGACACAGTCCTAAGGCCAATTCTGGGGAAGGATTTTACAATTCACGATCATCAGCATTTCTTTGATGAACCCCTCTCAATTAGTAAGTGAACCTTGCGTCTGGTTATAGGGTCTATGGAAGCCTTTCTCCTTCCAAAGGAAAAAAGCAAATTACTTCACCAAGAGAAATTCTAAAATAGAGTTAAGCTTTTGATCATATATGTCCTAAAGCCTTAATATGGATGAGTTTTCCCCAGCACATTAAGAATTCTTCATAGATTGCTATAACTCTATGAGGAGAAATTTAGCAATATCTACCAAATTAAAAAATATATGTACTCTTTGACCAGTGGGTCAATTTTCTAGTCTAGAAATTTGTCCTATAAATATACTCCCATACATGGAAAACAACATAGTTTTTCTTTTTTTTTTATATTACAGTAATTTTTTTCATCTAGTGAAGACTAATTGAATAAATAATGATATACCCAGACAATGAAATAGTATCACACCATTAAGGATTAATTCTATTGCATGTAGCAGAATCTGACTACTTTGGATTTAACAAATAAGAAGTTTCTTTTCCTGGATAAAAAGTGCAGAGGTCGGTGGCTCCAGAGTTGGTAGAGCATATACGATGGCCGGACTTAGTCACTTCTCTTCTGCTTGGTCATTTGAACATGAACTTTCTTCCTCATGCTCACAAAATGGCTGCTATGCACTTAGGCCTCACAGCTGCATTTCAGGCAGGAAGAAGAAAAAGGAAAGATGAAAAGGCTCTCCCTTTGCTTTGTGGAAAACAACAGCTTTTCCAGACATTCCACCCAACCAACTCCTGATTACATCTCACTGACCACAACCAGGTATGTGGCCACCCCGTATACAAGAGATGCTAGGAACTGCAGCCCCCAGTGAACATGACATTGAGTTGGCTTGGAAGAAGGAATAGCAACTTATAGTCATTAAGAAGAATAAGACTGCTCTGCTTATTTTGCTGTGGATCCATCACCAAGATATATGAGGAACAAAGAACAGGGCAACAAGGAGAGTAGGTTCCCACATGTATACTGTAATATGTTCCATGTGTATACTATATACACATATATACCATATGTATACACACATACAACATACTGTGTGTGTGTGTGCCTTTAAACACACAGAATACCTCTGTCTGTCTAACGTATTTCTGAGTGTGTCTAACCTCAGTTTCCTAGGATGGACACTCCGGTTTTCTAGAGGCACGTTATCTCCACAGCAGGTGAGAGACGATCATTCTGCCAGTCCAGGATGAAGTACACATATGACGAAGGAAGGCAGATTGACCTTTCTTTACGTAAGTGGAGGAATAATATGTGTTTATGTGATATTTACAATATCAGTCATGTTTATGAGAAGTTGGTGTGTTGGAGTAACTAACGCATTAGCCTTGTGACTCCAATTTGATATGTAATTGAGGGAATGATTTAAATGTAAGATTTTAAGCTGCAAAGTGTAATAGAATAAAGCTAATAACGAAGGCTGGAATGCCTAAGAGAATTTAAGCCTCTGTATTTATAAGCTCTAACTTATTTATAAGAATTAATTTGAGGGGAGGTTTTGTTCTCTACTTGGAGGGCTAAAACAAAAATAAAAGAGAACCCTTTATATATGTTTAAGGGAATTTAACTAAGTTGTTAAAGGGTTCTGAAGGTAATTGTTAAAATTTACTAATTTTTATTTTATTTATTTAATTTAAATTTTTTAAATGTTCATTTATTTTTGAGAGAGAGAGGCAGAGTGTGAGCAGGGTAGGGGCTGAGAGAGAGGGAGGCACAGAATCTGAAGCAGGTCCCAGGCTCCAAGCTGTCTGCACAGAGCCTGACGTGGGGCTCGAAGTTGCAAACTGCAAGATCATGACCTGAGCCGAGGTCGGATGCTTAACTGACTGAGCCCCCGAGGCGTCCCTAAAATTTACAAATTTTTAAAACAGAATTACATGACTTATATTTTCAAAACCCAAGAAGAGAGTTTTAAAAACATTTATAACTTAAAAAAAAACCTGAATATTAAACGAAGTCACCAAATAACCATAAACTTTTTTTTTCCATTCCCCAAAGTTGCTTTTCAAGGGTCTAAAAAAATCCTCATTGTCGTCTTTGAGGTCTAAATAGCAGAAACCCTCAAATTCTCGCCGGGACTGGCCTTGCTGGCATCTGGCTTTCACACAGGAATGGCCTGCCTTGATCAGCTGGTGTTGAACCCTCTAGCATCCCCACCTGCGTTACCCTCCTATGCCTGTTCTTTTCTACAGCGCCCATCACCTCTGGACGTACTACATAATTTCCTTTTACTAAAAAGTTATCCGTTTGTTTTTACTGTGGTAACATATACATAACATAAAACTTACCGTTGTAACCATGTTTAAGCGTGCGATTCAGTGGCACTAAGCACATGCCTAATGTGGTACAGCTGTCAGTTCACTGTTTTACGGTGCATATTGCTCATTGTGTCTTTGTCCTCTAGAATGAAGCACCTGGGGGGCAGGGGCCTTGTTTTGTTCGCTGATGTTCTCCAACACCTGCAATGGCATGCTCACCAGGGTGGTCAGCGCGCTCTGGCCTGGATCTGACCATCTCTGTGGTGAGGTCTCTCTGTGACTCCAAACTGTAAGTCAGTTCCCGGGAAGGAAGGAGAAGACAGCTGCTCCCTTCTCTCTAGGGGAAATCAGGAAGAGCGCCAAGGAGAGACTAGATGTCTGTAGACAGCAGAACTCTGAGTTCCCAGAGGTGGACTGGGCAAGCTGTGAGATTCTCATGGGGGGCTCTATACCTGCTGTCTGCGGCAGGGAAGTATGAAAGGCAGGTTGCTGGTTTTTCTTTAAACCACAGCTGTGGGGCCACTCCCTTGACCTCTGCAAGAGTCCCCTGACTATTTAAAAATAGAAGTACACTACAACAATCTACTAATCAACCCCCCTTTACTTAACAATATCAGTTGTGAGCATTCACTACTTGTTAACCCGGAAGCTAATCCCTCACAAAGGCATCTGCAAAGGCGCTGGTGCTCCGAGCGTGGGTGGGTATCTGTTTGCTACCAGTGCATTACAAGAAATTGGTAGTAAACTTGTAGCCATCTGATGGAATAATTTTATATCTGTTCATCAATAATAAAGATTGGCACTGGGGTGCCTGAGTGGCTCAGTGAGTGGAGCAGCGGACTGTTGATTTCATCTCAGGTCATGATCCCGCGGTTTGTGAGATCGAGCCCCATACTGGGCTCCACACTGACAGTGCAGAGCCTGCTTCTGATACTGTTTCTGTCCCTCTCTGCCCCTCCGCTGCTCATGCGTGCTCTCTCTCAAAGTAAATAAATACACTTAAAAAAATGAAAAATAAAAATCGGCATTTCTATTTTGTATGTTTTGGGGATTTTGTCTGGTTTTTATATTTCATTCTTCTCATAATTTAAGTTTATTCTATCATATATAACCAAGCTCTTTCACTAATATTAGTGATTTTGATGCCTCGGTTCCACTTTACTTCTGTATCAGGCTGCATTAGTTATCTTCCCTATTGATTCTCGTAGTTTCTACAGGTTTTTTTCTTGGTGTCTTGGCAGCGTCCTTGCTCTGCTAGCCCCCTCAGGATGGGGATGGTGGAGGGAGGGAGCAGGTGGCATGAGAGCGAGGGCAGTTCACAAGGGGCTGCAATCGGCCACTGATGCTTCATCCTAGGAAGCAAACGCACGACCTAGAATCGTCTTGATGAGGTGTGAGAGCTGGGATATTTCCACCCTTCAACCCTCAGTCATTGGTCAGTGGCTGCTCTGAGAGGGGTCTCCCCAGGCCTCTCGTGTTTTTCCACCTAAGTGCTTTTGAGACAGTGGAGAACGAGCCCGTGCTCTGGGAGTCTCGTGGACAGCCCAGAGCAACCACAGCTGCAGCTGGAAATTTCCTAGACGTCATATATTTGCCTTTAAACTTTACATGAATTTTTCAGTCAACTCCCTGTGTTTTTGTTTTACTCTAACAAATAATGACTTAATTTATCATGAAGTTTGTCATGAAGTGATTTTATTGTGAAACGATTTAATGATAACTTAAATTGGCACCGATATCAGCAAACACTACCGTTCAAGGTTTTCCCTGTGAGGGTTCGTTGTTAAATATTTACCAGCACAAAACAGCCTCTACCAAATGATATCATGCACCAAACCATTTAAATTGTAAGTATTTGCATGAGGTTTTATTGAGTGGAATAAGGAAAGTGTGCATACAATCCGGTTTTGGAACCTAGTGCAGAAATCCTGAGAGGAATATATATGGGTATCAATGTTTTATGATTATATGAACATGGAGAAATGTATGAAGGATATCTAGGGAAAGGGTAATGTCATTAGAAGTAATGGGAGAGAGGAAAAGATTTGTTTTTAATATAATTTATTGTCAAGTAAGTTAACATACAGTGTGCACTGTGTGCTCTTGGCTTCGGGAGTAGATTGCCATGATTCATTGTTTACATACAGCACCCAGTGCTCATCCCAACAAGTGCCCTCCTCCATGCCCATCACCCATCTTCCCCTCCCACCCATCCCCATGCCCTCCCATCCATCCATCCATCCTCAGTTTGTTCTCTGTATTTAAGAGTCTCTTATGGTTTGCCTCCCTCTCTGTCTGTAACTTTTTTTCTTGAGGAAAATGTTTTTCTAAAAAATGATTTCACATACAATTCACACACACTTGTGTATGTGTATTCATAAGGTATTAAAGGAAACAAAGACCAAATTAAGTCTATATCCACAGAGTTGTAGGAATGTCTATGATACAATCATCAAATGGAAAAGTATGTTCCAGAGCCATCTGTTTGGTTTCATTCCACTTCAGTAAAACCAAATGAACAAAAACCTCAGCATACATGTATCTATGCTTGCATCTGTTTTCACGAGCAGCCATATATAGACATGGGTTGACTTTGGACAAGTCAGGAGGGCAGGACAGGAAGTTAGAAACGGAGAGCTCTCTGCATAAATCTTGGAGCTGTTCTCCTAGTATAATCAATGTGCTGTACTCTGATCATCTAAAAACAAAATTGAAAAAGTTTCCAGAAGAAAAATGTTTTTTCAAGTTGTCAGTGCTCATTCATGCCTACGGTCACCTTTGTACCTCCGACTGCATAAGAAGAATAAACACTATTATCTCCATTTACTGCGAAGGCAGCAGAGTTCAGAATGCAAACAGCCTTGCCCGAGACCACACCACTGTGAATGCTGGGACCCCACCCCCCACCCAGGCCTCTTGACCCTTGCGCAGACACCCCAGGGCACACGGTAGGAGATAAGTGGCAGCAACACCAGAAAGGGACCAATGGTGTCCTTCCAGGCAAGGAATGAGCTCCGCCTGGGACAGAAAACATCTCTGAGTGTGCAATTATCAATATTTACCATATATCTCAAAGAAGGCTATTTGCCTACCCTTGCTTGAAACAGTCAGCATTTGTCAGAAATCTTATCACATCATCAGGAGCCTTCGGTGCTGGTTTCACGGGGTCACTCTAGGTCATGTGGCCAAAAGAATGCTCCTAAACACCATCTACTGCGGGAGAGAGTGTGGGGCACAGCATGTCCTTCCTCAGTATCAACAAGGTGCCTTTTCTAGGCCCTTTCTATGGGCTTCCCAAGACGGGTGTCAAGGTGAAGCCCGTGCAAACAAGTCCTTACTTGCAGGAAGTCCCTGTGGGGCATGGATTTGTGTGCTCTTTGCCGTATCTGCATCTTTCACCAGCACCCCCTGTGCTCGTTTCAGAGAGCCCCAAGCCCCTGAGGACTGAGGCGTGTGCACTGTGACACTGGCCGAGTGGATCCTAGTGGGGCACCCGGCCAGCTGGCACTAACACACCTGTCCTCCTGTCCTTGACGGCGATCAGCTCTGCTGGCAAAGCTTGTCTTTCAGAAATGGATTGGGAAATATGTTTAGAGATTCAAAAGTGTTCTTTCCACATCTGCATTGATTCAGGTGTGTTTGATCAAGACCAGTGGGTTTTAGTGGATCCAGTTGAGGTGGGCTGAGGAGCAGAAGCTGGACGGAGAGCCAGTGGGCCTCCAGACAGACCGGGCTCTGCTGGCAGCTGTGGGAACTCCACATCAGAATGTCGTGGGTCGCTGTCTTCATCTCCAAAATAGGATTGTAAAACCGGCTATGCCTTCCTGGTGGATCACTGTGAGAATCAAACTAGAAAATGTCTGAGAACATGCTTTACAGATGATAAAGCACTTTGGAGGCACCAGCTGGAATCATTGATTTGCTGTGTCGTAAGAAATGAGAAGTCTCCTCTGTAGAGTTCCTTACTTTCATACACACACGAAAAAAAAAGAAATATATATATGGCTTCAATTTGAAGTTGTTCGTGGCTAATCCAAGTTCCTGGTAAACCTTTTTATAACGGTGACTGAAATTCCCTCAAGAAATTCTGTTGATGTAAGCACAAGGGCATAAAAAAAGCAATGTTTGCCATCAACAAATAGGAATTTTTCAAAGATGCTTTCTTCCCGATTTCCTTCCTGAATTTTTAGAAGATGCTTTCTTTCCTGCTTGGCGCTATCCAAATGCCTTTATTTTAACAATGTTTTCTCCTTGTTTCTTAAATGGGAGCCATGGGAAGAGGCTCCGTATGACTTGTCGCTTGAAACTTTTAAAATGCAAATAAGTGTTTCAATTCAAAATTCAGAATATCCTTCTGAATTTAAATGATATCCACTCTCGATGTTTAGAAAGCAATCTGGCAAAGACTATTAAAATTAAAAATAATAATCTCTTTGGGTGCAAATGTGACAGAGCACGTAACAAAGCTAATATTGGCTGAATGTCTCCTACATGCCGAGCACAGGGCCACGTGTCTTACCTGCATCGGCCCGTTTCATTCTCACAGCTCAGTGAGGAAGTTTATCACGCGCATTGTGCACATGAGGAAAACCCAGCTTGTTTACTTCCCTCCAGTGAAAAAGACTTCCCTTTTCCCCCAAACATGTTCATGGAACCCTCGTTGTTGACATGGATGATAAATTTAGAATGCCACAAGCCCTGACAGATGGGCAGAGAATACTGGAAGAGCCACCCTTTCCCTATGCCAGGCACTGTGCTAGACCCGCCTCGCAAAATCTTGTTCAACCTCCCCACCGCCGTACCACTTCCAGAGGAGAACAGGAGGCTCAGAGAGATGGCAAACTCGTATTTGTTGAGATGGCGCTTGGCTGCCGGGCCTTATGCACGGGGCTTTCTAGTAGTTTCCTCAATTAAACATGAAGAAAACCCATATATAAGGAAAGTTAAAAAAAATTGCAGACACAAATGTGAGCAACATGGTCAACGCCCTTAGCGACACAAAATTACAACGTAGAATGTCAACGAGGTACCAATTACACCAATCGCATTAGCCAAATAAAGTTGAATGCCAATGGTAGTACCTTCAGAGGGTAGTTAATTTATTTATATATTGCCAGAGGTGCTTTTATGATCAAACCTTAAGCGAAGAAGCAGAACACGAATGTCGATGTACTCTAAGATCATCCATGTGCAGGGAGGTAGTGCGGCAAAATGAAAACAGCTGTGTGTTAAAAAGGAATGAAAATTTTGATCTCTTAAAGTCTTTACTCCTGAAAACATTGTTTTCACAATACATGAAATTTGGAGGAAACAGGGTTTTATTAGCCTGCACCATTTTGGAGTTGATGGTTGCATTTCTGACATAAGTAAATCAGGGACATCACCAACACACAATGAAAAAATGCAAGATTCAGTCGTTTTAAATGTCTGCCTTCACCAGAGATACCGAAACAAAGCTCTATAGAATTTGGTGATCACCACTCAACCGCTTCATTTTCTTGATGAGGAAATGCAAGCCCAGAAATATGAAATCCCTTGTCAGGGTCACTTAGTTGCCTGTGAAGGTGTACCTAGCACCTGTTGTTTCATTTTCTAAAAATCCTATAAAGTGAAAATGCATATATTTATAGGAAACCATGATGAGGTGTTTTACTATAGCACTTTGGGCACCCAATGGGTGTTTTTTACCTGACACCAACAAATTCTCCAGGTCTCTGGACACCAGCTGGGTGTTCCTCAATTCCTTTCAATTCTGACACTAACGACCTGCACTAAGTGCAGACCCCACAGGTTACGAGCTCAGTCCCACGAGTCTGTCCCCACTTCAGACGCCAGTTGCAAGTCCCAGGTTGCCACCCGTACTTCTGATCAGTTATAGACCTGGAATTCCCATGATCCTCTCCTTAGGTTCAATAACTTGATAGATCACTTAGAAAACACATGAACATGTCTTACGTACTATTACTGGTGTATTATAAAGAATAAAAATGAACAGCCAGATGAAGAGATATATAGTCAGGGGTCTGGTTACGGTCCCGTAGAGGGGCTTTTGTTCACATGGAGTTTGGGGTGCACCACATCTCCAGCACACCAATGCACTCATCAATCTGCAAGTGCTCAAAACCCCATCAATAAGCGGGTCTTGTGGAGGTTTCATTGATTAAACCATTGGCCTTCAGTGCTTGAACTCAACTTCCAACTCCATTCCACTCCCGGGAGGTTGGGGAATGGGGCTGAAAGACTCCATCCTCTAACCATGCCTTGGTCTTTCTGGTCACCAGCCCTCATCCAGAAGCCACCCAGGAGCCCCAGCCAACTGTCATCTCTTTAGCACACAAAGACACTCTTATGCAAAACCAAATATACATGTTACTTTTTGCGTCCAAAAACTCATCACTGAAAAAAATCGTAGACCTCTGAATTCAAAACCTGGAGCAAGTATGTCCATTTTGAATTTGAAGCAGTAGGTCGAAGAGGAAGGATTCGGAGAGAATGCATTTCCAACAAACTCTCAGGATATGCCAGGGCTGCTGTTTTGGGAACCACACTTTGAGTAGTAGGGGTCTATTGAAGCTGTACCCCCAGGTAAATTCAGATAGTGACCATCCTCTCCTCCTGTCCTTGCTACTCTGTGTGGTCCAGGACCAGCAGGCTGGGTCTCCAGCAAAGCTTGTTAGAAAATTAGAACCTCAGCACCAGCCCAGACCCATGGAATCAAATCGGCGCTTTCATAAGACCCGCAGAGCTGTTGGCAATATTAAAGTTTGAGGAGCACTTCTGGGGGTGCTGGATGCTAGCACCACTGAACCAGCCACCAGCCCAAGCGATTTACAGGACTGTACCCCAGTGTGACACAAATGCCACCATCTTCCATTTTTGAAAAAGGCTGGTAGCTTGGGTATAAGGCGAAAATCTTGGGTCTTGTCAGTCTGAAGGGCAGCTAGGAGGTGCTACATAGAGGATGGGGGACAGTAGGCATGCAGAAGTATTTTTAAATGTGAGAGTTTAAGATATAAGGACACTCCCTTCCCCCCCAAAAACAAATGTCGCTGGTAGGTTTGCCAAGCACTACAACTTCACCGCAGATGGGTGGGTGGGAGGCAGCACCGAGGTTACCTACGCCCCCTCCCAACCCTTCCCTCCCCCCTGCGTTCCTGCTCCAGAAGCCAAGGAAGCAAAAAAGAGATGCATCATGAAGAAAGGGTTTTAATTAGAGCATTTCAGAGCAACCTTGTATGGTATTAGTTTTCTATGCCTACTCTGACAAATCGCCACAAACTTAGTGGCTTAAAATAACACAGATTTATCATCCGACAGTTCTGGAGGTCAGGAGTCAGAAATCAGTTTCTCTGGACTGAACCAAGGGGTAGGCAGGCTAGTGTTCCTTCCACAGGCTGTAGGAGAAAATACACCCCCTTGGCTTTTCCAGCTCCTATAGGCCACCTGCATTCCTTGCCTTGTGGTCCCTTCCTCCACCCTCAAAGCTAGAGGCATAGCGTTTTCGAAATTTTCTGTCTCTCCCACTCTGCTTCTGTCCTTGAATCTCCTCCGATTCTGACTCTGCTGCCTCCCTCTTGCATGTATAAGGATCCCTGTGACGCTGTGATGTCACTTGATCCATCCAAACAGTCCAGGGAAACCTCTCCTTCTCAAGGTCTTTAACTTGATCACATCTGCAAAGTCCCTTTTGCCACGTGAGGGACCATATTCACAGGTTTCAGGGATTGGGATGTGGACAGGTTTGAGGGGCATTACTCTGCCTCCCACACTTGGTTTTTCAAGTTCCCCCAGTGGGTCTGGTGCAGAAGGATGCCACCTCGCCAGGGGCTGTGCTAGGCTCCTGTGGCCCTGTCTTTATCTTGGTGAAGATAATGTGTCTGTCACTGCCTCATTCAGAGCTGAGAACAGTGCGATATTTCATGTGTCAGACTCCCCGCTGTCAGCAGGACTCAGCTTAAGTTATTTATAGTGTCAATGGCTTGCCGTTTGCATTAATGGAGACTGTTTGCAGTAAATGAATTAAGATAGGAGCCGCTCAGAGCCGAGTCGGGGCGTCTTTTCTGTTCTGTGGGACACGGAGGCTCACGGTGAGGACTGAATGAGGCTCAAGGCGTATTTTTATTTGTCAGACCCAGCTGCCCCCACACCAACCCCAATTATATCTGAAATACACTTATCTCATGAAACCTCCACGGAGGACTGGCTTTTCTTTCTTGCTTTAAATGACAAGAGCCAGGGAAGGGCACTGGGCGAGTGAATAGCCTCAAGCCCTCACTGCCATTTAGAAGTACAAAGCCTCTGCTTCTAGCTGGGCTGTGACCTTGAGCAGGGAGCCTGGTGATGCGGAGACCATTCCAGCCCCTGGCCCTTCTCTACTGATGCTCATAGAGTTCCTTCTGGAAACCACGGTAATGATGGACATTCTCCTTGCAGCTGGGGCTTGAAAATTCCTTCCATGTTCCTGTGCAACTGGACATGCTAGATGAGGGGATATGACCCAAAGAGACTTGGTGGCCCCACTCCAGGAGCTTGTTTAGAAGGAGGAAGAAATAGTAACGTTGCAGACTGGCAGTGTCACATCACAATTGAGCAGGGGGCACTAAAGGGACAGAGCGGGAGCCCTGATCCAGCCTGGGAAACCATAGGAGAATGAGGAGTTAATCAGGAGGAGGTGAGGGCTACAGAGGACAGGGCAGAAAGCACAAGGCAGTTGCTGGCTATGAATATTTGTGTTATTATTATTATTAATTTATTAATCTTATCCACAAAGGCAGCTGTAATTGTAATAACACTGAGCATTCAACCTCATATGTACCATTTGCCATGTGCCAAGGACTTTCCACCCATCTGCTCATTTAATGTTCACAATCACTTATAAAGCTGTGACTGTCATTATATTGGAAGGGAATCCAATATGGAGATGACACCACCGGACTCTGACACTGGTCTCTGACGCTGTGGGATGCTCTACCTCTGAGTACCTGGTCCCGCAGCAGACTCGGGCCAGGGGAGGTGAGCGGCCGCACAGTACTAGACAAAGAATGCTGGATTCTTCCAATCCAAAAGCTCTGGGTCTTGGCCAACTTGACGGGAGTTGGTCTCCATTTGCAGAGCGTGGCATGTTTCAAAAGGAAAAGAGAGGAGGTGGTGGGCAGGTGAGGAACAGGGTAGAGGAGGGCCTTCATTAGCTGCTCTCCACGGCAATCTGTGCATGACACAGTCACGCGGAACCCGAGAGCCCCAGCAGAAGCAACAGCCCTCCCTTTAGCTCACAAATCTTGGAACCCAGAAAGCGTTGACCCTTCCGGAGCCCCTGCGTAGAGCCCCAGGTGATTCTTACAGGTAAAGAGTAAGGACTCTCTATGTGCGGTGGCTGACAAGTCCAGGCCAGGGGGTCCAGCTTTAGTGGCTCACGTGAGATGGGCAGACACTGACACCCAGGCCTGGGTCTCAGGAAACACCCGTGGATGCTGATAAAACCAGCCCAGACAGCTCCCCTCTGCCACCTCTGTTACGAGCATGGCCGACCAACTTCAGCCACTCTCTCAGCCCCAGCGGGTGCAGGACAACTTGGCAATAACTCTGTTCATTCTTCCAACACTCCCCCTGGGGGTCCGCAGGACTCCACCTCACCCCATCAGTCGTTTTGCTGGAAGGAGATGAGCCAGGGGGCTCTGTGGGCTTACTGCACATGTTGATAGCTCAACATAAACATCAGTGATTTGCAGACGTGCTTGTTTGTAGCTTGTTTCCAATAACCTGGGTGCTTCAAACAACGGGGGGCCAGCGTGCAGGCTGCAGCCAGACTGGGGAGGAAGCTGGGGTAGCTTCAAGCCATTGGCGGCATCTCCCACAGGCAAGTCTTCCCCTTAAATGACCGAAAAAAGAAAGATTCCTGATATCGGAGGGAAAATTAGGTGCCTGGGGCAAATTATTCCAAGCACCCTGCCAAGTATCACTAGCTTTTCTTTCCTTTTTTTTTGTTTTCAGTTTTCCTAATTATGCTTCAAGGCCACAGACCCTTGAGTTCATCAGGTTCCTCAGTTCTTAGTTGACATCAGCAGCTGTGATTAAGAGCTGACAGGTTCAGAGGCATCTGGGTGGCTCAGCCGGTTGTTTCCAACTTCGGCTCAGGTCGAGATCTCATGGTTTGTGGGTTCAAGCCCCTCATGGGGCTCTGTGCTGACAGCTCAGAGTCTGAAGCCTGCTTCAGATTCTGTGTCTCCTTCTCTCTCTGTCCCTCTGCTGCTCGCTCTCTCTCTCTCAAAAATTAATAAAAAAATTTTTTTAAACAAAAGGGCTGACAGGTTCAAGTCCTGGTTCTACCACTGGTGGCCATGTTGGCCTGGGGCAGCATGCCCAACCTCTCTGTTAACTAGGAATAAAAATGATGTCTACCATCGTTATCCAGTCATGATAAAAAAAATGAGTGATTGCACATTAAACATTGAGAGCTATGATAGATGCTTTGTAGATGCGATGTGTTTCCTGTATTATTATTATTGTTTATTTTATTTTTCCCTGACCTGTACTTCCTTTCCCCTCTCCAGAAAACCAGTCTAAAGTATCTGATATATGACCTGTTATCCTGGTATACAGGCTTTTCAATCAGAATTAATTCCAAGCCACAAGTCACAGCTAATGGCCGATGATGCTCTGTTAACAATTCCCACAAGTGCTCTGTGAATTATGACCAGGTACAGTGATTGCCATACTCGATCCTAACCATGTAATTTGCCCATAAAATAAATTCTTTATAGGTGGATCCTTTTTACTGATGGGGTATAAGCAGATTCTTAGTCGCAAGCAACAGGAATTGATCTGGCTGAGAACCTCACAAAATGCACAGCAGGTAATTGGGCAGAGATGTTCCTTTAATCCAGGCCATCTTACCAGGACTAAGGCTGAAAAAGGCTTTATCATCTTCAACATATGGCTTCTGAGGCTACCCAGGGCATCAACGTTGAGAAAATGGAAGAGGAAGTGAGAGAGAGGGTCAAGTGTGGGAGGTGACACGGCCAGGCCTGGAAGTGGCCCCCGACCATTGCCTAGAATTCAGTCACATGACCTAACTGCAAGGGAGATGGGAAATGTGTTCTGACCACATGCCTCAGGGAGGAAAGAAATAGACTGAGTGATTGGCTAAGGAAAGCAAGCACTTGGTCTTCATGGTCACCATGGCAGAGAACAGGCTGTCCATCCTACCTGGACCCATATAGGAAGGAATTATGCAGACTTACTATAGAGGCTTCAGATGCTCAGCCATCAAAAGGAAGACAAATGGTTAAAACAGGTGTTACAAGAGAGACCCAGAGTCTCTCTTGAGGGTGCAAATGAGAATTTGGCTGGGCTGCACTCATCTGAAGACTTGATTGGGGTGCGGGGGGCCCATTTCTTTGGTGGTGGTGGGGAGGAGGTCACATAGGTTTCTCAGACAGATTTTCTATGAAGTGTTTCATAATTCTCTGTTTAAATCATGGTGTGTCTATGATTAATAGCATGACTTTAATAACCACTGGCTGGGGGGGGGTGCTGTCTTCTGGCATTGAAATTTTATATGTAGCTTCCACAAAATAATCCAAGATTTACAGAGGCAGACATGCTGGGTTATCAGCATTCAATTCCCCCCGTACCAGGCTTCAAGCCCTGTGTTCACCCACAAGCAGTGAACACGAGGACCCAGGACTGTGTATGTTCTTGCTTTGTCCTTAGAAAACTTAGAAGCTTAAAGCAACAATAAGCATTTATTATCTTGCACAGTTTTGCGGGTCAGGGTTTAGCTGAGCTCTTCCAAAGTTGCCAATGAGACATTGACCGGGGTGGTAGTCTCATCTGAAGACTTGACAGGGGCTGGGGGATCTATGGTGGTTCATTCACATGGTTGGCCAGTTGGCACAACTTGTTCTTAACTGGGGACTGTGCCATGTGTGACACCAGGAGACAAGGCTCACTGGGGCTGCTTTGGATGCTGTTTCACAGGTGACATTATTCTTAAGCAGTGGGCAGTGGTGCCTTGCTACCAACACACTCTTCTAGCTAGGCTCTGCCTCACGTGGTAAAGAGAAGACTGGGGGAAGTGCTGGGGGTGGGAGCCAGTGGTTTATGTCTGTCCCAGTGCAGTTTCAGTTATGAGTAATGGCTCAGCCTGCTAAGCAGGTCCCCATTCTGGCAGGATCAGTGGTGGCAATGAAAAGGTTCAGCAGTAGTTCCTCTTAGGAGAAGAAAAACGGAGCTCCAGTAAAGTTCATGTTTGTATTTTATGTACCTGTGGGCAGTGGGGGAGGGAAGACATAAGGCCTGGAATCAGACTGGGTGAGTGGATGTGGGACAGAGTGTGAAGTATGGGCCAACATCTGAAAATACACATGCAGAAGATGAAGGGCCCCAGGCAGACACTCCAAGTTGTCAAATGAGCACTCCAGGGCACGTCTTTGGGAAACTGAGGGAAAGGCTGGATGTCAGATTAGAGTGGATGGCTCTGGACTTCTAAGGAACTAGTTTTCATTGGGTCCAGCTGTGCCCATTAAATTCAGGGGAGGTGGGGGGGAGAAGGGCTGCCTTCCAAGAGGCCCCCATAAAGAGCTTGGACAAGGCATTTATTAATGTCCCTCTGCCTCCACTTCCCCATTTGCCCACTCTGCTCAGACTCCACATAGACAGCCTTTACAGCTGCACACTGGCTTCCCTTGCCCGCTGGCTTCCGGGAGATTCAGCCCATGGAAGACCAGAGAATAGGGGAGGTCAAAGCCCAGGTGTTTAGGGCCCGCATTCCCTCTCTACCAGATCACAGGAAGACCTGCCAGGTGGCCGTGTCCTACACCTGTTATGACTGCATTCTCCAGGTTCAGGACACTGTGCCCCCCCCACCACCACGCTGGATGTTGAGCAGTATGGTTCCTACTGTTGTCAGTCCCTGGGTACTTTCCCATCTCCCCGCTGGTTTCTCTTGACCTTGCCCACACCATGTGTGATTAATCTCTTTATGCAACTTTCCTTGATCTGCCCTGGTGCCATGCGCCCCTACAAAGACACAGGGTTGTGCAGGGCACCTTACCTTGGACTTGATAATGCAGCTGCAGCCCCTGCCCTCCCACTGTCATGGGACCAATTCAGTGCACTCAGTTACAGGCTGTGACCTGCTCCAACACTTCCTGGCTTCACTCGGGTGAGTTTTGAGTGATATGCACCTTCCAGGAGAGCTTTCTTGCAGAACATTTGTGCTATGATGTCTTATCTGCAGCTGACATAGAAGTTAGTGTAGCTAAACAATCTTCAAGGACAGTGAAATGTATGTTTTCCATGTAACACTGACACCTGCCTTCATAGCAGAGGCTTCTCCCTTCCTTCCTTCCTTCCTTCCTTCCTTCCTTCCTTCCTTCCTTCCTTCCTTCCTTCATTTATTCAATAATTGTATTATTAAGCAGGAGGTGCTTAATAAATATGTGTCAGGCATTACTCTAGGTGCTGGAAATAAATAAGCAAAATCTCCAAACCTCTGCTTTCAGAGAGTTTGCATTTTCCTTTGATTTGGGGGACCTCTCCTGATCCAGTTTCATTGTTTTTAGTAATTTTTAAAAACCTTAGTAAATTTCAAAGCTGGTGTGGTCAAGGGGGAGCTCCTGTTATGAACCCTACACATATCCTGGAATCTAGAACATGCATCTAATTGATCCCGGAGTCACAGTACGAGGGGGCGGGCAGCAGCCCACACTTTCTTCTGGCTCTGATCCTGCTGATGAAATGTAAATGTCTGAAGAATGAGCGGTGGTGCCAGGGATAGGCAGCCTTCATTCATTTCCAAATGCACCAAACATAGCACGTGCGTTAATGTCTTTCTTCATTTATTCAGACATCAGTGGCAGCAGACTGCCAGGGACAGCCATGATCCCCACCTCCATGAAGCCCACATGACAGAGGATACCTGTCATGACCAACAGCCGACCCTGTAGCTGTCGGGAAAATGCTCTCTTTGTTCAGCCCCCACCCACCCTCATCCTGTCTGTTTTATTAAAAGCATGGAGGTGCTCAGCTTGGAAGACCCGTGGTGTAAAATGAAACAAGCCAGACCTGAGCAGGCCAAAGGCTCCTGTGAACACAGGGTCCCTTATCTCCAGCACTAGCTGTATTTAATTTATTTCCACAAGACTCCCCAAGTTAGACCACCACTAGCATCCTGTGAATTTGAAAGTTCCCTCCACCACTTGCTGATTATATAACTTTGGACTTTTTATATTATATGTTTAAGCTCCCAAACATATGTTTGTGTGTTTAAGCTCCCAAAGTTCCCAATTCTTCTTATCATGATAATAGGCCTACATTTTAAGGGTTAATATGTGACATGCCTGAAGCATCAGCAAGGGCCAGATATTCTCACCGTTCTCCCTTCTAGTTTTAGGAGCCCTGGCTTGTGAGAAAACTGTGAAACAGGCCCAAACTATCGCTTTTTTAAACTTGAGGATCACCGAATGTCCTGCCTCTATGGCACTGGAGGAGCAAAGGAAGGAGAAATCTGGCTCAGAGCCCTGCAACAAGATCCAGCCCCTGCGCTTTGCCCAGACCGACTTCCTCCTAGTTTAAGGGACTTTAAAAAAGATGTCCAGGTCAGAGCCGTAATTAGAAGTGACTGAGGGTCAAGAGTGAACCAACAAGCTTCTGCTGATCAATAGCTGCCATTTATTTCAAAGACAGGAAGAGAAGACTTGGAAAGGTGGTCTGGATTGGGAGTGTACTGGGGGCCCTCAGCCAGAGGGCCGAGTGGGTGCTGGGACTCAGTATAGGAATGCCTCTCTCCTCCCTCCCTCCCCACCAGGGAAAAGTCCCCATCAGTGAAACCTCTCCTCTGAGGAATTCTCAGGCTCTGCCCAGCCAGCCACCCAGGTCCAGCTTTCTCAAGGAAATTTCCAGAATCTCAGTGATAAATCATCCTTCTTTTCTATCTGGAAACGAAACCACTCTGATAAGACACATTTTTTTTTCTTTAAATATTCCCACTCTTTCCTCCTAGAAAGCTACTTTGGAACCAAACAAATGTCATATTCACTCATACAATCCTCACAGCCTACATCAATACCCTGTGGGTTAAAAAAAAAAGTTGTCAAAAATCCCAATGATAAGGATTTCTCTGATACTAAACTGATGCATATACCGACTGACCGCAGGTGGGCATGCGCCCTCTCAAAGTGGCCCATGCGCTCTCCAAACGCCTACAAATGTGCATGAATATTTTTATTTGTTGTTGTTGGGTTTTTTGTTTTTTTTGTTTTTTGCATTTTAGGCTCCATTCTGGTTTTCAGTTGGCCAGTGGGTTTCAGTTCACTCATTTCCGTGTCTGTTCTCCACAGGAGGAACAAGAGTCACTTCAAAGGGAGAGATTTCAGATCTCCATCTCCAAAACTCTATATTTTCTCAAGGCTACTTTCAAGTAGATTTTTATTATCAACATTCTCGCACACACAAAAACACTTCTCCAGTTGCTTTTCAGTAGAACTGTGACACAGACGGTCATGCCTCTGCACCTTATAGCCCCGCCCCCTCAGTTAAATCAGTACCATGTGACCAGTGCTGGCCAATGAAATGTGAACAGAAGCCCCTCCTCTCATTTCTAGGTGGCGCTGGGTAAGAATTGGTGTGACACCTGCTTTTCTTCTTTACCTGCCCTGCAGAACTTCATCTCTCACTTTCTACAGATGGTGTAACTGCAAGATAGAAAAAAGCCCCCTGGCCCTTATCAGAGTTTTTGAGTGAGAAATAAATCTGAGATATGAAGATTGGCCTATTGTGGCTCCTAGCGTTGGTAAACCAAATGAATATCAGATCAGTTTTCACAGGTCACATTCATTAGGAGATTATTCACTTTCAGCCCATTTAATCTTCTTAGAAGCAGGTCGTTGGTGCATTTTATTATCCCAAGCTCATTTCTTTCTTTTTTTCTTTTTAATGTTTATTTTTGAGAGAGAGAGAGAGACAGAGTGTGAATGGGGAGGGTTAGGGAGAAAGAGGGAGACACAGAATCCACACCAGGCTTCAGGCTCTGAGCAGCACAGAGCCTGATGCAGGGCTCGAAGGCACAAACCATGAGATCATGACCCTAGCCAAAGTTGGACACTCGACTGACTGAGCCCCTCAGACACCCCTTTCCTAAGCTCATTTCTAAAGCTTGTATGTCACCTCTGATATGGGCCAGGCACTTCCGGGCCTGGGGTTAGGGAGATCCATGAACCTTTCTCCACCCTAAAAAGTATTATACAGTCTACTGGGGTGAGACAGACAGACACAGTCAAAGAGCACTCCTGAACGCACCTGTCTAGATGCTGTGAGCAAAATAATGATCTCCTAGGAATTGTCTCAAAGCTCTTGTTTTAGCAAATTCAGAGCAGTCACAGGTGCTGACAGGAACTCTAAGAATCAAAGCACATACTTACTTTGATCAGACTTAATTGGACAGATATTTCATTGAATCACATTCAGTTTGGCTCTTTATTTATTAACTGACTCTTTATTTTTTATCTAATGAGCACTTACTGACCCAGGCCCAGCCCGCGTGTGAGGAAGTCCTCCTCCCCAGAAACCACACAGCTGAGCAAAAGTACAATAATCAAACAAACACACAGGAAAGTATCCATTCTCCTAAATTATAAAATAAGACATTAAAGCAGGTTTGAGGGGGCGTTTTGTACCCCCTAGGTTGTCAAAAAAAAAAAAAGCTTTTCTAAAAAACATCTCTATCAGTTTGCTCAGGCTGCCGTAAGAAAGTGCCACAGACTGGGTGGCTTAAAATGACAGGAATATATTGTCTCACAGCTCTGGAGGCCACAAGGCCATGGTCAAGGTGTGGGCAGGGTCCATTCCTTCTGAGGGGGATGAGGGAGACTGCTCCTGGCCTCTCCCCCAGCTGCTGGAGATTTGCTGAAATCTTTGCTGTTTTTTTGGCATCTAGATGCTTCACCCTGATCTTTACCTTTGTCTGCACAAGACATCCTCCCGCGTGCTTCTTTCCCAATTTCCCCTTTTTTATAAGGACACCAGTCATATTGGATTCGGGGTGACCCTCCTCCAGTCTGACCTCATCTTGATTATTTAGAAAGACCCTACTTCCAGATAAGGTCATGCTCGCAGGTCCTGGGGGTGAGGACTTCCACAACTCCTGGGGCAAGCAATCAAGCTGCAGCAATCCCCAGCACTGGGGAAGTTGTGGCAAAACTGGTCTGCTTCTCCAATGATGTCTATAGAAGGGGACGTAGCTGCAAAATGTTGGGGACAGAGCGATCTCATTGGACGTCCTGCCGTCCACAGATTTCACTCTCAGGAATGTGTCTTACCCCTACTGGGCACACCACATCTGCGTGTCCTCCTTCCCAGGAGTGGAGAGAAGTGAGTCAAAAGCACTGGAAGCTATAGGTTACAAAACGTTTTGTGGATCCAAGTCATTTTAATTATATGTAAATATATTTATGTATTATGCCACCATTTATATCCCTCTGGTCTTTTGGTATTCATTTTCTTCTGCTGTTAGCACTTCAGTGGGAAAGTTTGAAAAGACCTGTCTTCACAAAGTAATTCAACAGAAGCAGAAACCACTAGGTACCAAGATGATGGTTGCAGCACAATTGCCACTCCCAAAACTAAAACAAAAAGCCATTATTTATTCAGCTAATGTTTACTGAGTACCTTCTATCTGTAGGGCATTGTGTTAGGGGCTAGGAAATGCAGTGGTAAAAAATCATTCTAGTCCCTATTTGCAAAGAGCCTACACTTGCAACTGGTGAAAGTTTTAATAAATTATATTCTTAACATGCTGGCATAACATGCAGTCATTAAATGGCAATTAAGAAAGATGCAAATACTATTTAAAATTCATAAAGATTCATTTCAAATGGCAAACACACTATGGCGTAGCCATCTGCAACATGCACGCCTGTTGGCTTTTGTCTATTTTTCTCACTTCTGTGTAGTACGTGCCCAATGAGAACTTATTCAAACGAATGAACGTATTGAGGGCTGGAAGGTTATTTGCAAAATCTAAAAATGAAAACTAAAAACCAACCAGCCAACAAGGAAGACCACTGTTATACTCGGGTAATGAAATAATGAACACGTTTTCCAAAAATGTCTTGTATACAGTTGTTACTACATTTTGTTGGAAGATACGTTAATAAATTCAAAAAGAGAGTCCTAGGTGCTTCTAGAATTTATATGCCATGGGAATAAGAATCATAAAGAAATTAAAAATAACAGAACTTTGACTCTGGGATGTCCCCACAACCGAGAGTCTGTGTGACCTGACTGCTTCCTCTTGGCTCCATATACTCTCCTGTCGTGCCGGGGTTCCAGGCATTGGACAGGTAGGAGGCTACTGCAAAGGTCCAAGTGACACTTGCTGAGGGTCCAAACTGAGAAGGTGGAGGGGTGCTAAGGAGGAACTGACTCCCCAAATTCCCCAATTTTCTCATCTTCTGTGCCCAGTTTCTCCATTCCAACTTCCCTAATGTTGCACTGGCTGCCAGCCTTCCCCCACTCCTGCTTTTCTAGAAGAGGAGTGGGGTGTGTTATCCCACATTTGGGTGACTCCTAGACAAGTTTAGGAAAGCTGATCTCAGACGAGATGTGGTATAGACAATCAGCTGAGACAGGAAGACAAAATCTCTATCTATCCTGGCAAAATGTGTCCATGCAAATAAAACTCAGAATGAACTCTTGATATCCAATGGGCCTTTGCAAGTCCCTTGGTTGGTTTGATTTGACACTTCCCTGCCTGCTAATATATACACAATCAATCTGTCTCGAAGTCAAATAGATTCTACCTGAAAAAACATGTGGCAAATCCTTCCACCTTCTCCACCCTACAGCCATCATCCGACTCCTGCGCCCCTCCAACACCTCAATACTGGCGTCATTGCTTCTAGCCTTGGCCTTCCTGGTCTACTTTCTATAGAAGAGCCAAAGAGACCTTTTTCAAAGCACAACTTAGATCATGTTATTCCTGTTTCTTTTTTTTTTCTTTCTAAGTTTTATTTATTTTTGAGAGAGAGAGACAGCGTGAACAAGGGAGGGTCAGAGAAAGAGGGAGACAAAGAATCTGAAGCAGGCTCCAGGCTCTGAGCTGTCAGCACAGTGCCCAACGTGGGGCTCAAACCCATAAACTGTGAGATCATGACCTGAGCCGAAGCTGGACACTCAACCGAGACACCCAGGCGCCCCATGTTACTCCTGTTTTAAGTGACCTTTAGTGGTACCTATTTCATTGAGGATAAAATATAGAATTCTTAACAGAGGCTGCAAGGCTCCCTTATGCTGCCCCTGCCTATCTCTCCAGCCCTTCTCTTCGAAGTACCTTTACTCACTGCGTGAACTACATTGGCCTTTCAAACTCTCAGATGTGTCAAGCTGTTTCATTTTTCAGGGCCTTTGCCCATGCTATCCTTCCTTTCTGGAAAGCTCTCCTCTCCTAATAGCCTAATTAATAGCTATTCCCTTTTTTAGCTCTCAGCTTAAAGTCATCTCCTTAGGAGGGTCTTTTCTTTTTTTTTTTTAATAGTTTATTTTCAAATTGGTTTCCATAATACACCCAGTGCTTCTCCCCCACAAGTGCCCCCCACCATGACCATCACCCCCTGCCCCCCTCCCCCTCCCCCTTTAGCCCATGGTTCATTTTCAGTATTCAATAGTCTCTCATGATTTGTGTCCCTCTCTCTCCCCAGCTCTCTTTCCCCCTTCCTCTCCCTATGGTCCTCTGTTAGGTTTCTAGGAGGGTCTTTTCTAACCTCTTCCTATAGTGGGAAACCTCTGCTACGTTCTCCAATAGTACCTCAGCACTTTTCTTTCATAAAGTTATCTAAATATATAAATTTCTTCTTTATCTGTGTGGGGACTGATTATTGGCTTAATGTCTACCTCTCCTATTAGCGTGTAACTTCTATTACATGCTGGACTGTATCTCTTCCTTCCATGATTGTATGCTTACCCCCGCTTTGCACAATTCCTGGTTCATAATGAGTCCTCAACATACATCTGCTGAATGAGGGGTCAAATGAGACAAACCCAGATATCAGCTAAATCACAAGAAGTAGCTCCTGCTTATGCACGTCATCTGTTGAATCCAATTTAATTCAAGAATTACGTAATGAAGAGTACTGAAACACAGAGCCATTCTTTTGCTAACATGGAGGATGTATTCCAAGGACATACTTCTTGGTTGACAATTTATTTCTAGAGGTAGAAATATAGCAGGCAATCCGAGATGGCCCAGGGTGCCAGATAAGGGATTGTCTTGGAAACATCATTAAATACTTTATAAATTAGGCAATTTCAGCCTGTGAGAGGATAAAGACATACTCTGTTTGTCTCAGTTAATGGAGGTCTATCGGCTGGGACTCTTAATATTGCATGTGACACAGGACCCGTCTCAAACTGCCTTAAACCACAGAGAGGATTTATTGGCCTCATAACTGGAACGTGTAGAGACAAGGTGGTCTTTCCTCAGGAGAGTCTTGCTCCGGTGGCCTAATGATGTCACGGAGGCCCCTGTGTGTCTTTGCCTCTGACCTACCATCTACATGTTGCTTTGTCCTTGGTTGTTCATGGTCACCTTAGGTTCGGAAGCAAAGTGGCTGCAGCCATCCAGACCTCCTGCCCTCACACATCTGAGCTACAGAAGAGAGTGCCTTTCTTCCAGAAGCTTCTGTAATGATACTCAAATCTGATTGATCAGCAAAATCACACGACAAGCTGATTGTTGGCATCCAGACCAGCATGTCCATCTCCAAACTCAGTCTATCTGGTAGACAGCCTGAAAATCTGCAATTTTTGAAATATTTTTTAGAAGTCTATAGAGGAGAGACAAAAATTATTCCATAATGCTACCTTCCAGAAGACATTTCATTGACATTTTCCAATAAAAGTAATCAATACACGGAGGAAGGAAACCAAACAGTATGGAATGAAATGTTAGTGTGTCTCTCCCCATCCCTTCCCCTAAAGGTTGATCTCTATCAACACAATTCAGTTTTAGATCCTATTTTTTTAAAATAAGTAGGCTCCATGCCCGACGTAGGGTTCGAACTCACAACCCTGAGATCAAGGGTCACATGTTCTACCGACTGAGCCAGCCAGGTGTCCCCTTTCCCCTAAAGGTGTTACTGCTATCAGTTTCTTATATATTTTCCATTACAAAAGAATTTGTGCATTTACCAAAATGTATAGTGTATCATTTTTTTACATTTTATAAAAAAGGCTCATACTACTTATATTCTTCTGTTTCTTGCTTTTTCTCACCAGAAAATATAACTCAGACTGCTCTATTGGCAAGTGGAGTTCCTCTTAAGCCTTTTTGAAAGATGTAAGATGAGGGCACCTGGCTGGCTCAGTCGTTTGAGCATCTGACTTTGGCTCAGGTCCTGATCTCGCAGTTCCTGAGTTTGAACCCCGCATTGGCCTCGCTGCTGTCAGCGAGGAGCCGGCTTCAGATCCTCTGTCCCCTCTCTCTCCGCCCCTCCCCCACTGTGCTCTCTTTCAAAACTAAACATTAAAACAGAAAGGACGTAAGAATGTAACCGCAGTTTATGTAACCAGTTCTCTAGTGATGGACGGTTGTTACACAAACTGCTGAAGTCAATTTCCTTCTCCATCTGTCCTGACCTTCTTCTGTGGCTGCCTGCACAGAGCAGGCTCCTAGTGGTGGGGTCGCTAGCTCAGGGGTCATTTAATAAATGTCGATGTACATTGACTTGATGTTGAGGTTCTTTAGTCCAGTCCATTCCCGTTTGAAGCTTCACAAAAGCTGCCCTTCCGTATACAGGGTCATATATGCTGGTACTGGGGTGGGGGTGGGGGGTTCTGGGAATCGGTGTTTTTAAAAGCTCATTACGTCATCCTGGATAAGGGTGAGTGCCACTGCCCCACTGTACCTCACAGATGCCCCCAAAGTTGCAATGGTTGTTCCCTCCGAGAGTGTTAAGGGGTGGCTTCTCCCCATAGTCCTTCTGGCAATGGGCATTACAAAACCTTAGAAATTTTGTCAATCAGGTTCATGAAAAAATGGTCTGGCATTGTTCCAATTCACAAGTCCTCACTCCTGAATGTGATTGAACACCCTTCAGATGCTTTTTGGCCATCGGTATTTGTTTTTTCTTGCTCCACCAGTTTGGACCCTCTGGGCAGCCCTCATTAGGTTTGTTTGTATTGTGTACAGAGGCTCGTTGCAAACTAAAGAAATGAGTGCTTGCTCATCTGTGTTCCAAATATGTTTTCTCTTGTGTATTATTTCTTTGGACAGGTTCATGGGTCTCGTTAGTTGTCTCTCGGTTTGGTTTTTAGCTACAGAGAAGGTTTTTGTTTTGTCCTCTTCTCATGTGGTCAAATGTTAAAATCTTTTGCCTTACGGTTTTCTGGAGGAATCTATTTTTAAAAACCTCCCAGGTGAGTCTGCCAGATTTGTGAGTTAGAGCCTCAGAAGATGGAAATAAGGAACAGAATACAGCCCCCTTAGGGGGTTTGCAACCACGTGGGAGAGAGAGGTCAGTGCGTGAAGAGCATGCGGGGTGGAGAGCACGGTCGGAGAAGGTTCACACGAGCTGTGCGCTGGGCCTGCCTGGCCCCGGCCCCTGCTGGGAGGCTCTCATCCGCAGATCCTTGCTGGGGGGGGGGGGGGGGGGGGGGGGGGGGCCAGGAGGCTCTACAAGGTAGCAGACGACAGAGAAAAGCCAGCCACACGGAGCGGAGGAGGTCACACACACACACACACACACACACACACACACACACAAGGCCTATGGGCTGTCTCAACCAACCAGGCAGACCCTGGTTTCAGAAGCGCCCTGGACATCACCAGTCCCCAACCTGCTCTCCGGAGCCTGGACGCCTGGTGTAAGGCTGTCCCTGCCTTTTTCTGGACGTGCCATGGGCAGAACTTCCTTTCCTCCTCGTGTCTTTTCTAGCCTCAAACAACCAAGTAACCAAACAAGAACTCGACTCGGTTCTACTTCTTGGTGCCTAAAGGTCCTGACTAGTGTGGGGCTGTAGGATTTCAGAGAAAAGCCAGCTGTCCGTGGGCCTGGGTGGGGAGTGTGGCATAAAGTTCCATGGAGAAAAGCCAGAAAGATCTGCAGCACGGGGCCTGTAGAAGGAAAGGGCTGGTTTTCACTCAACTCCATTCCTCAGAGTTTCTGGGACAAGATCCTAAGTGAGATATAACTTGAATGAATGAGTCAATCCATCAATGACGACATGGTCTGAATTAGTCTTGGGAAGACTAATGGGGAGGACCATGTTCTTTCCCAGCAGGAAGAATGCCTGGTGCGCTGTAAGCGCTCGGCAGCGTTGATCTGAACAGCGAGGTGGAGGTGATGGTGTGCACAAAGGGACAGAGGGGAGAATAACAGCGCAACATCCCCAGGACGGTGAAAGGAGCCCACGTAATGGTTTCCTGAGGAAAGTACGGATGCAAACAGGAGTCTCGAATGCCAGGCTGAGGAATACAGGCCCTAATCTGTCCACTATGTGGAGTCATGGATGACTTTGTTCAGAACACATGGTTCGAATTGATGTGGCCAGAAGTCCATTTGGGGACACTGAGTGGGATGGATTCCAAGTCAGGAGGAAATCTGAAACCATCCAGACAACGGGGGCTACTGTTGGGGCCAAGGTCGGGAGGCAAAACTGGAAAAGAAGGGGTGGATTTAAGAAACTTGGCAAAGGAGACACTGATAGCATGGGTGACTGATCAGTCCCTGGAGGGGGTGGAGCAAGGGTGCGGCAGTGAGAGGGAGGAGACCCGGACAACCATAATCTCAAAAGGGATTAGAGACCTAGGGGTGCCTGGGTGGCTCAGTGGGTTAAGCATCTGACTTCGGCTCAGGTCATGATCTCATGGTTCATGGGTTCGAGCCCCGTGTTGGGCTCTGTGCTGACAGCTCAGAGCCTGGAGCCTGCTTCAGATTCTGCGTGTCTCTCTCTCCCTCTCTCTGCCCCTCTCCTGCTTATGCTCTGTGTTTCTCTTAAAAATTAATAAACATTAAAAAGTTAAAAAAAAAAGACCTAAATGTAAGACCAATTTTGAAACCATAAAACTCCTAAATGAAAACATGTGCAGTAAACTCTTGGACATCAATCTTAAAAGTGTTTTTATTATTATTATTATTATTATTATTTGATATGTCTCCTCAGACAAGGGCAACAAAAGCAAAAATATACAGTCGGGATTCCATCAAACTGAAAAGCTTAGTATTTGCAGGCAGGAACCATCAATGACATGGAAAGGCAAATTCCATTTGCAAATGATATGACCAATAAAACATTAATATCCAAAATATATAAAGAACTCATACAACTCAGAAACAACATCAACAACTACAAAACACACACATGCATACATACACACACACAACAAAACAAAACACAAACCCTCCAAAGAATCCTCTTAAAAAATGGGCAGAGGATCTAAATAGACATTTTTATACAAAAGACAGTTGGCCAATGGACACAGGAAAAGTTGCTCACCATCATTAATCATTAGGGAAATATAAATCAAAACCACAATAAGATACCACCCCATGCCTGTCAGAATGGCTAGTATCAAAAAGACAAGAAATAACAACAGTTGGGGGCACCCTAGTGCACTGTTGGTGGGAACACAAACTGGTGCAGCCACTCTGGAAAACAGTATGGAGGGTTCTCTAAAGTTAAAAATAGGATTATCTTATGATCCAGTAATTGCACTATTAGGTATTTACCCAAAGGATACAGAAACACTAATTCAAAGGGATATATGCTCCCTGATGTTTAGAGCAGCATTATTTACAGTAGCCAAATTATGGAAACAGCCCAAGTGTCCACCAACACTTGATGAGTGGATAAAGAAGGCATGGGACATATATTCAATGGGATATTACTTGGCCCCAAAAAATAAAACGATATCATTCCACTTGTGACAACATGGATGGACCTAGGGGGTACTATACGACAGTGAAAGAAGTCAGACAAACCCAAATATCACACGATTCTACTTATACAATGGGATGGAAAACAAAACAAATGAACAAACAAGACAAAACAGACTCATAAAGGCAGAGAACAAACTGGTGGTTGACAGAGGGGAGGCAGGGAGGGAGGATGGGTAAGATAGCTCATGGGATGGAGAGGTCCAAACCTCATCACGGGCATACAAACACAGCACAGGGAAGGTAGTCAATATGATTGTAATAATTTGTAGGCTAACAGCTCCCAAGGTCAGTATTTCATAATGTCTGTAAAGCACTATGTTGTACACCTGAAACCAATATCATATTGTGCCCCGTATTTAAACAAATCTCGCAGCCCAGCACAGAATAGGTGAATGAATGTTAATAAATGTAGAAACTAAACAGACGAATAAGGAAGAAAAGTACATTAGAATAAGTATGCAACAATGAATAAGAGATCACTCAGAATTCTGAAACCAGTAAGTAGTTATTGAACACTGTTTTAATTGCGGTGGCTCAGGCAGTTTCTGGTGTAATTAGCTTTTTATTCTTACTCATATTTTAATTTGAAACAAATATGCAAATGTATGTGAATAGGATGGCTAAGCAAATTATCCATTGCATCTGAGGAACCGCTCTGGCAAATTTTAAAATGGGATCGAAGTTCTGACAGAGAATTCCAGAAACTCACTTAGAAACAACAGGCAGAATCCTGTTGGCACTAGAGATGCAGCTTTTTGGAGAGCTTTTGTGAACATGTGTTGAGAGGTTGAGGGGGAAATGAACGTTTCCCCTCAGATCCTTCTGAGCCCTTCTGGATTCCGATCAAAGCCCGTATCCCGGGTCTGCCTAGGCTAACAGAGGGGCTGCTTGTGGGCTAAAGCTCCCCAGGGTGTAGACTAAGCCAGAAGGTCTTTATTCCCAGGCTCTCGAGAAAGACGAGGAAAGTTAATGGCTGCTGTCCAAACTGTTAATTATCATGTGCTTCTTTACACTGTCATTTCCATAATCCTATGCAAGCCACGATCCATGTGGTTGAGTCTCAGCCCAAAGTTGGAGTCAGGACGCCCCATTCTGCAACCCCAGAGTGATTTCAAGATCATTGAAGTTCTTTGCACACATCTCTTAAACACAGTAACAGAGACACTTGGCCCACAGCAGGACTTCATAAATTCTTCTCTTTTTCGTCTGGTTCAAGCCTATTCCAGCATCTCTTTCCTCAAAACTTCCCGAGAGGCCAAGCAAGCAAAGAGGTGCTCCGATGACGGTGAAACCCTTCCCGGGGGACAGGGCTGGTGGAGGAGGCATCTGTGGAGCAAACCCTCTAAGACCTGCAAGGGCACGAGAGCCTGGGGCATGTAGGCAGTATTCATCGTCTTCCCGTCTTCACTGCGTCCTTTCACGCATGGTCGGCTCTTGCGCCTCTGCAGCAGTGGGGCCGTCTGTGGGCAGTGGGGCTCGGGCCCCCGGCTGGGTTAGGTCCGTACTGTCGTGGTAAGTGACGAGTTAGATGGCTGGGGGAGCCTGTGCTCAGCTCTAGCCATTCGATCTTTCCGTCCACCAGAGGTGTCAAGTATCATCGGATCTCAGTGAATGTCAAGGTCGCAGACGCAAGCATCCCGGGCAGACATCACTGTCACCAGACACAAGAAACACACCCCTGCATCCCTAGCTTAGGGTCATGACAGAGTTTTCTTTAGCTTGAGGCTACTTCCACCAGCCACTGCCACTGCTGCCTTCACCTTGTGCCCTTCCTCCCCACCATGCCCCACGGAAACCATTTTTTAAAAATATTTTTTATTTTAGAGAGAGAGAGAGAGAGTGTGTGTGCGAATAAGGGAGAGGGAGAGAGAGAGACTCCTGTACAGGCCCCACGCTCAGGGCAGAGCCCTACACGGGGCTCGATCCCACAACCCTGGGATCATGACCTGAGCTGAAGTCAAGAGTCAGATGCTCAACCTACAGAGCCACCCAGGCACCCCTGAAAACCATTTTCTATTGAGCCACCGAGGGAGAGCTCAGAACAAACCCCGAATCCATCTTTTAAATTCATAGGTGGCCTTTCAATCTGGCCCTTGACTCCTACCATTCTTCCACTCACCGGTACCGTTCCTACCCTCTTGCCGTGTTTTCTGGGTCCATTTTAAGAGCTGGGGGCACAGAAGGAAAGCCCTAAGGAAATAAGGAAGGTGAATGGGGTGTGAAGAGTCTCCTTCCTTCCCACCAGGGATCTGATCTTACCAGATTGTTTTTTCCCCCCAACGACAAACTACCCTGGCCTGGTCTCCCATATTGATCTAATCAAGAGTCCAAACACAATTTCGGGACTGTCAAAACAAGACCCGCAGACCTGACACAGACAATTAACGTAAGTCAAGGCAGCCCACCCGCCACATCCTGTCTCTCCCAGATGTCTCATCAAGGCTGGAGCAGAGCCCCGCGCCCTGCCCCAGGCTGCGTTACTGCCGCAAGCAGGTTGTTGTGCTGGGGACTCCTGACATGAGGCTGGAAGCTATAATTACCCGGTGTATAATTTGGTTGCTAAATGGATTGTTTACAAAGGTGTGCATGATGAAATCACAGGCTCGGCAGCGCATAGAGACGGAGCCGGGTGGGAGGAGGCAGGCAGGCGGTGGAGACCGGCAGTGGCTCCCTCCCGGCTCCCCACGTGCCACTGCAGACTCTGACCTCCCAAGCCACTTGGGCCTCAGGCTCCATGACGTTTGGAAATACCCAGCCTTCCTCCCTCGGGTGTCATCAGGTAATAAACTCGGTGGAAGGGGACTCCCCTTGGCACAGCACAGGAAATGCAGCTCTGTTAAGGCACAGCCCCCCTCCCAACCCCCCACCCCCTTCCGGGGTTAGCCTGAAAGGAAAGTGAGCAGAGCGTGGCCAGGAGGTCTTTCTAGCATCTTGGGGGTCCTCACAGAGGGGTCGGGTCTGAGACACGAACTACTTGTAGTTTTACCCACAATCTAAGTAAGAGAATTGAAGGCTCCCCCCGCCCAGGGAACCTAAAAAGGAGGGGAGAAGCAGCATTACCTTCTCGGCTCAGTGGCGGAGGCCTAGAGATTTTCTGAGATCAGAGAAATGACTTGTCCCAACCAAGAGGACATCCAATAGGGACAAGGAGGGGTGGCCCTTTTGGGCACCTGCAGAAAGCTCGGGACACAAAATATGAATAAAGGGTTAAACCTAAAAAGGCCTGGGAGGTGAGAGCAGACATCGAGCCACACAGGCTTCTCTAAGGAACAAAACAAAACAAAGAAAAGTCCCAACACAATCTATGAGCATTCATGTCAAAAGAATTTAAGAGTGGAAGAATTTACTGTGAAGTAATCCTTCTGAATGTTAAGAGTTTAAATTTGGGAAAGGCATGGGAAAATTAGAGAACATCTGTGAAGAGGAAACAAACCAGCTCAGGGGTGGGAAATCAAACTAACGAAGAAGAGGGACAGAGATGTCAAAAGCATTCACTCTCCATAAAAGCAGGTGAGCGGCAGTTCAGTCCTCATAATACTCCAGTGTCTTCAGAAATTCTAGGCACATGGTGCTGAGTTTTGTCTAATGTGGGTCTTTCTGGACCTTATCCCGAGAGACGTAGTTACCAAAGCCCTGAGTTAATATGAACACAAGTTTCATCCGCACAGCCCTCCTGCTCCTCTGTGCGAAACCCACGAAAGGGCTGTTGTCACAATAGGCTTTCCACACGCCCTGAAGTAAGGACGGCTGGGGTGCCCCTCCTCTGTCCCCCCATTCCATCTGGCCTGAGTGCTGAGTCTGAGCTTGGGGTCCAGAAGCTTCTGGCCAGCTTTCTGAGAAGATGGGCAGTTTGAGTCTAGTCTAGCCCCTCGCAGGAGCTGGGTCCCAAGGGTCCTACCCCTGCCGACTGGGAAGAGGCAAAGCAACAGCCGCCTTGGCTTTGCTCGCCTCCCGCCAGTGGCCAAGCCCAGCTGGAAGCAAGAAGAGAAACGAGCTGAGGGCATGGGGCTGGACACCATCCACAGGGCACAGCCTCTGGGGCACAGAGAGGAGCAGAGAAAGGCCGAGGATGTATAGGGAGTTGGGGGACAACAGGAAGTCACCCAGCACAGATGGTAAAAGAAATAAAAAAAGGAGCCAGGATAGGAAATGACTGCAGCATTCAGCTTATCCCAGAGCACTTGTGTGGAAAAGTAAGCCCCAACCAGACTTCAGACCCAGCAGACTCATGCGGTCCAGAATATTTTCAAGTAACGCACAAGCCACTTATGGTCCTGCTCCTGCAGTCACCCTCCAAGACCCAAGGAGACACGATGGCTGTGATGCAGAGCCTCTCAGCCCACGATAGCCTGGGAGAACAAACGAATGAGAATCTGGAGGAATCCACTCTGTGGCAATATCCTGAGAGCACAGCTCCGATGCTGGCGCCCCCAGCCCTGCGGTACATGGCTCAGAGAATCTGACATAACCATCATTCCATTTCACAAATGCCGTTTCATCTCCTCCCCTATTGATGCCTACTCTTTTCCTGACATTATGCTATAAGAACTCAATGAATTCAGTCCTCTGCTTGCAGACAAGCCCATCTATTTAGCAGAGATGGGAGACCCAGAGAGAGAGAGAGAGAAGCTATACTTGGGACGTAGGAAAGACAGAGTGCATCCAGTCACAAAGAGCACATCCACTGAAGATGCCTAACATTTCTGATGGAGCAGAAAAATCTCCTAATATTAATAGCGATCATTTCAGCTTCACTTAACTATGGTCCCTAGGAGACGGATGGTGCATTACTGCCCCAAACCCAAAAAAACCCCGCAGCAAAACAGACTTTCCCACTAGAGCCAGAGCAGTCAGTTTCATGTTAATTGAAGAAAGCCAACTTCAAGAATGACTGAATGTGGAGGCTTTATTCAAACCAAATCAGGAGCCTTAGCTGTGCTTGCAGACATTGTCTCCTCCTGTCTCTGTTCGGGGCGCCATCTAGTGTCCTCCAGCCTGTACTACACTCTCCCGCTGGCTTCTTGAAAAAGACTTGTCTTGTAAGGAACCGGTTTCATAGAAAATCATGAGACTTGATAGGAGAAAAAAAAGTTGGCCTCTCTGATAGACTTTTTTTCAAAAGTGGTTGAGCAATAAAGACTTCCCATTTATTGGATTTCACACATGATTTTGCTTGAGCCAAACCAAAGACTCGTGACTTTTAAAAACAATGAATAGGCAGTACAGAGTGGGCAATTTTCTCACGGCTGTATTTAGGAAAGATGTCTGTGTGCACACATACAAAGCTGGCTGATTTGTATATTGGATTAGCAGTGCACATTTTTCAGGGTGGGGTGTCTTACTTATTCTAGCACTGTTAGGGACTGAACTATGCACCCCCCCATTCAAATAAGTACTCCCAGAACCTCAGAATCTGCAAGCCAAGGGAAGAGGCCTCATGAGACACCCACCCCTTGATACCTTGAACTTGGACATCCAGCCTCCAAGTTCTTGTAGCCCCCAGGCTACAAGAAAATGAATTTGTCTTGTTCAAGCCCTACGGTCTATCCTGTTATTACAGCAGCCCTAACAAACTAATTCAGTCCCTAAATGCGTTTTGTCCCCACAAGCTGGGCAAGCGTCAGGACACCGGACACACTGAAGGTAAGAGCAACTGATACAAATTCTGCATCCCTTCATTGTCTACACAACGCATCCTGAACCCTGAGGTGTCGGGCAGCGGCTTTAGAACACCCTGTGCCCATTCCTCACCCCTATCAGTTGGGAAGCTATTAAGAGTTAAAACTGTCCCCTAAGACTCAGTTCCTAGATGGAGGTTTAGAGGAATCAACATCTTCGCTCAGTGGAGGGACTTAGGTGACAGATCTGCCTTTGACCAACAATTAGGTGGGTAAACTCTGACAAGTCACTGTATGTCTGTGAGTCCCAATTTTGTCCTCTGTAAAATGAGGGTGATCGGCTTGCTAGGAAAATCATATGTGCTCATTCAGTATGAGGCTTAGCCCAACCCCTGACACGGAAGTGTTCAGCATGCTTCCACTAGCCACGCCTACCCGGGCACGGGGACATCAGAATGCCCAAACTTCCTAAGGTGAAGGTGTGCAGAACCTCCGAGCCCCACCCCATCCCCATCTTCCAGGGAGAAGTGAGAGCAGCTGCTTCTGCGGGTGCAGACTGTGCTCTCCCTCCGCTTGCCACAGTCCCCAGGGGACGGAAGTCCCGGATAAAGGCCAAGTTTAGAAAATCCCTTCCGGTGACTTTTGATTTCCATAACCTCAGTGAAAGATAGATCTCCTATTGAGGATAGGAGTCTTCGGCTAGAAATTTTGAAATAGTTTTTGTTGTTGTTGTTGTTGTTGTTGTTGTTGTTGTTGCTGTTTTGTTTCTTTGTTCTTTTTTTTTTTTAAGGCGTAGAAGCACCAAGCCTGCCGCGGCTGGACAAGGAAAGGCCGTGTGCTGCGAGGAGCCAGACTCCTCGGAACCGCAGCGCCAACTCAGCCACTTCCCGGTGAGATCGATCCCCGCAGGGCCGTTTCCTCCGGCCGCGCGGGCCATTAGCGGCTCGGGCGAGCCCTTCACAGAGCGCGTCACCCGGGGGGGGGGCGCTCACTGCCAGGCGCCGCGCCACCCATCTTGGGCCGGGATCGCGGCGCCGGAGCCGGGAGGACGGAGCCCTGTCCCCTGTCGCCGGCCTCCGTAGCCCCCTGGCTGCATTCCCTTGCTGGGGCTGCGGAGCCGAGGCAGGGGACGGCGCCCTTTGCCCCCGCGAGCCCGACTCCCTTCGTCGTGCGTGAAATGCACGAGGCGCGTGCGTCCCTGAGCAGGCCGTCTGTCGCATCCAGGTGCTGGCGCCCCCGCCCGGCGCTGTCCCCTAGACAGAAACCACGGCTCCGCCTGGCGGGCACCGGCTGCCTCAAGCTTCCTGGCCCCGGCATGGTTTTCATCGCCCGTGTCCGGGGCTGATTTTCAGCTTCGAACACTCTTGTCACATGCACATGCCAGGTGAGGGGTTCCCCCATTGGGTGCTCAGAGGTCTAGGTGGCAAGATTCATGCAGGTTAAGGAGGACACGAACGGGAATGCAATCAACATGCAAAAAGGGCGAGGCCTGGAACGTATCTCCCCGCAGCTCAGCGTGGAGCGATGCTGTGAACCCCGCAGGAACCTCGGTGTTTCCTCGGAGCTCCTCTTCAGGACAGAGAGGTGCTGGCGCGCTGTCTCCGGGAACGAGGATGCTTTGGCAAGGGATGAATCCCCTGCAAATGAAACCCGTTTTCTTAAATATATTGAGGCCAGAACACTGAGCTTGGAAAGGCTTATCTCTATTAAAGGAACACATACTGTAGGGTCCATGAATAGGAGGATTAAAGCCCCCATATACTTTAGAAGGTTTTATGTAGCTGCTTTGACAGAAACAAACAGAAGTAAAATGTCTGCATACAAACATCTGAAACAGCTTAGGACTCTCGGGGCACCTGGGTGGCACAGTCGGTTAAGCATCTGACTTCGGCTCAGGTCACAATCTTACAGTTCATGGGTTTGAGCCTCAAGTGGGGCTCTGTAATGAAGGCTCAGAGCCTGGAGCCTGCTTTAGATTCTCTCTTTCTCTCTCTCTCTCTCTCTCTCTCTCTCTCTGCTCTTCCCCTACTCATGCTCTGTCTCTTTTTCTCAAAAATAAATAAATAAACATTAAATAAAACAGCTTACAATTCTAAATGGCAGATCTAACCCAGCCTCATGCTGTATTCTGTTAAGAGAAACTGTAAATGTGGAAAATGGCTAAGAATGTCACCCAAATTGAAGTCATACCCCAGGCACTAGGAGAAGAGACAGCAAAGGGAGAGAAATGTATAGAATCGTTTACTTTGCAGATTAAATTGGCAGACCCTTTGAGACCAAATCAACAAGATCAGGATGTCTCTCAGGGGACCTAGGGTCCTTAACCCTCAGGAAGCCAGAGGGATAGAGACGCTGAGGGAGAAAAGGCCCCTGGGAGGCCGGGGCCAGGCTGCAAGGAAAGAAGTCTAGGACTTGGACAAGGAATGCCTGTCATTCTGAGAGCTGCCAGCCAGTGTGGATGTCGGGGCTTTCTTTCCATCCCTTGGGGTCAAAGCCAGGGCTACACTCCCTGCCTGGAGAGGACCTGGTCCCTTGGGCCTCGCCAAGTGCTTGCCTCAGAAGGACAGCCCTGAGGTCAGAGGGAAAATGGAAGTGCCCAGAACACTGATGGCTGAAATGGATCTAGGAAGTAGAGACTCTCAGAGGGGGATGGGGGTTGGGAGGAGGGGAGGAAGTTAGCTCAAATCTTCATAATTTGGGTGCACAATGGTATATATTATGCTTTAGCCTTTGTGTGACTTGAATTCAAGTCGTCAAGTATTTAGAATGCATTTTAATTTCAAAGGATGTGTAATAATTGGAAGGCTAAGAACTAAACAAAGAAGGTAATTTGCTATCCATATAATGGTGAAAGAACATAGTTTCTCACCTGAGGCTATATAACACTGAAAATAGCTGTATCATTCTATTTTTTTTCATTTTTAATGTTTATTTTTGAGAGAGACAGAGTGTGAATGGGGGAGGGGCAGAGAGAGAGGGAGACACAGAATCCGAAGCAGGTTCAGGCTCTGAGCTGTCAGCACAGAATCCGACACAGGGCTCGAACTCACAAACCATGAGATCATGACCTGAGCTGAAGTCGGATGCCCAACGGACTGAGCCACCAGGTGCCCCTGCATCCTTCCATTATTATGTATAAAATACTAAACACCTGCTGTGGCCAAACATTCTTAGAGGAAGCAGTGGAACGCTTGACATCTTTATCTATATGGAGACGAAATGGAACCCTACTTTCCACTAGTGGTTCTCCACGTGCGTTCCCAGGCCAGCAGCATCAGCATCACTTGGGTATTCATTAGACATGCAAATTCTCAGGCCTCTCCCTGAACCTACTGAGTCAGAGATTCTGAACGTGGGGTCCAGCACTCTGTTTTTAATAAGGCCTCCTGGTGATTCTGATGTCTCTTGGAATCTGAGAAGCTCTGCTTTACACAGCCCTTGCTTTTTGGAGTCGAGTATTTAACTTTGGTCTGAAAGTCAGAATAAATCCATGCATAATGAATTTAAAATAGGGTTTGGAGTACAGGAAATAAAACTTGGTAAATATACAATCATCACTTCTATATCCTACCCCGTGCAAGAAAGCTCACATAAATCCACAGAGGACCTGGGAGAAGAGACAGGATGAAAGAGGAGGAAACAGGCATAAGGGCGCTTGGACAGACCTGCCTGATGACGGGCCACGGGGATCTGCTTTCATCCGGGCTCACGGGGCCTCTCAATCACCATTCAAACTAAATGAATGCAGTGGCGCCTGAGTGGCCCAGATCTGACTTCGGCTCAGTTCATGATCTCATGGTTCATAAGTTCAAGCCCCATATCGGGCTCTCTGCTGTCAGCTCCAAGCCTGCTTCGGATCCCCTGTCCCTCCCCTATTCTCTCTCTCTCAAAAATGAATAAACATTAAAAACAAAAAAAAACCCTAGTGCATGCCAAAGTTAAAATTTATAGATTTAATTAAGTTGGCAGAAATCCCAAAAGTTGGACTGATAGATCTAAGAAGATACCAACAGTATTGGAACAATGGTTTACAGCTAACAGCATGTCATTTATTTGAGATAATGGGTTGTAGTCAAGACCAAGAAACCAAGAGACCAGTGAAAATTCATTAGAGTCTGTAAAGACAATAGACTCAGTGTCAAAGACAATACTATGATGTGACCACAGGAGAAGCCAACGAGATGCTAGGCTCTCTTCAAGCCAGGGTTGTTTTGTAAGGGGAGTGTGGTAGACTGGAAAATGCCCCTCCACAAAGATATCCACATTCTTATCCCTGGAACCAGCGAATGTTACCTTATACGGGCGGACGGTGTCTTTTCAGATATGATTAAGTTAAGGTTTTGAGGTGGGGTGATTTTCCTGAGTTTTCCACGTGCGTCCTAAATGCCATCACATGCATTCTTCTGAGAGGGAGGCAAAGGGGAATTTGGCTACACACAAAAGAGAAGGTGATGTGAAGACAGAATGGAGACAGAAGTGAAGACCCTGGCTGTGAAGACAGGAGCAATGTGGTCCCCCGCCATGGGAGATGGGCCGCCACCAGAAGCTGGAAGAGACAAGGAACAGACTCTCCTGTAGAGGGAGCACAGGTCTGCTGACACCTTGATCTTGGCCCAGTGGGACTGATTTTGAATTCCGCCCTCCAGAACCAGGAAAGAAGAAACTTTCTGTGGTGGTAAGCCACTGTGTTTGTGGTCATTTGTTAAAGCCGCTGCAGGAAACTCACACAGGGGGAAAGAAGAGTGTTCTTTTCCATCCTTCACTTAGAGGAAAAGTTAAGACCGATAGTTGGAATCTGTAGGGTGACAGATTTTAGCTTAAAATAAGGAAGCACTGGCAGGGCAAAGAGGGAATAAACAGCCTCACAAGGTAGTGAGATCACCATGGCTGGAGGTATTCAAGCAGAGGCTGAGCTGCCGTTTGTTAGGAATGTGAATACTGTAAAGAGAACGCAAGCCCCAGAGGCAGAGCGGATCCAAGGCTGTGAACGGCCCCTTTAAACCCAGACATTCTGGGCCTGGCTGATTGTACAGCAATTCTCTGTTCTCGCTGGAGCCAAGGCACACAGGAAGAAAGAAGGGACAAAAAGGTTGTAAAAGTCTGAGTGAGCAATGATTAAACCCAGGCACGGATGTGGCTTTGGAGATGGAGAGGAAGGAATGCATTTTTAAAGAGGTTTTGGAGGCTTAAGTAATCAGTCTTTGGCAGCAGCTCGAATTTGGAGAAAGAAGAATATTTATTAGGTGTCTGTGAAGAGCACTGACCCTGGAGCTGTGGGCAAGATAAACACGGATGGACACCTGTCCCCAGGAAGAGAGCAGAGCCCACGTGAAATAATGAGGGAGTAGGGTTCTCATAGTGAGGTGACTTTGATATGGGTACAAGTGTGAAAAGGGAGGGATCAGAGAAGACTAGGTTCATCAGAGGTTTTGGGGCTTTGCTTTGGAGGAAGTGGGCTTTGAAGGATGGCCAGATCTAGTTAAGAGAAGAGGAAGGAGGAGAAAATGTGAAGGCAGAGAAGTGGACGGGGCCGTGGGTACTCTGTGCTGAAGCCAGACAATGCACCCCGGTCGGGTTTGCATGGCAAACAGCAGGGGAGGGTTTGGATTCGGCTGGATAAGCGGTCCAGGCTCCAAGGCAAGGCTTGCAGCATAGGCTGCAGTTCCAGAAACGACAAAGAGGTTGCCAAGGTACGAGGTGCGTTTAGTTGCTGTCGCCTTCCATTTGAATGTGGTTGCAAGGGCTCCAGAGAGGACCTGGGTGGCCTAGCTTGGGGAAAGTACTGCTCAAACAAAACTCAAAAGTGCAAAGCAAAAGACAAAAGCTTAATGGATTTGAAACCATCAAAAGGAAAGAGCTCTATTCAGAGAAGGACCAGGTTCTCCAATGGCGGATTGGGAGAAGATGCAATGTCAAAACTGACTGGAGACCAGGGACCCCTAGACTCCTAGGGATCTAGAATACGCAAGAACCCTGCAAAGCAGCAGAAAAGTTAGAAACCCCCTCTCTCCTATGAACAAAGGATCAGAAGAGGAAACCTTAATGATTAACAAGTGTGTGTGAAGAGGTGTTCAAACCCATCAGTAATTAGAGAAATACAAATTAAAATGACAGCAAGTTCTCATCAACACCCATCCAATTGTCAAAAACTAGAAAGCTGAATAATGCCAAGTGGTGGCCGGCATGTGGGAACAGTGGAATTCCTGGGCCTGCCGGAGGCGTGCAGACTGGTACAGCTGTGCCAGAGGGCAGCATCTTGTCAGATTCAATATATGTGTGCGCTGGGACCCGACAAGGCCACCCCGGGGGGGGGGGGTCCTCCTACATGTGCTAAGGGGCCATGCAGGAAGATGCTGGCTGCCTTTGTCCATGGCAGTGGATGTCCCTCTGTGGTGGGTGGATGGGTACAAGTGAAAAAGGCACTCTCTGAAGCACTCTGCCCAAGTGGGAAGGAATAGATTAAATGTACACGTGACAACATGAATGGATTGTTTAAGATACAGTGTGTGTCAAGAAAGCGAGAGACAACAGAGGCTATAGGACATTCGTGGACATTTAATACTACATGCATATTCAACACCACATGTCTGATAGGGGACATGCTAACAAAATACGTAGGTTACACTGGAATGAGAGAAAGGAAAATGGAAGCCAAGAGAACAAACGCATACATGCATGAATGAGATAGGATTCTGCAGGAATCAATGAAGTATACAGTGAGGAATGTGATTAACCCAATGGTCTGCTTCTGGGAACAAAATAAAAAGATCACTTAAACATTATATCAATTACTAATGCAATCTTATATCTACTTATTGAACAGATGACTTATGAGCATTAGCAAAGAAAGTATTTCCAAGAGGAGCCCATTATGGGCTATAAAGTGGAAGTTATAACACAAAATTTTTTAATGTGCAGAGCTACTAAACTAGTAGATCTAGGGATGCCACTAGGGTTAGCACAGAAAATCCTTGTCAAGAACCCTGGGAAAAGTGAGGAGAAATAAGGACCAAATAAATATTGAATACGTTGTTTGAGTTGGTTGAGCAGCAAAATCCAGCAGAGTTTGGTTTATCAACTTAACTCTATGTAAAGCTGTGATTCTTATGAGTTTTCAGGTTGTTACTCTTTGAGAACCTTATCAAAGTTTTGGCTCCTCTTCCTAGAAAAATATACATGAGCACATATAAAATTTTATATTCAGTGTCAGGGATTGGAACAGTGTGAGCCTGTGGAGCCATGGATCTCAGGCTGTGAACCAAGTTCAACCAAGTTTGGAAGCAGGGCTATCCACCACTGAGACCTGGATAAGGCTACCTGTGTCTTGAAAAATGTCCCCAGGTTGTCTTGGGATATACCCATAGCTCAAGTAGCAGATCAAACCTCGCTGATCATGGGAATCTAAGGATCTTTGCTAAGAAGACAGATGTCCGGGACTCATCATTAAGGGGCTCTGCTATATTAGAACCCAGAAATCTGTGAATTTTTGCTTTTCTCCAGGTTGATACAAGGGTGGGACCTAAGCTGGCCAAACACAGCCCTTCCTTGGGATGTTTCTAGCTATAAGTAGTGTGGGGCATGCAGTCCATGTCTATTACCGACCCCACTGGTGCTCACCAGCAGGTGCAGCCATCCGCTACCTACTGCAGGTGCTTCTCGGAAGGCTCACACCCTTGAGGACCGGATCCATCACTTACTAGATCTTTGACTTTGGGCAGACTACTTAACATCTCTGTGCTCGGACATCCTGTGTTATGAATTTGAGATAAAAGTGATTAACTCAGAGCCTATTCCAGAGGAGAGCTCAACAAATGGTGGTATTGTGTTATGGCTTATTTTTATCATTATATAGTCCTATAGGATGACACTGGGAATTGGAGGTGTTTGGAGTATAAAATACAAGTCTCCGGGGAAGAAGAAGAGCCCTCCTCAAATGTGTGAAGGGAAAGCGAGTGAGAGAGAAATTATTAGACTCTTGTAGACAGTCATCAGAAAGCAAACTAGACCCAAGGGTGGGAGTTACAAGGAGGCAGAGATCACACAAGTACACCCTGCAAAGCAATAGGCTCGAACAAGACATAAGGAGGGAAACAAAGCGGTAAGGACCTCCCAGCCCCCGGAAGTGTTTAAGCAGAGATTGAGTTGAGCCATTCCCAACTAGATGATAATTTAGAGAAGTAGGCCTAGCCTTTGGTACCTCTTCTAGTTTAAATAACTTAAGATCCATTAACCAGTTCTAGAATATTAGGTTGCTTTAAGTTAACTCTAAGTGGCCACCTATATTGCTTTGCAGGTAATATGAGTAATACCTCAGCATTACTTATACTAGGTAATGGGAAAACCCCAAGTATCTATCAATAGGGGATTGGTTAAAAAATTTTACCTGTCTGTCTCGGTACATTCATAACAGAGTGATCTATAGCCATTAAACATGATACTGCTAAACATCAAAACTGATCATGTAGATCCAAGGTGATGTTCACCATGTTTAACAACTGAGAGGTCAGAGAAGTGCTGGCCAAGCAGAATAGATCCCGCCGCAGCCAGAAAGCTCTGCCAGAATGTCCCAGCAGAGCATCAGTCCTGTGTAAGGGCTGTGTCCGCCCACATGCAGAGCTGTGACACCCATGCAAGGTCATGCACAGACTGCAGGTACATAAAGAGGTATCTGGAAGGACATCCACCCAAAATCATCCGTGGGTGTGAGACTTGGGGTGATTTTTAAAACTTTCTTCATTACATTTTCTGTATTGCTTGAGTTTTCAAAATGAGTGTACTATGTTTTGATTTTTAAAAATCAAGTGTTCATTTATAGAGTGAAGGTAAAATCAATGAGCAGACTTTCCTGAAAGAGTTCTGGAGCTTCTGTGACCATTTGAAGGACCCTCCTTCAGAGTGTAGCAAGGAGCCCTAATCTTTCTCCTGCTTCCTGCTTTCCACACTCCTGTTGGGTACCTTCTAGCATTAGGTGCTGCCATGGAGCGTGCTGTAGTCCAGGCCATGGGACCCTGGAGGATGTACTGATGTTGTCCGCACCTCAGTTTCCTGTCTGTAAAATTTAGGTGATTTATTTAGCCTGACTGGTCTTTCAGCTCTGTGGTTTATAAATTCTGAATAAAATACCCTTAAGCATTTTTTAAACAAGCATTTTTTAAAAAGTTTATTTATGTTTGAGAGAGAGAGGATGAGAGCGAGCAAGCAGGAGATGGGCAAAGAGAGAGGGATAGAAAAATCCTAAGCAGGCTCCGTGGCTCTATCCCTCAAATGATGAGATCATGACCTGAGCTGAAATCAACAGTCAGATGCTTAACTCACTGAGCCACCCAGGAGCCCCAGCCTCAATCTTTCAATAAGAGTCATAAACTATCAGCACAATTTAAAGAATTCTTTTTGCTCCTGAATTGTTTGAGGATAAGTAGCCATAGTTGACCTGATACACAGCCCCTGAATATTTCAGTGTGTGTTTCTTCTGAATAATGATATTCACCTACTTAACTACCATACAACCATCAAAATTAGGACATCAACGCTGACACACTCAAGTGTCAGCAATTGCCCCTTCTAGGAAAGGATCCAGGTCTGAATCCCAAGCTGCATCTAGCTGTCCTGTTTCCTGGGTCCCCTTCAGCCAGGGACAGTCCTCAGTGTGTCCTTGACTTTCAGGACCTTCACACTTCTGAAGATGACAGGCCAGTTATTTTGTGGAATGTTGCTCAAATCGGGTCTGTCTGATGTTTTGTCGTGACTACATGCCTGTTACACACCTTCAGAAGGCGGGTCCCAAATGTGATGCTGTGTTTTTCTCATTGTCTCCTACCAGGTGGCACAGAATTTTGATTTGTCCCATTACTGACGATGTTCACTATGACCGCCTGATTAAAGTTAATGCCAACCAGTCTTCTCTGTAAAATTACCATTTTCCCTTCATTGTCAATAACTATTTTCTGGGGAATACCATGTTCCTCATCACTTTATTCTTTCATTTATTTCCATATATTATTTTATATATATTCCTTCCACTTATTCTTTCATTGATTTATATCTGTATATACTTACAGCTTCCTATTTAATTCAACAGGTCATCTGATACTATTGTTTTATATTCTGATGCTTATACTGTCCCTGGTTTGGCCATTGGGAGCCCCTTCAACCTGTCTTTTATTACTTAGAAGCCAAGATTTGGGTGTTAAGTGTGCTTTTTGCTATCTGAATGTCACTGTGCCCAGGCCATCCCAGGGGATAGAGCCAGGAAATACATATATAGATGGAGATGGAGATATAGACTGATACATACATACATATCCAGCTACATTTATTTCTTTATCTCTCTATCCATTGAAAACCAAGTTCAGACACCTCCAGTTCTGAGTTCAAATACCTCCAGTTCCAAACCAACTAGAAATTCCAGTTTTCTCCTGCATATTTGTACATTCTTTTCCTGACAGTGACAAGCTTGCTTCTCATGATCCTTAATATGTGCACCTATCTGACCAATCTCCCTGTGAGTGGCATGCCTCCTGAGTCTACTCCACACCTCCTTGCCCTGCTCAGCATCTGACACCCCACTTTGGCCACCTTCCCTGGTGACCTTTGTCCCCATCACCCTTCGGTGGCTCTGCTGCCTCCCTCACTATGTCAACAGGCTGCCCTCCACCTTGAGGCTTTACATAATTGCATGCTCCTAAGCTAACAAAGAGACCTCAAAACAATACACAGCTCTTAGGGCGCCTGGGTGGCTCAATCGATTAAACGTCCTATCTTGATCTTGATTCAAGTCATGATCTCACATTCATGGGATTGAGCTCCATATCAGGTTCTGTGCTGACAGCGCAGAGCTCGCTTGGGATTCTCTCTCTCCTCTTTCTGCCCCTCCCCAAAAACCCAAAAACCCAAAAACCAAAAAAAAAAAAAAAACCCCAAAAAAACCCCAATAAATAGCTCTCAAAACATTCCTTGTATTTTCGCTTTACCTCCTACTTTCCCTATCTAAAATCATAGCTCCTACCACCTCTGTGGCATAACATGTGGAGAAACCCCCCCACTTGTGGACAAACAGGTACAGATCAGCACACAACCTACATATAGCAGGTGAGTTCATAACTGCCAGCCCAAACATGACCCCACTGCGACCTTGATGCCCAAGCACCCTAACTGAACACAGCCGAAGAGACCGAGTCTTTCCACAGGCTTCCTGGTTTCAAGGCATAGAGTCCGCATGCACGCCGTTTCCCATTCTGAAAAGGAGTTATTTTCAATTATTCTCTTTTCCCCAATGCCCCTTTCCACACCTAATGAATTGACTCTACCTCCCAAAATATCCAGATCCATCTCTTTCCACCCACTTCCATGCTTATCACCTGGCCTTGGTCACCCTCACCCACCCTTGAACCACAGTCACCACACCTCCTGCCCCAGCAACTTACGCCTGTGCTGTGACTTGCTGTGGCCTATGGATGTGAGCACAGGGCTGGTTCTGCTGGGGGGACACCATGGACCTGTGTCCCATCCGGGCCGTCTCCTTCAGCCTGGTCCTGCCATGAGAGGAAGCGGTATCAAAGCAGTGGCCTCTGCAGTGTGAGCAAGAACCAAACATCCTCATTGTGAAGACGGAGCCACTTGGGGGCGGAGCTTACGGAGAAGTTCCCTGGAGGCTGTTCTGCTAGGCAGCCCTAAGCTGTCTTAAATTTAAAAAAAAAAAAAAAAAAAAAAAAAGGACCCAGTGATTTCACCCCATCCCAGACCTTCCAGGGGCTTCCTGTTGTACTGTGGCCCCAGTGACACATCTCTGATGCTTCCGCGTCTCTGTATTTCACCCGCTGTTATGTACCTCCTCCCACCGGAAGGAGAGCTCCGTGAGTGCAGAGACTGGTCTGTCTTGGGGCTCGCGGGGTCCCCTACGCCCAGAACCGACCCTGACTCATACCCGATAAACATTTGAGAAATGGATGAGAGATGTGTGGTCCTTTTTCTAAAAACAAGGAATGCAAAACCACACGGAGATACCACCTCATGCCAGTCAGAGTGGCTAAAATGAACAAATCAAGAGACTATAGATGCTGGCGAGGGTGTGGAGAGACGGGCACCCTCCTACACTGTTGGTGGGAATGTAAACTGGTGCAGCCACTCTGGAAAACAGTGTGGAGGTTCCTCAATAAACTAGCCATAGAACTCCCTTATGATCCAGCAATAACACTGCTAGGGATTTACCCAAGAGAGACAGAACTGCTGATGCATAGGAGCACATGTACCCCAATGTTCATAGCAGCACTGTCAACAATAGCCAAAACGTGGAAAAAGCCTAAACGTCCATCACCTGATGAGTGGATCAAGAAGATGTGGTATATATACACAATGGAGTACTACATGGCAATGAGAGGGAATGACATATGGCCATTTGTAGGAAAGTGGATGGACCTTGAGGGTGTCATGCTAAGCGAAATAAATCAGGCAGAGAAGGACAGAAACCATATGTTTGCACTCATAGGTCTAACAGGAGAACAGGAGAAACCTAATGAAGGACCAGGGGGAGGGGAAGAGGGAAAGAGAGTCGGGGAGAGAGAGGGACGCAAAACTTGAGAGACTACTGAATGCTGAAAATGAACTGAGAGTTGAAGGGGAAGGGGGAGGGGGGAAAAGAGGTGGTGGTGATGGAGGAGGGCACTTGTGGGGAAGAGCACTGGGTGTTATATGGAAACCAATTTGACAATAAACTATTAAAAAAAATAAAAATAAAAACTAAAAACAAGGAATGTCCTTCGCCTGGTCTTTAGAAGGAGAGCCCACAGGACAAGATGTTTTAGACCAGTGGGATGAAGAATACCAGCCTCTGGGAAGTGCGGGGCCTGTGGGGCTGCTGGGACCCATCCTGGCCCCTGTGCCAACATGTGGCTCGAAGACAGTAGCGTGGTGCCCACGTCTCTGGGTCCCGATCTTATTTTCCTGAAAATGCAGATTTTTTAGAAAAATGATCTCTAAAGCCATTTGTGTTTTGTGATGCTGAGTGCATTTCACACCCAGGATAAGCAAGTCGGGCTTGGGGAGGAGGCGGCTGAGGCCATCAGGTGCTCAGTGAGCTCTCCCCAGAAAGATAGCAAAACTACAAGCCCCCGAAGATAAATGAAATGAACTCAGAGGCCGGACTTGATCAATGAACAGTGAGCTTCCGGGATGTTGAGGACCCTTCTGGGTGCCACAGGCAAGGAACCAACCTGACCGAGAATCCCCGCATCCCGGGGAAGTCAGCATGCACTTCCGATCTTCACTTTATAAAGTGGGGCTGGTGTTGCCAAATTCACAGGGATGCTGTGAAGGTTAACTAACAAAAAATGATATGAACAACTCCAGAGTGCTCCGTATGAACCAGCCTCCGTGCTAAGTGATTTACACTTACACCTTATTTCTTTCAATAATCCTGTAAGGTTGGAATGATAGTTTTCTCTGTTTAACAGATGAGACTGGGCATCAAGCTTCCCCTGGGCCCCGCAGCCAGGACCCATAACCTGCATGACGCCTGTCTCCTGGGCAGGACTTTGTCTGCTTCTCCTTTCACTTATGTGATGGTACCAGCCCTGCCTGGCATGTCCATAAATATTCATGTAGTACTTCCTGCCCACTTTTCAGCAGTGCACTAACTTGGTTCTCTAGAGAAATGCTTTTCTGCCTTCCATAAATTAACGCTGGTAGCCAGCTGCTTTGGAGAGTCAGCTTACCCTAAGCTCTGGGTAATGTGTATGTGTGTGTGTGTGTGTGTGTGTGTGTGTGTGTGCATATGTGCATACAAATTTGCACGTGCATGTGTGCATGTGTGCTTTGAACTTCTAGCAGGTTTTCTGTGGTCACTTGCTTCTGTGACCGAGGAGGGGATTGTGTACCCTGTGAAACACAGCTTCACTCGGAGAAGGACGGTGGGGTGGATAAAAGGTGCTGGCCACCTATAGGTCATTCTAGTAGGTTTGGCAAGGAGAAGTAGCTGCATAGTGAGGCCGGGGGCAGAGCAATAAAACACGTTTTGAAAGCACAAGGTACAAATGTATCTTGGTTTGGTGTCTGGGCTGTGTGGCATGGAATATTCCCAGAGCTCAGGAATTTTAAGGATCTGAGACACCTCAAAATTCTAATTGTATATTTTAAATAGTAAGGTTGGTAGCATCCAGGCTAGGAATAATATATAAATAAATTGGCTGAAATGTTTTATTGATTATTCTAAAAATTGATTACCCAAAGATTTTCATTTTTTAATTAAAAAAAAAAAGAAACCTCTTAAAGGGGTGCCTGGGTGACTCATTCAGTTAAGTCTCAGACTCTTAATTTCTGTTCAGGTCATGATCTCACAGTTCATGGGATCAAGCCCCACATCGGGCTCTGCACTGACAGCACAGAGTCTGCTGGGGATTCTCTCTCTCTCTCTCTCTCTCTCTCTCTTTCTGCCCCTCCTCTGCTTGCTCTCTCTCTCTCTCAATAAATAAACATTAAAAACAAACCGTTAAGGAAAAATAGGGTTCTAATCTGGTTCTTGTCTTTCCTCTAGGCCCCTACACACGGTCAGGAGATGGGTGAGTGGAAGGGAGTGTAGAAACCATGTACTTCTGTCCCTGCCTGGTATAGAGCAAGAGAGCTGAGACCGCAAGATGTTAACTTTGGCCAAAGAAAGGCACACAGTGAGGTAAAAGGATGCCAGTCTCTAGATGTTTTAATCATAGCCTCTCAGGTTAGAAGGACTTTAAAGATCAAGGGGGCCTGGGTGGCTCAGTCAGTTAAGCGTCCAACTTCAGCTCAGGTCATAATCTCAGTTTGTGGGTTTGAGCCCCATGACAGGCTCTGTGCTGACAGCTTGGAACCTGGAGCTTGCTTTAGATTCTGTGTCTTCCTCTCTCTCTGTCCTTCCCCTACTTGTGCTCTGTCTCTCAAAAAAAATAAATAAATAAATAAAATTTTTTTAAAGAAGGACTTTAAAGATCAAATTAGTCCAACCACCCCCAAAATTCACTTCTCTTTGCCAGCCTGACTGCTATCTGTGTCTGAGTCTGTCCAGTCGGGGAGTCACTAGCCTTCAGGGGGCCTGTCCATCTTTACGGAGTTCTAAGTATTTAAAAGTGTTTTTATTGATCAGAATTCAATCTGGTGTGGCTCCCCCCGCCACTCCCCCCATGTCTCTTATTTGCCTCCTCTTGGAACCTAAAGCATTCAGAGTCTGGTATTTTTGTGAGTCCCACCCTACCTCTGGACTAAATGCAAGGCCTAGAAGAGGCAATGAAACATGCACCAATTTTTTTAATGTTTATTAGTTTATTTTTGAGAGAGAGAGAGAGAGAGAGAGAGAATTCAAGTGGTAGAGGGCATAGAGAGGGGGAGAGAGAGAATCCCAAGCAGACTCCGCACTGTCAACGCAGAGCTCAAGCAGGGTTCGAACCCACGAACCATGAGATCATAACCTGAGCTGAAGTCAAGAGCTGGACACTTACCTGACTGAGCCACCCAGGCACCCCAAACATGTACCGATTTAACTACAAGCCCTCCAGATGCCTATGCGTTTTCCTGCTGATGACGATATCATCACCGGAGTCATCCCTTGTCTCTGCCACGCTAACATTTTGTAAGCCTGGGCAGAGGGTACAACACAGGAGAGAATTCTCTCTGCCTTCCTGGCCTGCCAGGTCCACACACGGCGTTGTTAGGCTCACGGCTTTTGGCTGCGCTCCCTGAAGATTTCTTCCTGTGTGGCCACAAGCTGAGAGTCTACCCAACCCATGATTCACAGCCAGCAAAGGGTTGATAATACTCCCTGAGGGCTTCTGTGCGGCACTCCAGCTCAAGAACTCTTTGTCAAGGTCAAGGTCTTGACAGTTTATGTTCTCAAAGCCAAATCAGAATGCTGAAGGCTTCCAGATCTTTTCTGGGCAGCGAGGCTGAGTGACCGGCGTTTCCACAGGGGTCACAGCCAGCTGTCAGGCGAGTGGAGAAGCACAGCCAGGTGGAAGGACACAGAATTACGGGGAGGAGGAAGGTCATCATCAAGTAGACCATATCTTAAGTAAGTCAGTAATTGGTCCCATTTATTAATTACTGGGTGCCAGTCCCCATGCTAAGCATCTCCTGTATGTTATTTCATTAAATTGCAATTAATCTTCACTAGAACCTTTAAGGGAGCTATTGTCATTCTATTTTACTGAGAGGAATTGGAGGCACAGGGAGGTGGAGTCATTAGTAAAGGTCATATCATTAGTAAATGGCTGATGCAGGATTTAAACCTAGATTCTCGAAATTGAGACTCCGAACTACCACCCCATTTGGCTCCTTCCTGTGCAGACACTCCCTGCGCCTCTCCCTCCTCCCATCCCCTGGGAACTGCAGCTCGGAAGCCCCTACACATTTAGCAGGTGGTATTTCCCACCCCCACCCTGAGTATCAGATGCTGCCACAGGCTGGGACTCAGTGTGTGGAGCAAAACGCTGAGTCAGATGGCAGGGCTAATTCATTCCCCTTCTCGACACTTCACCCTCTCCGGGACCAAGTGGCCCTTGCTCACAAGGGACAAGAGATCTCAGTGAGTACTCAAATTGCATCTGGAACCTCTAGGTATTTTAAGGGCCTCCAGTACCAATGCTTCCGGAGGCTTCCTCCAAGCAGAGCATGAATGTGCTGGGAATTACAGCAAGGCTGACCCAGCAGAAGTCCCACAGCACAGTAAAGCTGCTTCCTGAGTGTGGATGACCGGACACTGGGGCCCAGAGGGAGGCCAGCCCATCTGGGGCAGCTGCTAGACCTCGCTCACCCGAGGGCAAGCCTGGATGGAGGAGTCAGCCAGCGCTCATGGCCATCCTGCTCTCGCCCTCGTGACCAAGTCTTCGGCACCATCCTCGATTGCCAACAAAGCAGAGCCTGAACGCCCTAGCACAGCAAACATGACCTTTCCCAACACCCTTTACTGGCTTTATTTCCTATCTGACTCCTACACCTCCTGTCCCTCCTTGTACATCAAACCCTTTACTACCCAAATTCTTCCAAGATGTGGGCCTTAGCACATGCTGCTCCCCTTCTTAACTTATGAACACCTTCTAAGACACAGCACAAATGCCCCTCTTCTCCAGAACATTCCCTGGTACCTGAGTAATACTTCTTATTATGCTCACATGGTCAATTATTCAAATATCTCCTCATTCTACCAATGGATGGGCTAGACTCTTACTATACATTTATAGAGGTCTTCCCTGTTAGACCCCAAACGTCTCAAGGTTGCAATTGTCATAATAATGACAATGACAACAATAAGTAGTTGCATCAGATATGCCACGTGGCTTGTAGAACATCCTCATGGTTACTGGTAAAGCAGCACTGTGTCCACCCAACAGATTGGTCAGGCTCCCTCCGCGTCTCGCTTGGCTACCACTGTTGTTTCCATCTGAGAGTGTCTAAGTCCATACCACTTGTTGACGGTCCTCATTAATCCTTCAGTTGTCACTTTCCTTCTTTCTACTTATTCTCCTTTTTTCTCCACGCTCTTCACAAAGCTGTAGTTTTTCTCTCAAGATCTGTTTGATCACTCTTCCAAAGTTTGATTACTAATTCCATGTCTCCTGGACAACTTATACACCATCTATCAGCCATTTTTAATGGCTTAAAACTTTGACACCTCTGATTACATAAATCTAGAAGTGAATACAATTCTTCCGAAGAATCACTAAGAGGTATTATATATTGGTAGCGAACTGTTACGTATCATTGAATGTGATCACCGATTCTGGAATATTAGTATGTAGCCTGGCTGTAGCAGCTCACCCTCGGCCGGTCCTTAGGGAGACAGCCTGAATATCTTCAGTACAGTCGGTATCGAATTCCACAGACAGATGTAGGTACAGTGCACGGTGTGGTGATAACACTGACGCGTCCTCACCACGAGCTGCCGGCCTTCACCTGAGACCTTCCTATGCACAACAGCAGAGGGGCCTCACAGTGACCCTTGCAGAAGCTGTTGGGACCGGAAAGCCGGAAAGGCCATCCGCACACTCACCCTGGAGCCTGGCATGGCATGTCTTCGACAGACCCTTCCCTGTAAACCTAGGAAGAATTAATGATTGAGGGGAATAAATGAATGCATGACAGCCCTACCCATGTCATCAAGACTTGTACACCTCGGGGACTGATGGAGATATGGCTGCCACTGGGATGTAGGTGGTGGTGACAGTGGTGCTGGTGCTGACAGTAGATAATAGAAATCATGGCGTCTGGGACCCAGAGTAATATGACCCTTCCCAGACCCCGAAAACCCGATCTCTAAAGCAGGCCTCCAAGAAAATCTACAGGCACGTGGGAAGATGAAGCTAAAATCTTACTTATTTTAAGAATATGAACTCGGGCTCTTATTTAATATATACACATTTGATATGTAGGTTGATAGAATATTTATGGGTGCACATATACACCTTAAAATAAACCTGTGTATGTTAGGGGATATGTGCTCAGTCATTTTTCTTTTCTTTTGTTTATAGAGAGAGCAACCACAAGCAAGGGAGAGGGGCAGAGGGACAGAGAGAAAGAGAACCCTAAGCAGGCTCCATGCCTGGGGTCATGGCCTGAGCCAAAATCAAGAGTTGCATGCTCAACCGGCTGAGCCTCCCATGCGTCCCCAGAAATTGTTAATGATATGGAATCATACTCAGTATAGTTTGGAGATCACTGACTTGGGAGGGGCGGCCAATCTGATTTACATGGGGGGACGGGGGAGGAGGCAGGGGCCTGAGAGAAGGCTCCAATTCCCCTGAAATGGTCACAGACTACCTTGCAGCAGAGTGGGATAAAGGGTCACTCCAGAAAAGAAGTATCTCTTTAAGAGCCCCAATAGCCTACAACAATCCGGAAACGATTCTAGATTTTTGGGCCAACAGAAACCCAATCCTCTTGTGTGTAGGCATCTCTGACACCCAGAACTGATAGCAGGGAGACGTTATTAATAGAAATTGCTCAGCAAGTACTGTGGCGACTACTGCCTTTTCTAACGCTACACTGGATTCCCATTACCTCGATTTTACAAAAGTGTAATAGGTTCAGAGAAGCTAAAGAAATGGCTGTAGTCCCAGCTGGTAACTACTCAAGCCAAACTCCAACCAAGGCCCGTCTCGGACTCCAGAGCCCACACTCTTTCCACCATTGTGCCCTGATGTTGCCTGAGCCGGCTCATGCGAAGGAGACCCTCTCCCTCCACTGCCGTGACTGCCCCTCCTTCCACCCCAGGGCCAGACTGCTCTGTTTGCAGAAGCAACTTTGCAGGAGCACTCGAGTGGCTCAGTCATGATCTCATAGTTCGTGAGTTTGAGCCCCGCATTGGGCTCTCTGCTGTCAGCACAGAGCCCGCTTCATGAGCCCACTTTGGATTATCTGTACTGCACACCCCACCCCACCCCGCCCTGCCCTTCCCCCGCTCTCTTTCTGTCTCAAAAACATTAAAAGAAAAAAAAAAAAAGAAGAAGAAGAAGCATCTTCACAGAGTCGTATAAGTACCACGCGCTAACCGATTGCGCCACTGGAGCTTCGCATCTTCACAGAGTCAAACTGAGGCTTTCCTCAGGTCAGCTTGGCACACGTTCTGGGTGCCCACTGAAGTGCAAGTTGTTTAACATGACCAGGATAAAATCCAGACATTAAAAACCTTCATCTGAGTTCTGACAGTGACCTTGAGGAGTAATTCCACGTTCACCACAGCCTCAAAGCCTTGGGGGCTGTGCCCACCATGTGGACCCAAATTGGAAGAGCAGACTTTTATCAGAAAACTAAAACTTAACCAAACAGCCACGAACAGGCATGCACACGCTTTCCTTCAAATACTAGTTGTCAAATAAGCACACTGACTTGCCTGTTGGAGAAGAAAGATGGCGTCCTCAAAGGATAACTTGTTTCTCTGTTACATAAAATAAATGCTCCGATCTAAAAATTCATGGTTTTGATATGATATGGTTATGATAATTTCCTATTTCTTCACCGATAATGGTTCACCTCTTTCTTATCTTGAGATGAAATTTTATCCAACACATAATAACTTTCAACCGGCATGCACAACACCAAGAGTTGGAATTAATTGGCAGGACTGGGGAAGTAAGGCACTAGGAAAGAAAATGAATAAAAACAAGGGGAGATGAAAACCAGATTTTTTTTTGATGTCTACTCTTGAGAGAGAAAGAGAGAGAACGAGTTGGGGAGGGGTAGAGAAAGAGAGACACAGATTTTGAGGCACGCTCCAGGCTCTGAGCTGTCAGCACAGAGCCTCGACGCCGGCGACGCGGGGCTTGAACTCACAAACCACGAGGTCGAATTCATAAACCGTGAGATCATGACACGAGCTGAAGTCAGATGCTTAACCAACTGAGCCACCCAGGCGTCCCAGGAGCGTTTAAACCCTAAAGACTTGCACACCATCTGTACCAGGATCTCCCGGTTAGGGCAGCCCGTGTGCGGCATTACCAGATATGGCCGGCAGAGGGCGGCTCCTCCTTGTTGAAGGCAGCCAGCCTCGTACCTGGAGCTATTTTCCCAGAGAAGGCAGACTTAAAGGCAGCTTGCCAAGGCAGAGATCTTCCCACCACGAATTGCAAATAAGTCTCCTCCTAGCCTTTGCCTCTGCTGAAAGGGCAAGTGAAGAAACAAACCCCTTGCTAAGCGCCCTGGCACACGTATTCATTCATTCAGCTCTTGTGGAGTGCTCCCAGAGGTTGGGGGGAGGGGCTGAAAGATAATGAGACTCATCCCTGCTCTCAAGGAGCTGGGTGTTTGCGGGGAGAGGTTCATGGACGTAGCGAGGGGAGCCCGGAAGCCGGTCAGACGGAAGAGTCAAGGGCACTTTGACGGTGTGCATATCCATTCGCTCCCAGGGTGAACAGTGCCTTGGGTAAGACCCTAGCGGTCCTCTTCCCAGGACCCCCCCAACAGTCTCCCCACCCACCCCTTCCCCCAGATTTCTGTTCTTCCCTCCACCCCAAAGTCTGCTGCCACCACAACCGATATTCAAATAGAGTCAGTGGGTGGGGAGATTGCAGTTACCCTTGTCCTTCTCTCCTGTCCTGTGCCTTCCTGGGTGTTTGCCTTAATTCCACCTCTCTTCGTTGACCACCTGGAGCTGGCCGGCTGTCACCAGGCCAGCCCGCAGCCTGGCTTCCGCGTGTGCGCCTCAACCCACCAGGGCCTCCCGTGTGTCCCCAGAGTCTCTGGGGGTCCCTGCCTCTGGTGGCTGCCTGGGCTGAGCGCGCCACTTCTTTTCATTTTCTCAGGCTTTGCACAGGTCCTGGTTAAGGCACATGGCCTCGGGGGTCCCCAGGCCCACATTCGTCTCTTTCATCTTCGCTCTGGAGCAGAAAGTCAGACTCACGCACCGTTTAATCAGGACCGTCTGCACATCCTCCCTGGCTCGCTCCAGGGGTAGAGTAGCAAGGGCTTTCCTTCTGAAGAGAGCCAGCCAGCCCCTGACTGGCTGCCTTCCTCTTCGACCCTGCTGATGCAGTACCGAACCCAAACAGGCGTGACCCCAGCCTGCGCCGCCGGCCGGGTGCTCTGGCCCCAGCACCTGCGCTCCGCGCCTCCGGAGTCCTCCCGCCCCGAGGGTGCCCTCCCCATCGCAGGGCCGGGGGTCCGAGTCCAGAAGGGGTCCCTGGAAAACTGGGACTGTTGTAACCATTCAGGATCATCGGCTTCCTTGAATCACCTGAATCTGAGGGACGTGGTTGTGTGCAGACCTTTTCTGGCCCCCAGTCCGGGCTTGTCTTACCATACTGTCCCCTCCATGGTGGATGTTTATTCAATATTTTAGGTTGACTTGTCCTCTTAAAAAAAAGAAACCCGGACGAGTGAGAGAAAATAGGAAATACCAGGGTTGTTAT
>NC_043703.1:69587965-69643983 GCF_006229205.1 Suricata suricatta | reverse complement strand
GCAGATAATAAGAGACAGAGGTGGGATTCAAACCCAAGTTTGTTGACCCCAACATCGTTGCTCCCAACCCTACAGTCCACAGCATGCGTCTTCCCACTCAGATCGAAGTACCCCAAGACCTTGGGGCAGCCCCAGAACAATGAGGCCTTGTCTCAATATCTGTCCCCAGTCAAGGATCCTTCTTAGCTGAGGCAACCTCGCCCCTGCCACCAGCACATAGAGAAATCAGTTTTCCCACGTGCAGGTTTCTGATGTGACAAGGCAATGTGTCAACACTGGCTGCCCAACTCCCAGGGCAGGTAGTCCTGGCTCCTGCCTTCGTCTTGCCCTGTTCATGGTTCCAGAAGGTGGGGAGAAGCTGGGAAGGCAGTGTGTGGAAGCCTAGGAGGGTGAGAGCAGGGCCTCAGGTACCACCCCAGCCACACACATTCCTTCCAGAGCCCAAGTGGGTGATGACATGAAGACCGCAGCTGGGCGAGGAGGCAGGGCTCCAACCAGAATCCATAATCTAGCGCTGTCTGATGACCCAAGTCAGATCGCCAAAATCTCTGAGCCCCAGGTTTTCCTGTCAGTATAACGGGAACATCTATCTTTGTGTTGTTATTGTGAAATTACTGATAACAAATGTTGAGACACTGCCAGGTAGATCTGAAACCTTCAAAACATGGGTTGTGATAAGAAAGTAAATTCTGGAGCCAGGCACTTAGATTCTGATTCCTGCAAGTTACTTAATACACTTAAACTTGGTTAACTCAAAAATAGAATGACAATAGCAATAGCACCTATCTTACAGGGTTGCTGTAAGGATTAAATAAAATGAGGCATATAGAACCTGGCACTAAGCTTTAGCTACTATTACCATAACCATAAATTACTAAAAAGCCTAGAAGCAATGGCATCTCAATAGTAGGAAACATACTAGCATCCATATACTGTTCTCTAAGAGCCATTTCCTACTAAGAGATGCCAGAACTTCTCAGAGCAATAGCCAATTCCAGATTTCAGGCAAGAAAAGTACCAGGTGTACCTAGAACACTTTGCTATTCCAGAAAGCCAGGTGGTCAGCCATTGGAGATAACGTTAAAAGCACACAGGGGACCACTTGAAGTAGTTCCCATTGACCAAATTTGGGACAGTAAATCCATCAAAAACAATATCGATGTAAAAGATTATAAAGCATTGAATTAAAAAAAAATCTGTAAGTCCATAAAGATACCCAAAACAGAGTGAGAGACTGGAATTTGCCACCCAGCATCATAATAATTGACTTGAGCAAGAATCATCAAAGGATGTTAAGACCAATCATGAAGGTTGTTAGGGAGCAGAATATTTACATGATCTTAAAGTGACACTCCACAAGTTTCTCATCAACTACTGTTGAAAGGAAGGAAGGAAGGGAGGAAGGAAAAGGAGGAGAGGGAAGGAAAGAGAAGAAAGAAACTCAAAATGGAGTTGCTTGTGCTAAGCTCCATGTCAGAAAATCAGGATTTAATCACTAACCTAATTGAAGTTTCAGCTCCCCCAGGAATGTAACCTTTAACCAATCAACTTGGAATTACCTTCTCAGCACTGCTGAGGTAGTCTATCTGATAGACACCCACCTGTCCCCAAAGGAAGGTGACCTTGCTTGAAACAATCCACTTTTTGCTAGAAAGACTTCCTTGCTCTGCCTCCTTCTGCCTATGAAAGTCTTCCATTCTGATAGCTTCTTGAGCTCCTTTCTATCTACCAGGTGGGATGCTGCCTCATTCATGAAGTGTTGAATAAAGCCAATTATGTTCTTATGATTTACTCAGTTGAATTTTGTTTCTTAACACTATAAAATGTAAAAGATGCCTTTCGCATGAACAGATTTGGCATCAAAAGTTAGCATTACTAATAATGATGTTAGTATCACTGTGGACCTCCTGGGTGTTTCTCTGGGTGGGAGAGAGAGCTACCAAATGTGACAAAGTGTCAGTCGGTGAATCCAGATGAAGGACATGTTTGTTGTACTATTCTTTCAACATTTCTGTAGGTATAAATGTGGCTTAAGTAAAATGTGTGTGAGTGTGTGGTGGACGTGATGGGAAGCACTGGGGTGGGGTGAGGGTTGGAGCTGTGTTGGCCATGGATCTCCCTGACTCTTGTTATGAGCACAGAAAGGCAATGATTTCAAGACAAGAGAAGCCAACCATTGGACCTAGCACCCAGGAGGACTGCTTGTAGCATTCCCAAATACTTCCAATGGGAGCAGAAGGCGAGCTCTGGAGGCAGTGAAAGGAGAGACCAGAGGCCCGCAGAGTAGTACACATGCCCAGCGTTCACCGGGCATTGGTTCAGCTTTCTGATTTGACAACACTCCCAACTGTACAAGTCCACATTATTCAAAGGCGAGTCAAACCATCCCCTTCTCAGAGCTCCTTTTCCACTACTGTTACGGCAAGTGGTCTCCATCCATTGCTCAACCCACCTTCCTTGTCTGAATCCTTTCTGTCTTGAAACTGGCCGTCAAGTTCCAAGTCACTCACTCTCCTTCCCTTACTTCCTCTAGGCTGTACCTTCTTGGCCTCCTTTGCTCACTGCTCTTATTAAAAATGCTCCCCCGAGTGCCTGGATGGCTCAGCTGATTAAGCATCCCACTCTTGATTTTGGCTCAGGTCATCCTCTCACTGGTGAGATTGAGCCCAAAGTTGGGCTCTTCACTGACAGTGAGAGGCCTGCTTGAGATTCTCTCTCTGCCCCTCCCCTACTCATGCTCACATACATGCATGCACATGTATACATGCTCTCTGACTCCCTCAAAATAAATAAACAAGCTTTAAAAAAGTTTAAAACAAAATGCTCCCCATTATCCAAGGATCAGACCTGGGGGTCCCATCATCTCACTTCACACAGTTTCCTTGGGCAATCTCGTCTTCACGCAGAGCCCCCATGTGTTGTCTGCCCCCAGATCTGTATCTATAGTCCCAGTTGGCATCCTGCATCCAGACACGGCTCTCAGCTCTCTGTTGGACATCTCCATTCACACACCCTCTAGTCACCTTCAATGTAACCAACCCCAATTATTGAGACATGCTGTCCTGGTTAAGGGTTACTCTATCCAGCTGGTCTTCTGACATACAGGAGTCTTCCTAATCCTTCCACCTCATCCATTCCCTAAATCCCACCAGAGACCAAATCCTGTTGATTCCACCTCCTGAGTACGGCCCATATCCATCCCTCCTTTCCTGCCTTAGGGCAGACTCATACTGGTTTCCCAGTGGATTACCGAAGCAGCTTGCACCTGGCTGCAGGCGTTCAGTCTTGCTTCTTACAAAATAGCTTCCTGCTGCCCTCACTATGATCTTAGACTATAAACCTGACTCTGCGGCTTTGCTGTGGAGCCCAAGGTCCTTCTATAGTTAGACTCAGGATCTGGTACTTCTCTCATTCTGGTCATAATGTGCTATTCACAGAACTCCAATATGATATTGTGATTTATAATAAGAAATATATATTTGGTCTTTGTCTATTCCTGACAGAATTCTTAGACCTTTGGAATTTCCTAAGTGATCAGAGTGATGAAGGCTGTCTTTGGTTGTGTGAGTGATGTGACTTTTGGAAGGCCCACGGGTCAATTAAGGATGGAGGCTGGTCCTCAGAAAAACCAACCTTGTCACCAGAGAGTTGGAACTTTCAGCCTTACCCTCAGCTCCTGGTAAGGGCAGGGTGGCTGGGGGTTGACTCCATTCTCAATGGTCAATGATCAATCATGCCTGTCAATGATTTAATCAAAAATGCTTATGTACTGAAACCTCCATACAAACACAAATGGACAGGTTTTGGAGACCTTCCAGGTGGGGGGAACCAGAATGCGTCCACATGCTGCCTTCTCAGACCCCAATCTCCACAGGGACTCCTTTGTTCAGGATCCCCTATGTCTGTCTTCCTCTGTCTTCTTTTTTTGTAATTTTAAAATGTTTTTTATTTATTTTTGAGGGACAGAGAGAGACAGCATGAGCAAGGGAGGGTCAGAGAGAGGGAGGTACAGAATCTGAAGACACTCTCCAGGTTCTGAGCTGTCAGCATACAGCCCTATGCGGGGCTCGAACCCATGAACTGTGAGATCATGACCTGAGCTGAAGCTGGATGCTTAACCGCCTGAGCCACCCAGGTGCCCCTGTCTTCATCTGTCTTAATTTATATCCTTTATTTTTCTTTCTAATAATCCAGCAATCTAGTAGGGAAACCAGCTTCCTGAGTTCTGTGAGACACTCTAGAAAATCAATTGAACCCAAGGTGGGGCAGGGGGCGGGGGGGTTCAAAGGAACCTCTGATTTATAGCCAGTTAATCAGAAGCATGAGAAACATCCTGAACCTATGTTTGGTCTCTGAATCCGGGGCGGGGTGCGTGGGTGGGGGCAGTCTTCTGGAACTGAGCCCATAACTTGTAGGACCTGATGCCAACTCCAGGTAGAGGGGTCAGGACAGAGCTGAACATGGGTCATCCAGCTGGTGCTGGAGAATTGCTCGGGAGAGGAACCCCCTGCACACACATCGGAATTGGTGTGAGAATCTCGTGCAAACCTTCCTTGCTCTCTCCCACCTCCTGGCTCTCCCTGTGTGTCCTGTCTACGGTGCTCATGGCTACAAGGATGCCTGCTCATCCTTCCAGACTCCGCGCACACATCTTGCCCAGACTGCCACCCGGCCAGCTGGACACCGCCTCTGCAGTGCTCCCATGGCAACCCGGATGCCATTCTAGCACATCCTGTGCTGCACCGTATTCGAAGAATTTCCTTCTGTGTCTGGTGTCCGCTGGGCTCACTGGAAGCTGGGAAGGTCTCTCACTCACTGTCTCTGGGGCCTATCATTGTGGTTGATGTTGTAAATACTTAATTGCTTCGAGAAATCAATCTGCAGAACTCTCAGAGTCCTAAAACATTTAGAACTGGAAGGCAACCCGCAGGATGCCTCGTCCCACACCCTCCTTTTCACCCAAAAAACTGTGAGCCTGAGCGGCGGGAAATCCAGGTTCCGGAAAGAGCAGGTGATCCGTCGCAGGTTCCCTTCTCATCGGCATCTGGGTTTGCACACACACCTGGCCCCAGGCCGCTTTGGACTCCTGGCCTGGCCCGATTTCTTCCATACCTTTGCCTCTTAGCGTGTGGCTGGCTGGCGTGTGTGACGGAGTGCGCTCACGGCAAGACCCTCTGCCAAGCTCAAAGGGTATCTCCGGGATGGACGTTCCGTTCAAGCATTGTTTTATACCCTCTCAGCCTTATCGGGGTTGTTAAGCCGTTTGGTATCCCTGGCAACCTGGTAGCAGCTCCCTGAGGTTTTAACCCCAAAAGGGCAGTTCCCAGGGAAAAAGAGAGCAATCAGTCCTCACCGGGTGCTGCCGTCATGGGCTCAGCCTTTCAGGGGACTTTTCGGCATGCCACTGGGTCAGCCCAGGGAGTGGAGGCTTTGGTGGGAAAGAAGGGCAGGCCTAAGGAGAACACTGGCTGTGTAAGACTGGAGCCTTTTTTCTAGCTATGAAAATAGATGTCTGCGCTCTGAAGTCTATTTTCCCGCTGAGTGCTTCTGCAGAAAAATCCACACGTTTCTCCACAGGCCCAGATGCAGGTTAATCTTGAAGCTGCTTAGCCAAAGAGACCGGAGGTCCAGTCAGTGATTTCCAGACATGTTCAAGAATGCCCCCAAGCCCCCTTCCAGAGGTCAACGTCAGCCCACCGCCTTGGCACAGAGCCACAGGGGTGCCGCCAAGCCAGTGCCTGCAAAGCTCCCCTGTGCTGTAGCAGCCTCTTTCTGTGGCTTCCTTTGAAACCTTGCCCTTGAATTCAGTTTCTGGATTCTGTAAGCCCCCAGATGGAGGATGTCAGAAGTAAGGATTTTACAGGGTCTCCATTCATAGATCACCGGGCCATTTCCATGTGGGTGCTGTGTTCCTCACTTGAAAAGGAATGTCTCCATGAGTCACCAAACGCGTTCCCCTGGAGGCGGTTGGGCGGGGCGGGTTCTGCTGCCCTCAGAGGTCTCTACACCTGAGGAGGGAAAGGAAAAGGATGTTCTGAGCCTCCAGGGCAAGCAGATGTGCTCTTCAGGCCAGGGAGTGGCCAGGGAGTTTGCTGTGTTTCAGTGTGTTGTCGGCAGGGAGGTGCGCAGGGCACAGAGGACCACCCAACGTGGAGGCACAGCAGGGACGGAGCTTAGCGCTGCGCACCCTCCGTAGTGACTCCCAGCCGCGGGGCTGTGAACAAGGTGCACGCCCTGCATATTTCCCAGGGCGCCACACTCCATGGCCAGGTCTGCGGGTCTCGGGGGTTTCCCTGGCTTTCATTCCCTGAACCCGAATTCTGCAGGACTTGGAAAGCGTTCACGTACTTCTGGGTGCTCACTTCGAGCACTCCGGGTGGCCTGCAGCCCCTTCCCTTCTCTACTTAGGCTTCCTGCCTGTGGTTTCTAAGGCTGTTGTCCTGAGGCTGTGGCTGAGGGTCAAGGGCATTGCCCTGTTGCCTCTGTGGAGGGCACTGAGCCCCATGAGCAGATGACGCTGTATCCCTGTGGATGCATCCAAACCTCATTACACCCTGAGCCCCCTGCCTAGGGGTTTCCCTCACCTTCCCCTTTCCTTGTAGCTTGCTTTTTATAATGTTTATTTATTTATTTTGAGAGAGAGAGCGAGAGCGCAAACACCTGTGAGTGGGGGAGGGGTAGGAAGAGAGGGATAGAAGGAGTCCCAAGCAGCCTCTGTGTTGTCAGGGCAGGGCCCAATGCGGGGCTCAAACTTATGAACTGTGGGATCAGGATCTGAGTCAAGATCAAGAGTTGGAGGTTTCACTGACTGAGCCACCCCCCCAGAACCCCCAGCTTGTTTTTTTATTTATGCGTTCTCCACCCTTCACCCTCCTCCCAACAAAGGCTCTGCCTTGGCCCTAAGGTATGTAAGGACGGGGCCGGGGGACCTGTGGCCAGGGGGCCCTGTAGCAGCCAACACTCTTCCTCACTGGGGTGCTGGCGAGGGGCCTCAGGCCCTCCTGGCGGGCAGTTCTGACAGCGCTAGATCCTCCCTTGAATGCTTACTCTTAAATCGGACCCTGTATTAGTAATAGAACCGCAAAACAACAGTGGCTTAACCCACATAGATGTTTGTGTCTCTCTTACATCCCCAACTCCACAAAGACTGTTGGTTGGTGCGTCCTGGGCAGTTAACAGGGACCAAAAGGGACCAAGGATCCTTCCGTCTTGTAGCTCTGCTACATGTGATCTGTTCCTAAGGTCTCCTTGGGTGTCTGTATTCCCTTGGGTGGCTGTATCATCACAGAATGGACACAGCCCCTCATTTTTAAGGGCCCTCCCTGGAAATTGTAGCCACCAGTTCTGCTTATAATTCCCTTGGCCAGAACTTGGTAATATGACCCGGCTGAAAGAAAAGCTGGAAAATGCAGTCTTTCTTTCAAGTGGACTTTGGCCAACAAAAAAGTGGGGTGAGTTCTAAAAGGAGAGGAGAAAGAATAGTCTCTACCGCAGACCTCCACTCCTCATATACATGTGTACTGATGCCCGGAAGAAAGTAGAAGATCTACATGGATAGCCAGTTTGAGAATTATCATGGGGGCTCCTTCACAGCCTATTTTGATGAAAACCCTGTCCCTTCCCCTCCCCCACAACCAGGTCATGTTCCCCCAGGTGCAGTTTGCAATCCACCTGCCTCAAAACACCTTGGCCTCCTTGTCAGTTCAGATTCTTGAGCCCAACACCAGGCTCCCTGGATTTGAATCACTGGGGGTGAGTCTTAGAATGTGAAATTTGTACACACTTTCTAGGTCATTCTTATGCACAGTAAAATTTCATGTCCACTATTCAGTGTGTCTCACAGAGTTTAGAAGAAACCTCTGAGGCTGCTGGCTGTAGAATATACCAGAACTAACACTAATTACCGAGGTGCAAGGGGAAGGGCATTAGGAGATCATTGGCGGTGCCGCTTACGAAACCTCTGACCCAGCCTCGAGGTAGTGGCCCAAGACCTTCAAAGACAGGCTTGCTACCTTCTGGTCACCGAGTAAAAATCAGTAGTCATTGCAGGGACAATGGCCTTCCCACAGCGGTGAAGGCAGGCGGCAGCCTCAGTGGTGAGGCCATGGAAGAGGGGTGAGGGGAGCAACATCACAGAAGCACTACCCACCTCCCTGGGACCCTCTCAGAAATGAAGAGGCAGAAAAAACAAGAACTCAAATCCCAAGCACTAAGAGCTTCATGGAGCTAAGGCTCAGGAAACAAAGACTTGATGTCCTATGAGGACTCCCAATGGGGACAGAGCTAGCAAGTGTTGTGGGGGCTGGGGGAGCATTTTTAGCGGTCACAGGGATGGGAGCTAGTTAGTGGCATGTAGACCCCGGCAATGCCGGGCATCCAGAAATGGAGAGACAGTCCTACTCAGTGAAGAGTTTTCTTGAGTCCCTTGGCACATTCAAGTTTAGTGTCCTGAGCTTGTAAATAAACTCTATTTTACATAAGTTACCAAAACACACATGAAATATTTTTTGGACTATTTAAATACTCAGCTGGCCCTCAAACAACACAAGGTTAGGGGTACCAACCTCTGCACAGTCAAAAATCTGCGTGTTAAGTTTTGACGACCTCCAGATCTAACTATTAATAGCCTACTGTTGACCAAAAGCCTTACCAATAACATAAGCAATCAATTAATATATAGTTCGTATGCTCTCTCTGTTATATACGCTGTATTCTTAAAGTAAGCTGAAGAAAAGAAAATGTTACTAAGAATATCATAAAGAAGAAAAAATAGTTTTACAGTACTATACTGTATTTATATATATTTTAAAAATCCAGATATACGTGAACCCAGGCATTTCAAATCTGTGTTGTTCAAGAGTCACCTGTGTTCTGAAAATTTTAGGAATGCAACTACCAGGTTTTTTCCAGAACTCTGTCAACAGTTGGTCACACTTTTGGAAACGCTCGCAACTCCGTTCACGGCATTTGACCTGCCATTGGAGAAAAGTGAGTCTGCCCCTGTTGTCACACCCACAGGGATCCGATGGATACGCTCCAGCTTGGGAGTCCCTCGTTAGGCCATCTAGGGAGACACGACAGCATTTACACCATTGAGGTGTAATATTTTATTACAGGTTACGTGCCTTTCAGTTTTTCTTTAGAGATACATGTGGATTTTTAAAAATCCCATGAATTTAATTTCAGGAGAATAAAGAAGAGTTACCAAGTATTTGCCATAAAAGGGGCTGCCTGGTGTGGGGGGAGACCGTGGCGGACGCTGTCTGCGGCGGTGTGTTGCCAGTGCCGGTGGGGGCGGGGCGTCGCTGTGGGCTTCGTGCCCACCTCCAGCCCATTTACAGGCGCGGGCGCCACCCGCTGGCTGCTGTCGGCGGACTCCGTGGTGGGTCCTCGGCACCAATCCACTCTCCAAACTTCCCTTGGTCAGCGTGGCCCCTGTGGCTTCGGTGTTGTGGGTGCAGACTCTCTCAGGAGGACCCTTGACAATATGACACAGTCCTTTTGTCACCAGGGACATTCCACCACACTTGCTTTAGTCTTGTTTTGGCCCAAGGACATTTCAATATGGGCAGAAACCACAGAGCTTTCAGCGAGGCTTATTATCAGGTAACACATGAGGCAGACCTTCCGAACCGATGTCTGGGCCACACTTAGACTCACGCCAGGCGAATCCTCCCACCCTCCAGGCCGCAGGGGGCTTTGGGATCAGGGGTGGCCTCAAGGTCAGGAAGATCTGTGCCGATTTCTTGGTAATAAAAATCTGTGTTTTACATGTTTTTGTGGGTCTTTCTGTAGAGAATGGCAACCCCAAATGACCTAATTAAAATTATTTCCTCAGATTTTCCTGTTTTACCCCAAACCCAGAGGAAATAAGGCAAGAACCAGGTACCACCATGACTGACCCCAGATGAGTGGAAAGTACCCGGAAGCCTCCACAGAGGTGAAGTGACAGGCTCTTCCTTGACTTTGGATGATGCTGAAAGCCAGGGGGCCCTGTGTGAGCCATGAAAGCTCAGGGTTCAGTCCCGGCTGCACTGTTGGAATCCTCTAGAAAAGTCGAATACTTGGGTCCTCCACGAAGATTCTGATTCCACTGGTCTGTGGTGTAGTCTGAGCACTGGTGTTTTGTTAAATCCTCCTCGGTGATTCCGAACCTCTGCTGCTCCACTCCCAACAGCTCTTTCCAACATGCCTATATTCTGGCGTCGCCCATTTCTTTAGCTCCAGGGAGAAGGCTTGGGTGATTAATTGCCAGGCAAAACCATTTATTACCCTTTAATAAGATGAATTTGTGTCACCAACAATAAGTCATCCTGTCTGCCCCTCGTCTGTTCCTGAAAAATCTCTGTGTGTCATCCCTTCCTTCCCTTCAAACTGATGTTCTGGTAAGTCTCCATTTTTTTAAAGGCATCCTGGTCATCCTGGTGATCAGAATGGGGGTTTTGCTGCTGCTGCTGCTGCTGCTGCTGCTGCTGCTGCTGCTGCTGTTGTGTTTTGGTTGCTGCTGTTGGAAAGAGAACAAATGGCCAGTACATTATATTTCACCCAAGGAGATTTTGCAGAGCTGAGGCCGCTGGTCCAGGTCTTGACTCTGGGCAGGACAGCCCCCCAGAGCCAGGAGCAGACGGTGGGCACTGGTGTTGGTAAAGTCCAGGGAAGGCATCCTTCAACTCTTAAGAAATTGCTATTTATGATGGGGCAACCTGAGTGCCTTTTCCTTTTTTTTTTAATTTTTAAAACATTTATTTATTTTTGAAGGACAGAGAGAGACAGAGCGCTAGTGGAGGAAGAGCAAAGAGAGAAGGAGACACAGAATCGGAAGCAGCCTCCAGGCTCTGAGCTGTCAGCACAGCTCAAGAACCATGAGATCATGACCTGAGCCAAAGTCAGACGCCCAACCGATGGTCCACCCAGGCGGCCCTAGAGTGCCTTTTCGTTAGGGTCATGTACATCCACCCAGCTATAAAGTAAAGTTGTCTCCCTTTCTTTTGTGTTCAGTGTTGATTAAAAACAATTATAACACCTGTTATGGAGTGGATTATGTCCCTTCAAAATAGATACGTTCAAGTCCTAACCCCCCAGTGCTCCTGAATGTGACCTTATTTGGAAAGAGGATCATTATGAATGTAATTAGCTCGATGAAGACACAGTCATAGGCGTAGAGTGATATGACTGTGTCCTTATGAGGGTATGGCCTTGTGAAGACAGACACACACGGGAACATGTCAGGTCAAGACTGAGGCTAGAAGCTGAGGAGCTCCAAGGATTTCTGGCAATACCAGAAACTAAGAGAGAGGCATGGACACATTCTCCGCTGAGCCGGTGAGGGAGAATGGCCCTGCAGACACCCTGATTTGGGTCTTCCAGTCTCCAGCGCTGTAAGAGCACAAATTTCTCTCTTAAGCCAGCCGGCTTGTAGGTAGCACCTTGTTACAGCAGCCCTGAGAAACTAGTACAAACCAAGTTATAATGCCTACGTGTGTTTGTTTAAAAGAGGCAGTAGGGGCACCTGGGTGGCTCAGTCAGTCCAGCATCTGATTTCGGCTCAAGTCATGATCTCATGCCTGCGTGATTACTCTGGGTAGGGCTCTGTGGGAGAGCTCAGAGCCTGGAACCTGTTTCAGATTCTGTGTCACCCTCTCTCTCTCTGCCTCTCCCCTTGCTTGTGCTCTCTCTGTCTCTCCTTCAAAAATAAATAAACATTTAAAAAAATAAAATAAAAGAGGCAGTAGATTGTGATAGTAGAGATCACAGGCTTTAGTGTCCTGTAGCCCTGGGTTCCACTCCCTCCTCTGACTAGCTGTGTGACTTGGGTAAATGATTTAACAGCTCTGAGCCTCAGTTTTCTCATCTGTATACTGGGGATGCTAACACCCTATCTCAGAGAGCCGTCATGAGACTTGAAACAGATTATGAATAAGAAGTACTTATGCAGGGCCCAGCAGCTGCAAGCACCCTCCAAAGCATAAGGGCAAGAAACAGGTGCAAGTCTCCAGTGGGGACTTGGGGGTATCTACACCCACCTGTGCAGATGCACTCTGGCTGAGGCCTAGGCTCTGTGCGGTAGGCTCTCTGTCTGGAAGGGCCAAGCCCCTGCCTCCCTGAGATGCTGTCAGGGTAAAAGAGATGATGTGTGGAGCCCTTGCTGTGACCTGCTATGAAAGCATCAAATCGCCATCACTATTTTCCCATCTATTTATCACTGACTATTATAACGTTTCAATAAGACGGTTTACAGCACGATGCACATGCTGTGCGCTGGGCCTCAGTTGGCACCCCAGACATCTGGCTGTCACGCAGCAACAGCAAACCCATTCACTTGGGTCTTACTGCTTAATTACTGCAAGTTGGCATGGCTCCGGGTACCTCGAGAGCCCTTGGACACGCACCATACGTTCCGGGCAGGAAGGCTCTCCGGGCACGGGACTGCCGCCTGTCACTCAGGCAGCTCCATCCTGTTAAGTGGTGGATCCTCTCCAAACTCCCGGGTCCAAATGCACAGGAAGCAAAAGCCAGTCCCTGGGAGGTGCCAGTGCCACACTCACCGGGACCAGTTCAGCAGCCGCGAGTCCAGCCCTTGTCACCAGGGGCAATTTCCAGCCTGGCAACGGAAAGAGGGAAGGAGGTGAGGAGCCAGGCAGTCATCTCCCGTCTCATATATAGGCAGGACTCGTATAAAATATGTAGAACCCTTAACTCCCCAGGCCCACGTGAAGAGCTAGGTCCTGCCTATCTTGGTTGCTCACTATGGATACAGAGCAAAGGAGAGCTTGACCAGAACCAACATCACTCATTCATTCATTCCTTCAATTAGTCAACCAATACTGGGGCGCCTGGGTGGCTGAGTCGGTTAAGCTTCCGACTTCAGCTCAGGCCATGATCTCTCAGTTCATGAGTTTGAGCCCCACGTGTTGAAAGCTCAGAGCGTAGATTCTGTGTCTTCAAATTCTGTCTCCCTTTCTCTCTGCTCCTCCCCCATTTGCACTCTGTCTCCTCTCTCTCTCACTCTCTACCCCCCTCAAAAATAAACATTATAACAAAAATCAACCAATACTTATGGAGCTCAGCCTTGGTAACACAGAAATGATCAAGAATGCGGGGTGGGGTGCTTCTGGAAGCTCAGTCAGGCAACAGCAAGCTCTGGGATGATGCGTCAGCCCCTCTGAGCCCCCTGAGGTGGGGGGAAGGGCCAGGCCTCCCTGTGCAGAAGGAGGAGCCTTGGCGGGAGCACCCTCAGCAGGAAGCTGTTCCAGGAGCAGCTTATTAACAACTCTCAGCTCAATGAAGGTATATGGAGCTTCCACGGCAGGCTGCGCACAGGTCTGGGAGGCGGAGTCTCACCGATGAGTGTTAGAGAGATCTCGCCCTCCTGCAACTTACATTAAGAACCCAGGAAATTAGGAATCTGCAACCTGAATATTTTCTAATCCTTCCTGACCTGGGACTAGTCCAGTGAAACTGGGGTTCTATTTCATTTTTATATAAGTTTATTTATTTTTGAGAGAGAGAGAGAGAGTGCACACACAAGTAGGGGAGGGGCAGAGAGAAGGGGAGAGAGAGAATCCCAGGCAGCCTCCACACCATCGGTGCAGAGAGGCTGCTGTGGGACTTGAACTCATGAACCTTATCAGATCATGACCCGAGCAAAGTCAGACACGTAGCTAACTGAGCCCCCCAAGCACCCCTGGGTTCTATTTCTATCCCAGATGGGTCATGGGGCAAACCACTCCATCTGTCCCGTCACTGAGGACACTGAACTGCCTGCTTCCCTTATCCACCAGCTGAACGGGGATGGTCACAGGTAGAAGGGGTGAGTGTCAAAAGCTGTAGTGAAACTACGCAGGTGAAGGTGAGAAGCAGCGCGGAGGGTTATTTTCAAATGCCTGATACCAGGAAGTCCTGGCCGCAAGGATGCTCTAAGGAACACAGCTTGACTAAGGAAGATCACTTGACTTCTCAAACTCCCAACAGACCAAAAAGGCAAGCACAAAATGCTCTTTTTTTCAAGGAGCCTGGTGCTTAAGCTGGAGCCCACAGACCACCTCAAAACCTTCTTCTGAACAGCTACCGTCTAGTGCAGACAAGGCAGGCCTTTGGCAAAGGAGAATCTGGAGCAGGCTTGTGGCCGCTGACAAAGCCACCATGTCCTGGAGAGACTGAAGGAACTGCTGATTGCCTGACACCGAGGCGACCTACGAGACGCTCTCCTGGAAGACGACCGGACAGTGGCTGGGCAGAGGCCCCGGAAGAAGGGGACAGTGGCCTGTCAGGGAGACCCTTCTGGCCCGTCCAGGTTGTCACTGCACACCCCGTGGCTGAGGGTGGGGGCACATTCCGGAGGAAGAGGGACCAAGCATTGATCTTGAGGTGTGATCAAAGGAATATTCCTTCCCAGGAATAGAAGTGGAAACAGAAAGCCAATGACGTTTCAGATGATTCAGTAACTAATGATGAAGCAACTAGTTCAAGCTACCTTAACCTTGGCACTCCGGACATTTCGGAACAGATAATTAATTGTTTTGGAGGGCTGGCCTGCACGTAGTGGACAGTTTAACGTCCCTGGCCTCTATCCACTAGATGATAGCAGCATTGCCCACCCCGGCTTTGGCAACCAAAAATGTCTCTAGATAATGCCAAGTGTCCCGTGGGGGTCAAAATCATTCCTGGCTGAGAACCACAGATCTGGCTGTTTTCCTGGAACTGTCTTCTCCCGTGTGTGCTTGGCCAACTCTTAGGTCAGCCACCTCTTCCCAGTTTGCCCAGAACTTTCTGGGCCTGAGCATGGCACCTCCCACATTCCCGCAGCCTCAGTCAAATGGGGACAGCCGGGCAGTGTGCTGGCTCCTTCCTTGTCCTCCTCACGAGGTCTCTCCTGACCAGCTCACGGATGCTGACCCCTATAAGTGCTTACCACCTTCTACGGTACTATTTAACTTAGAGCGTTGTTTATTGTCCGTCCCTCCCCGTTTCTTCCCCGTTTCTCCCCACCATAAGCTATGTCAGGGTTGGATCTTTGCTTTTTTCACTGATGTGTCCCAAGTGCCTATAACAGTGCCTGGCACATGATAGATGCTCAGTAAATGTTGTCACATGAGGATCAGAAATCTCACAACATTGTGAGCATCTGTGATCTCTGTAATTTCTCCACCGCTAGTTCTTTTTGCTTCCCTTGCGTGTTGTGAGGCAGTGTTTAGCAAGGAACCTTTCCCATGAACAGGGTCTGGAGGTGGGTCCTTGGGATGGCCGAGACCGTGTCTCTGTGCTGCCTGGCTGGGGAAAGTGCAGAGGTGAGGGGAGAGAGCCTGCACCGGAGAGGCCAAAGGCCACGTTGCCCCTGCCAGAGCCCACCTCCCGGCACCCTGGGCAGGATTCACACTCCGAAGCCTGGCAGTGTGCTGGACGCAGAACAAACCCCAACAAAGGCTTCCTGGATTGAGCGTTTACAAGGAAATAACAGTGTTGTGGTTAAGGGCTCGGGCTTTGGGGTCAGGCGACACTGAGGTCCAATCCTGGCATTGCCACAGATAAAGATATGTCTGGTCTTGGTCAGACTCCTTCCCCTTCCTTGTGTCCCCATCTGTTAGAGACAAAAAGGATACTCATCTTGTAAGCATCACAACCTTGCTGTTGTGAGGACGGTGAATGGGAGCCCCTGAGCCTTGGACAAAATACTCTATAACTGGGAGCCGATATGGGACTTCTTTCTAGGAGAGTAACAAGAGGTACTGAACTCTTTACCTACTTCTACATAGCAAATCACCCTGATTTAGTGGCTGCAAAACAGCAATGATCATCTATTTCCAGCTGTTGCAGTGTCCGTGGCTGGGAAATGCAGGAGCAGCTTGGCTCTGGGGTCTGGCACTCGCTCAGGGTTGGCCAGGGTGCGGGACCCTCTGGAGCCTCCCCTGGGACCCAAGGCTCCTATCCCCAGCTGATCCTGTCATGGCTGGTGAGCTGGGGCTGGCTGGCAGTAACGTCATGGCTCTTCTCCATGGGGGACTCTCCACACGAACACCCAAGCATCCACAAGACAGACCGGTGGCTTTCCTCAGAGCGACGAATCCAGGAGGACAGGGTGAAAGTCTTTACACCTAGTCTGGGAAGTCACACATAACCAACGCTGCTGTGCTGTTGGTCTCACAGACCAGCCGTGCCTTGGTGAGGGAAGACTACACCCGGTGTAGATACCAGGGGGCACAGATCACCCAGGGCCATCTCAGAGGCTGGCTCCCACAGATGTCACATGATAGTTCATCTCAAAATCGGGAGTGGCTTCACCTTGACCTTGACAATCAGGTTGCATTTCATCCTCCACCTGCTAATTGGCAACAATGAAGCATACTGTGGCGTGGTCTAACTAGTTGATTTATTTCCAGGGTAGTTTGCACCTTAAGTGTAGACACTCCAGCTGCTTCTTCATGAGGCATCAGTGAACGTTAGGCGAATGGACTGGATGTTGTCTGGCAAGGAAAAGTTTTCAGTTTTTACTTTGTCCCTGAGTTCTGATGAGCTGAGCCCAGACAGATTCAGAACCTCAAGGGTCAACACACACAGCTCAACATGGGACAGAGGTCTGGAGCTCAGGGCAGGGTGGGAGGAAGACGGGTGCAACCCAGAAGGTGTCTGCACGGGACCTTGGAGGCACGGTGAGGCCTCTGGACCCGTCCTGCCCTGATCACACCCGTAGCTGAGCCTGCGTGGGCAAGGACAGCACAACTATCAGTCCTAGCCTTCCTTCCTCATTATTAGGATTAAATCCAGGTATTAGGATGGTGGGTGATTCTTACTTTGCTTTTTGGGTTTTGCTGTATTTTTCAGATTTACCACAATGAACATGCATTTGTTCAGTAGTGTGAGAAAAACGGGAAAAAATATACACCTTCCTGGAATTTTCAGCCTGGCTAGTCCAAACAGGGGTTCCCCTCTTCTGTAGGACATGCTGAGGCGTGCCTGGCAGTCACTTCCCTTGAGCTTCCTCCCAGTTTTTGAGGGACTCAGTGAGTCATCTGTGAAATGGGGTGTTAACTTTTACCTCTCGCTTCACGCGGAGGTGTGTGTAAGGATTAGGGAGACATCCTGGACAGATGGTTGAGATCTAAGGAGGGGGAAAAGTCAGCGGAAGGCCAGATGGCCAATGGCAAAGGGGCAGAGAATGAACTTGTCATTAGGGTAACACTGACCACCCCCTAAAACCGAGTTGTTGCCTGTATTGCCTGAATAATTAACTGTACCCATTCTCTTCAATGGATTATACCAGAGGGGACCGGACTCTGAGGTTTGTGTTTAATTATTATTATTGCTATTACTGTAATTAGTAATATCTGATGGATTCTTTGCTACTACAGAATAGCAAAGTTCCTGGCAGCTGGCTGGGAGAGGACAGAAATCCTCATTTTTCTCGGGAGACCACCATCAAACATACCGACACCATTGAAATCCTGAGATTCACCAGGCCTGACTGTCATAAGCACTTTTTTCCCTGTTTTGTTTCCTGCTCCCGCTTCAGAAGCAGCTTCTCAGTGTGAATTGTCATGACAACCTGAAGAGGGGACACACTGAGCGCAGGGACACAGGGTCCATGCGTCACGATGAAAGGGAGCTGGCCAGTGCGTCTTCACTTTGCAGAGAGCTCAGCAATGTAAAACCACAGTGGATTTTGAAGGTCACCTTCGGCCTTATAAATGGAAAGTGGGGCTAGAGGCTTCACCGTGCAGATCCTTCTGGGCCTGCAGTGAGGTCTGGTGGACGGACAGATTGCAGCACTCAGAGCCCGCGTGGGGCTGTTATTACCTGCCGGCTCCTCTTCGGCCCGCCCAGCGGGTTTATGGTTTAATTGTGCTTCACCACTGAGGTGAGCCTCGTGCAGAGAGATGGGGGCAGCTCCCCTTTGATTTTTCCCACCCAGAGCCATTAAAAAAAAAAAAAACAGGCTGTTTATCACAGAAGGGCTGTGAAGAGCTTCTCAGAAAGCCTCGTGGGCTATTTTTGGGTAGCGAATTTTTGGCTGCATGGAGCAGAGGAGGGCAGCCCAGAGCAGGGACACGGCCTGAGGTCTTCACTCTCTGCCTGTGTGGGCCATCCACTTAACCTTAGTATTCTCTGTCACTGTCTATAAAATGGAGTCTCCTGCCAGAAGGCAGAAGGCTCATTAGATGCTCTCCAGAGGTCCCTGGGATCAGAAGATCCCCGGAAACTGGCTTGTGCAGTGGAAAGAACGGGCCTCTGTAGATGACCCGGATCTTCTGAATCCCGGACCTGCCACCCGCACCCCTGCGTGACCGTAAGCAGGTTACACAAACTTCCCCTGTATGAAACCTCCTCCCAGTCCCAGTTTGTGAGGCTACAAATCTGAGGGCCAGTTCCCTCCAGCCTGCCCAACCCCTGCCTGTCCTCCATCGCCACCCTGGGCCAGTCACCAGCATCCTTGCCCGGAGGTCCACACCAGCTGCCCCGCTGGCCTCCCGGCTGCCACTCTCACCCTCGCTGTCACACCACTCTGCACCACATCAGAATGAACCGTGAAAGTGCAAAGCAGCCACTGGTCTGCTCCAAATCCTTCAGTCGGCAGAAGACGCTCGCCCCTCAGCAGGCACTGTTCTAAATGCCTTACCAACTTTAACTCACATAATCCCCACAAGCGATGCTACAAGGTGAGGTCTACAACACAGATACACAGCTATAAACATATACACACAGAGGTATCACACCATCCCCATTTTACAGATGAGGAAACTGAGGTCGAGAGGGGTTAAGGCTATTGCCCCAAATCACAGAGGAGTGAAAGGCAGAGCCTGGATTTGAACCTCGGCAGTCTACACACTCAGCCCCACACTGCATTATTCCAGGTCCTACACAAGCTCCTGCAAGATCCTCACCCACCTTATCTCTCCTGCTCCCCCTGACCGGCATATTCCATTCACCTAGGCCTTCTGAACACAGGCTGAATGCATGCTGACCCCAGGGTTTTTACGCATGCCGTCCCTCTGCCCAGGTCTTCTCACCCACAACCTGGCTGAGTCCTCCCCCTGTCCCTCCTCTGCCTGAATATTACCTCCTTGTAGAGGACACCCTGGCCACCTGGTGCAGAGGACCGCCCGGTTGTAAGAAGAGAGGGACTTGGGTGTGGTTGGTCTCCCCTGCCAGTCTATGGGATCCACAGACACACGCCCAGGTCTGTTTCCTTCACCATGGTTCATGCGGGCACGGTGTGATGCCAGCAAGTGGGGCGATTCGTGTCTGTGTGATGGACAGAAGACAGAGGGGCCTCTGCACAGCATTCGTGGGGCTTCAGCACACAGGCCTGAGGAGGGCTTGATGACCCATTTCCACCCCAGGCTGGGCGTGCCTGTCAGCCTGGAGAGTGGAAGCGTGGGGCAAGCCATGAGGGCCACCTGACATACAGTAGCATTGGGGGTGAGACCAGGAAGCAGACTCGAGGGATCCTGGCGAGGTGGCGATGGGCTGCAAGTGGGGAGTGAGGGAGCCGGAGTGTCCTGGATGGCGCCCTGTTTCAGGCTGGTGCATTGGATGAAGATGAAGAGGAGATAGTCCTGCTCCGCAAAGGGTAGTGTCTGGGCAAAGGAAAGACAGTCACACTTATATAATTAAAGAACGGGACAAGTGATGATAAATGCCATTAAAGGACAAAAAGGGAAGGGGGACAAAAATACTGTTGAAACTTGTAAGAGGGTGAGCTCATGGCTGCTTGGGAAGACCAGGGCAGTGCCGTGCATGAGGTGGCCCCATAAGCAGGCACCAAAACGTGAAAATGGTGACATTTGGCCGAAAGGTGCTGGCGAGTTCAGGGGAGCACCCTCTGGGGTGAAGTGGGAACTCAGTGCTGGCGGCTGCCTGGGCTGGGGGGCGGGGCTCAGGTGTGGGAGGAGCAAACAGGCCGCTGAGAATAACGCGGGCCACCGTGCCTGGAGCAGAGTGGGTGTCTCAGATCTCACCACTTTCTCCCCACAAAAGGCAAGGACATTCTGGATTGGAGCTCGTAGCCACTTTGCTATGAGGCCCACTAGTTTAGGAAAAGGAACTTCCTAGACTTTTATCCTGGACCACTGTTAAAATGGAGTTGTAACTAGTGGGTCCATACTACCAAGGGGGCCTCATGGTCACCCATCCTGTCTGGTCCAGAGAACAATCCATTCCATCTTCCGGGCTCAGTGTCCACACATCCTGTCCGGTTGATAACGCTACCTTGATGGGGCCAGCCTGGCCGTCAGGAAACCAGGGTGTGGCTCTCCACTCACTCCAGTACCTCAGACATGTCAGTTACCCTCTCTGGGACAAGATTTTTCATATTTCAAGTAAGAAGGTTCGAGTAAAATGGCACTCTTTCACCATTTTAAAAAATATAATTTGTCAAGTTGCTAACATACAGTGTATATATACAGTGTGCTCTTGGCTTTGGGAGTAAATTCCCGTGATTCATTGCTTCAGTACACCACACAGTGCTCCTACCAGTGGGCTTACCCAGCACCCTCCTCAGTGCTCGTTACCCAGCTTTTCAGCCCCTCTACCCTTCCACCCCCATGAACCCTCAGTTTGTTTTCTGTATTTGAGAGTCTCTTATGGTTCGCCTCCCTCTCTGCAACTTATTTTTTCTTTCCCTTTCCCCCTTCAACATTATTTTTTAACATTGGAAACTTTTTTAAATAAAAAAAAATGAAAACGTTTTAAGAACTGAAATCCTGTGAACAACAATATCAAGAGCAGGTGACAGTGACAGACGGCAGCTGAAACAGCGATGGGCGGGCCCAAGCCCATTACCCACTCGCCCCCAACCTCCCTCGCCCCCCTGGTGTCAAGGAACTTGCAGGCCCCCCGAGGAGCCCGAATGTAAACCCCCGACCCAGCGGCTCGCTAGGAACACCCCGCAGATCCAGCTGACTCCCCTGCGCAACGTTCTTGGTGCTTCAGACTCTGAAGACACGTCTGAAAAGTGACGGACACAGTAAGAGGCCTGAGTTGGGGCAAGTCTGTGGGCTCCCAGGAGGCACCCATGGGCCCAAAAGGGTTGGGGACGCTGCCTCTCTTTCCGCACAGTCCTCCCAGAAGGCCACACAACCCATGCCACGGAGCATTAACAGTGGTCTGGGGGCTGATACCTCAGCATCCCAGCCGGATGGCGGAGGGCTCACCCCTGCAGAGACGGCATGCTCCGCTTGCCTGGCCTGATAAATGAGTGTTTGCTTTGGCAAGTCGAAAGCCACGCACCGGGGCTCAAACCACAGATTGAGTATCTGCCTTGAGCCAGTCCCCGACAGACATCCACGGATAAGAACGCTTTGGGGCAAGTGGCACTACTTTGCGGTTCGAAGCCTAGATAATCAGACAGAGTTAGGTCAAATCCCCCAGCCGGTTTTCTCATCTGTAAAATGGGAAAAATAATAAAGAGACCCTAGGGCTGCTGTTTGGAATAAATGAGAGAGCATATGCTCCCTGTTACCATTACTATTAATATCACTTGGACCTGTTTCCAAGAAGCTGCCTCCCTGTGGAGGCATCACACACAGAGAGCACACGTAGCTACAGAAAACACTAGAACAGCACCCGGGCCATTTCTTAACCTGGATCTTATGCCCATCTGTCTGTCTGTTTTGAACATTAAATATTCTGAATATAAAACTATAGAGATAATCTGAGATTCTAGAGGATATATGCCTGCGTCCAGATAGGATTTACTTTTGCTTTCAGTAGTCACTTGGGCCGGGGGCAGATTATCTTAACCCAGCCTGGATGAGCTGATGCAAAGCTGGCTTCCGTCTTTGTGAAGGCTCGTCCGTTTTTGAATCACCCTTATGCCATTGGGTAACCCCTCAGTTGCCCAATGAAAAGCCTGGAGTGTTTCCTAAGCCCCCTCCTCCTTGGCAGGCTCTGAAGGTATGGTTTTCCCAGCCTCGTGGGACCCCTAAAAATTTTGCAGCCTCTCAGCAGGCACTTAGAGGTTGGCAAATGCCTCAGCGGGGTAAGCACACAGAAAACTGCTCTCTCTGTAATTCCCTTCTTTCCTTGGTTTTGGATCTACAAGTCCTAGCTGACTTGGAGATCTTGAATACCTTCAACCAAGTTTTAAAACATATTTTATCTAGTTTTTCCAGTTGTTCTCAAGGTGGGAGGGGGGTGATCTGATATTAGCTAGTCCACCATATTGGAAGTGAAAGTCTCCATTTTACCATAATGCTCATTTGGGTACTTTAAAAACTTGTCCTGTCTTCCTATGCTTCATTAATTTAAGTCTTACCGGGATGGTTGGGAGTAGTGGGAGTGTGAACAGGGGAGGGGCAGAGAGAGAAGGAGACACAGAGTCAGAAGTAGGCTCTAGGCTCTGAGCGGTCAGCACAGAGCCCGATGTGGGGTTCGAACTCACAAACCACGAGATCACAACCTGAGCTGAAGTTGGCCACTTAACTGGCTGAGCCACCCAGGCTCCCCTCAGATCAAATTTCTAAAGGGGCAGAAAGCTGGAACATGAGGGGGGTGTTCAGTCAGGGATTCAGGTGGTACATTGTCATAAACCAAAGGGCAAGGTCACACAGGGCTTGCTTTCTGGAGCTTTCCCCAGCAGCTGAATTCTGAAGGCATGTTTTCCTCAGCAAGTCAGCAAACTAGTTTGATTAATGATCACTTTTCCGCCAAATAATACAGTTTAGAAACTAGGGAAGAGAGCCACCTCCTGGTGAGAAATATGGTGGTGTGTTAGAGCCTGGGAGATTCGTGGAAGAACCCTGTGGGTCCGGGGGAAGTTGGGGTCTGAGAAGGGGCTCAGACTGAGTGGACTCTTGTCTCTGTCTTCACTTGCCCTTCAGCGAGCACAGCGTTTTATCCAGTTTAGGCACCGGGTTTTTGAGGAAGGATTCCAATGCATGGAGTCTGAGATGCTGTTCCACCATCCAGCCACTCACAGAGTTCAACAGCTTCTTCTTATAGATGAGCTGAGTCCCCAGGAGGTAACTTTTGTAGATTCTTACAAGTCACTCCTGGTAAAGCTGGGGCACACCCCAGCTGTCCGGACCCTAGACCAGGCACTTTATACCACCCTACCATGATGCTAGCTTGAGATTCCGTTTCCTGAAAGTTCTTAGCGTGAGAAAAATATTTCTTTTACAGGGCCCCATCCTGTGCTCTTTTTGGAAAGTTTTATGGGCTTTTGTCAACATCTCCCCCCAGAGGACATGAAAATGGCCATTGGCATTTTCCTGATAGGAAACCAAAGGCAGCAAAGCTAAGTGGAGGTACAGTGGTGATCTGCCTCTGACAGACCAAGGAGACTAAGCTTGTCCTAGCTCTCCTGGCTCAGTGTGTGACGTGGACAAGTCACACCATCTCCCTGGTCCCAGTTTCCTCCCCCATAAAAACCAGAGGAAAACCATAAATACCAAAGGAACCCAGAAGGCTGACGATCCTTGCACCTCATTATGGGAGGCTCTTCGCAGAATCAATCCCCGGGTGCATCTGAGTCACCCTGACACCACTACGTGATCCTTCCTCCTCTTGGGAAGCCAGTGACATCAAAAAACCCAGATTATTTGTCCATTCCAAGAGAGGACCTTCATTTCTGCCCCAAGAAAGAATATATCATGTCAGCATTACAGGTTGAATTATGTGCCACCAAAATTCGTATGTTGAAGCCCTAACTCCCAATATCTCAGAATGTGACTGTACATGGAGGTAGGGTCTTTAAAGAGGTGAATTAAGGTAGTGAGATCCATAGGGTGGGTCCTCCCATAGGACCTGTGCTCTTATAAGAAGAAAACAACCATCTATCAGCCAAGGAAAGAGGACTCAGGAGAAATCAGCCCCACTGACACCATGATCTTTTTTTTTTTTTAGTGGTTTATTGTCAAATTGGTTTCCATACAATACCCAGTGCTCTTCCCCACAAGTGCCCTCCTCCATCACCACCACCTCTTTTCCCCCCTCCTCCTTCCCCTTCAACCCTCAGTTCATTTTCACTATTCGATAGTCTCTCAAGTTTTGCGTCTCTCTCTCTCTCCATGACACCATGATCTTAAACATCTCACCTCTAGAACTGTAAGAAAATAAATGGTTATTGTTCAAGCCACCCAGTCCAGGGCACTTTGGCAGTCCTGGCAGATGAATATAACTGGCAAATTCCTTGCCTAACAACGCCCCCTTCTCATGTTTATGCTTTTGAGAATGTCAATGCATTGGAGAGAAATTCATCCATTTTTATTTATTCAGCTGAGAATGAGTAAAATAGATATAGTTACAATGACATGATAATAAGGTGTCTATTCCTTCTGCCCTGGGAAGAGGGTCAGAGCAACTCACATACATCCTCATGCCCAGTGAGGCACCGGCTGTCCTTGCCAAGGACTGGGCTGAGACATGCCCATGAGTCCTCGGGATTCCATGCCAGCATGGGGGTGCAGGACTGCCTGGATCCTTGAAGAATCCACTCTTGGCAGAGAGCTGAAGCCCTGACCTGGCTAGAACCTGGCATTGCATTGAGTTGGAAAAAATGGAATGTGAAACCCATAGCTGGTCCCTGCCATGTGGTGCCCTATAATTCCCAGCTCACTGAAGTAAAATCAATGCAAGTACCATCTGGTACAAGAAGGTGAAGTTGGGCACCTCTGTCACACCCTAAGGCACACCTGACTGGGTTTACTGACTTAGGGCTTAATGGAGTCTTCATCAATAGAGGAAAGAACAAAACAATGGCTCTCAATCAGAGATACGTGTAAAAAAACTACAAAGGTGCTCACTTTGGCAGCACATATACTAAAATTGGAAGGACACAGAGAAGATTAGCATGACCCCTGTGCAAGGATGACACTCAAATTTGTGAAGCGTTCCATATTTTTCTCCTACACTGTTGGTGGGAATGTAAACTAGAATGCAGCCGCTCTGGAAAACAGTGTGGAGGTTCCTCAAAAAACTAGCCATAGAACTCCCTTATGATCCAGCAATAGACCTGCTAGGGATTTACCCAAGAGATACAGGAGTGCTGATGCATAGGAGCATATGCACCCCAATGTTCATAGCAACACTGTCAACAATAGCCAAAACATGGAAAGAGCCTAAACATCCATCACCTGATGAGTGGATCAAGAAGATGTGGTATATATACACAATGGAGTACTATATGGCAATGAGAAAGAATGACATATGGCCATTTGTAGGAAAGTGGATGGACCTTGAGTCATGCTAAGTGAAATAAGTCAGGCAGAAAAAGACAGATACCATATGTTTGCACTCATAGGTCTAACAGGAGAACAAGAGAAACCTAATGGAGGACCAAGGGGAGGGGAAGAGGGAAAGAGAGTTGGGGAGAGAGAGGGATGCAAAACTTGAAAGACTATTGAATACTGAAAACGAACTGAGGGTTGAAGGGGAAGGGGGAGGGAGGGAAAAGAGGTGGTGGTGATGGAGGAGGGCATTTATGGGGAAGAGCACTGGGTGTTGTATGGAAACCAATTTGACAATAAACTACTATTTTAAAAAAAAAACTACAAAGTCCTCTGCTTAGCCAAGAAATTGTCAATCTAGGGTCAATAAGCAACGGCCATACGATGGCTGACATGACTGGACCTCTTCCCCCCTCTCAGCACACAAACATTGTACATTCCTTTCAGTTCAGCAGCCATGGTAAGAGCATGAGCTTTGAAGCCAAGCCTGGATTCGAATCCTGGCTCTCTGACCAACAACTATGTAACTCTCTGATCCTCAGCTTTTTGATCTGCAGAATGGGGATACTGATGCCTTTCTCATGCCTGTGAAGAGTAATTGAAATAGTGCTAGTGAGCGCCAGAATGGTGGTAAGTACTCAGAATGCAGGGAGCCCCTAATTTGTCAGCGCTCCAGAGTTGGTGACCTGTCCCGTCACTGAGCCTGGGATGTGGTGTACACTTGCCAGGCACTGCTGATGGGTTGAAAATTTGAACTGGTTTGTTAAGTGTAAATGGAGCTCAAATGAGTAGAGAGGCCATTTGCCCTTGAGTCATGAAGACCAGAGAGTAGATGTGAATGTGAAATGCCTGAATGTGAAAATGCCTGGGGCCCTTCCAGTGAAGAGGTGTGCAGTTCTAGTGAGGCTTACCGAGAGCCCCTTCACATGCCTCAGCCCCACTGGTAACGCTGCCTAGAAATTGAAGTCCATTGGTAAATCCACCTCGGACAGAGAGCAAGGTTTACTGGGATCGTATTCAAGCGCACCTACAATCCCCAATCCCTAATTAAACAGGAAGGAAGCTCAGCACAAGGAGAGGTATACTTCTTTTAAAACAGAACTCATTCTTCTGTCACTAAGCAGCCAATAGAGTTTGTTCTTCTGTGCATTGGCAGTCTCTACATCGTAGCCCAAGGTAAGGGCCACTGAGAAGCTAATATTCCATAATTAGTCTCCCATTGTTGTCTGGGCCAAAGCCTGCCGGAACCCAGCATGCCCTGGCATGAGCCACAAGAGATGGCTATTGCATGGCATGATCTGAGAAAGTCCCATAGGCTGTCCTGCCCTCAGACAGCTTTTCCCCATTGGTGTCAGGCACAGTCCCCAAGAGACCTGTGTCAGAATGTACACAGACCGCCAGACAGAGATGCTGGCCCATGATCACTGATGACCACCTCTGTTCGGCCAGCCCACCTTAATTAGAAGAGAGCTCTGTCAGAAGAATAGGACAAAGATGCTGTTCAACAGAGGCAGGAAAGCCCAGGAAAGATGCTAGAAAATGGGGTCACCAGGTCTTGATGGGATGCTTGTCGGAGCCCCAGTCCCCCACGAGTTCAGTCACACAACCCTGGGCGCTATCCAGTAACTTCTCCCAGAATTCCCAGTCTTTCATTTGCTACACTTTCAATGACAGTTCAGGGAACTCCTAAGGGTCAATTCACCGGCAGCAACTCTGGGCTGAAGGTAAGGCTGGATGCCACTTTGCCAATATCCTGTGCCACACACTGGGGATTCTAATGAAGGCAAATGCAAGGGCTTTTATGTCTTTTTACTCCCCAAGGACTTTCTAGAAGGGCAACTAGGAAGGCTATTAATTTTTTAATTGTGTTAGAATGATATCCACCTTTACGCTTAATTGCAAGACTTGAAGTTTTAAACTCTAAAGCAATAGTGAGTTTCAATTTTCTATTTCACCATGTGATGATGTGGAAAGTTCCAATGTCCACAGTCTATGAAGCCCCTGAGTTCCCAAGCACCATGCTTGCCGCCAGGAAGACAGATTTTAGGCTAATCTGCCTTCTCTTGGCCTTTACAGTTTAGGTGAAGAAATGGAAATTACATAGAAGAAGAATGAGAAGTGGATCAAAGAGAAAACTGTGAGGTGGCAAATGGAAAATGCAGGTGGTGGGCCTCATAGGATGCTGACATGTGCCCTCAAGGACCAAGAGCTGAGAGAAATGTGATCGCTGAAGTAAACGACAAATCCACCCAGAGAGGTCACAATGTAGGGAAAGTCTCCTTAAAGAGAGAGCATGGCTCCAAGGTAGGGAGACTTGATTATGATCTGAGAGAGAGGGTATTCATATCTGAGGAATGAGTGTTTCAATCTGGACTGCACATAGGTCCCCCAAGAAAGCCTTGGAAAAATAAGAATCAGAGAGACAGACATGGCAAACACAGGGGCTGTGGTCCCCCAAAAGCAGGGTGGCTGTGCCTCAGTGGGTACCCAAATGACCTGCTGGGTAATGGGACAAAATATAGAACTTCTATTTACATCTTGCTTATCCTTTAAAATTTCTATATATGGGAGCAAAGCTATTAGTCTAGTGGACTATGACTTATAAATAATCAAGTAGACTTGCTTGGTATTCATGCTCATGTGTTTTCTCTGGCGAAGCACATGTGAAATTACAGTAGTATGGAGACCACTGTAATATCATTATGGGCTGAACTGTGTCCCCCAGATTCCTATGCTGGAGTCCTAGCCCTCAGTACCTAAGAATGTAAGTGCTTTTGGAGACAGGGCCTTTAAAGAGGCAATTAAAATGAAATAAGGCCATACAGATGGGTTCTAATCCAGTAGGACTGGTGTCCTTATAAAAACGAGAAACAACACAAGAGGAATATCCACGTGAAGACACAGGACAGAGGTCTCTGAGGAACTCAACCCTGCCGATATCCTGATTTTGGACTTTGTGGCCTCCAGAACTGTGAGTTAATCAATTTCTGCTGTTGAAGCCCCCAGATCTGCAGAACTTTTGTTTGTGGTAGCCTTATCCGACTAATACAATGACCCTCATATTGACCCCTGCTGGAAGGAGAATGGAAATCTCTCCCACCTGAACCAAATCCTTCCCTCACGGTGCTGTGGGTTCTGACTCCTACCCTCACCAGTTCCAGTCTGCCTCATGGGGGAGTTCCTTGTAAGCAGCAAAGACTGTTATCAGGTACTGTGTCTTCCCCTCTTCCCATCTCTGCCTCCCAATCCCAAAGGACCCCTGCCCAGCCTTCTGCCTGCCCCCCTCCTCTCCTACACTTGACTGTGGAGACCACTATTCTAGCCCCTACTAGGACTGAGGCTGGGCCAATGACTTGTCCAATATATCAGTAGGCAAGTTAGCAACTAAGTCAAGAATCGTGTCAAAATCCATCCTTAATTATTCAGTCTAGAACCTTAGCAAGCATATGTCTCCAGTGTTTGCCAATGATTTTAAAACATTTTCAACTGGAACTGTCTGGCTGGCTCAGTAGGTGGAACGTGTGCCTCTTGATCGTGGGGTTGTGAGTTCAAGCCTCGTGCTGAGGGTGGAGATTACTTAAAGTAGACTCTTGAGGGGGAAAAAAACCCACAAAACCATTTCTGACCAACTTCCTCTCTCCTAGAAGTATCCACCAGTAGCCTGAGAACAACCAGGATTTAATTGAAATTGTCAGTTGCCCATGTGAATATCTACCATCTGAGACTTCTTGGCTGATGTTAACCTGTCATGCTACCATAGCCCAAATTTTGTAATTACTTGATTGTCACACATTAAAAACTTTCAAGTGGTATAAAATGCCTGCTCTAAATCAGAGTTTGAAAAATAAGTCATTCAGGGTTCAAGCCCCACATTGGGTTCTGTCCTGACAGCTCAGAGCCTGGTTTGCTCCATGACCCATCTGGGATAGAAATAGAACCCAGGGATGCTTGAGGGGCTCAGTCAGTTAAGCGTCCGACTTCAGCTCAGGTCATGATCTGATCAGGTTCATGAGTTCAAGCCTCACAGTAGGCTCTGCCCTGGTGTTGTGGAGTCTACCTGGGATTCTCTCTCTCCCCTCTTCTCTCTGACCCTCCCCTACTTGTGTGCACTCTCCCTCTCTCTCTCTCTGTCTGCACCTCCCCCACTCGCCCTGTCTCTGTCTCTTTCAAAATAAATAAACTTGAAAAAAAAACTTTTGAAAGAACTTTAAAGTTCTTTTCATGACCTAAAGATAGGTGTAAATATATCCTCTATTTCACTAATGTCCTGTGACTAAGTGAGGTGCAGAGATATAATAATGAAAGTCTACCATAGCAGCTGATGTTTCATTGCGGTGGGAAAAGTAGTGCTTTTTTTTTTCCAATCACAGAACTTCCGCTTTTCAGAGGAAAGAATGGGGATGATTTCGGCAAATAATAACCCAAATGTCTGAATAAAATTTGCAAAAACAATTGATTTTCTTCCCAAGGACTGGAAATGGCGTGGGCAGTTGAGCAATAAAGGAGCAGCAGTAATTTTCTGCTCCATTTCTACAACAGCAACAAAAACATGATGGCAGAACACAACGCCAAGTGACAATCTTCATTTCCTTCCTTGGGGACAGAAAAACACATCTGTTTATTAAGTCCTTAAAAACTGTAACCACAGACTGCAGCAACAAGATGCTCCAGAGAAAAGACCAGTTGGGTTGAGCCCACCGTATGTGGCGAGCGGATGAAAAGATGATTCCCGTATGGAAATGCGGTGGGTCAATCCCTGGGAAGGGCGAGACAAACAAAGAGCTTTCACTGACATTGGAAACGCTACAGGAAGAATGTTTTCCTCAGCAGACTGGCAAGCTCCCTAGAAAGGGAAGATTAATGCAAGTGGGGAATATGAACTGTCTCTAGCAAACCAGGTCCATTTTCTGGCTGGGGGGAGCGCTGAGTGATGGACGGCCATGGACCCTGGATTGAGTGGACTTGAACGAGTCTGTCCCAGCTCCTCCCCCACTTCCCAGCTCTCTCCATCTTGACCTAACGTGCAGTGAAGTGGGCAAGGGCTGGTCCACCTGAATTCATTTTCCTGAAAACTGAGGCTTGCCTGTTTAAATTTCACACATTTATTTATGTCAAGTTTAACGAGTTTGTTTTTTTGTGTGTGTGGAAATCTTTCAAAATTAATGTCAGCCCTCCCTGACTTCTCAGCATATACTGAACTTCAGTGAGATGACACAGAACATTTCCAGAGCACACAGCTGTCACACACTGGGCACTGAGCAGCGTCCTGTGCCAGCTGCTTCATTAATTTATTTCTCTTTATACATCAAGGTCATCAGTGTGAATACTACTGATGGAGGGATGCTTCTGCTTAGGCAGACAAGGTAGCAGATGTGGTTGGAAAGATCCAAAGGGCTGCGCTTTCTGAGTGTGTCTAACCTCTACCCACCCCCCTTTTACCATTACACTATTATGGTCATTTCGAGGTCCTCTATGCTGCCTTGCTCACCCAGGCTCAGTTCTCTCCCTGAACAACAGACTTGTGCCCAAAACTGGCTACCAGAAAGCGCCCTGAGGATATTGGGTAGGTCACTCAACAAAGCACCCACAGACACAGCACCCGCTTGAATCTCCCAAACGGCTTCCTCCCACTCTCCCCCATCTCAGCAAGGGAAATGCCATTCTCCCAGGGACTGGAGCTCCCAAACTTAGAGTTGTCCTTGACAACTTCCGTTCCTCACTCCCCACCACCAGACCATCAGCAAATCCTGTAAGCTTGATCTTCAAAATATATACAGAAGCTGACCATTCTCACCTCCTCCAAAGCTACCACCTTGCTCCAAGCCACGGCCCCTGTCCTAGATTCCTGCAAAGCTTATTCCCTGGCCTTGTCTCTCCATCCTCAACACGTAAGCCAGAGGCATCTTTTCAGGGATGTCACTCCTCAGAGTCAGATTCCTTCCAGTGGCCTGTGAGACCCAGGCAGTCTGGGTCCCCATTACCTCTCTGACCTTGTCTCCTTATACTCCCCCTCTTTGTTCACTCAACTGTACCCACCACCCTGACCCCTTGCTGTTCCTCATGCAAGCCAGGCACCTTCCTGCCTCAGGGCCTTTGCACTTGCTATCCTTTCTATCCAGAGTGCTCTTCACTTAGATATGCACATTCTTTGGGGTGCCTGGGTGGCTCAGTCAGTTGGGTGTTCAACCTTGGTTCGGGTCATGATCTTGCAACTCATGGGTTTGAGCCCTGTGTCCGGCTCTGTGCTGACAGCTCGGAGCCTGAAGCCTGCTTCGGATTCTGTGTCTCCCTCTCTCTCTCTGCCCCTCCCCTGCTTGTGTGCTCTCTCTCTCTCTCTCAAAAATAAACATTAAAAAAAAAAAAGACATGCACATGCTTCTTCTCTCAACCTCAGGTCCTTACTCAGGTATTACTTTCTAGCAAGGCCCCTTCTCCACTCCTTTGCCTTATTTCAGCACCCATCACTATCCAACATAAGACGTAGTTTGCTTATGTACCTTGTTTATTGTCTATCTCCATCAACTAGACTATAAGCTCCATGAGAACAGGGACTTTTGTCCTATCTTGTTCACTAACCCCTAAAACAGTACCCAGCACCTAGCCAGTTACCAATGAATTTTTGTTACATGAAAATTTTTTTTAACTGTAGAAGTTGAGCCTGCTTCTAGAAACACAAGCTAATGACTATGAACATGGATTTTAAGGTCAGACTCATGATTCAAAAGCTGCTCTATCTCCCTTTTAGCTGCATGACCTTGGACAGGTATTGAACTTCCCTAAATGCAGTTTTATCATCTTTAAAATAGATATGATGATGTACAAAAAATATGTAAGATACTGAACACAGAACCTGGCAAACTGCAACCCTTTGATCCAGAAGAGCTCTTCTGGGTGTTTCTCTCACTATAACTATTATCATGTGGCCCACTGACCATGAAACTTCCATCTCCTCTCCTGGATTTCAGTCTCTCCCAAATCCTAATGTCCTCTACACATGCAGGCCAGACTCATCTTCCAGAACATACATCTTGTTAGGAATAAGGACTTCTGAACATTTTCTTCTCCAAAACAGTAACAAGAAAACTGACAATAAATGGTCAAAATCAACTTTGTCAGAACTCCTGGAATTAACCAATGGCTTGCACTAATCTGGGAAGCTTTTACTCAGTATACATGACTGAATCTTGGTAAGAACAGTGAGAGTTGTGGTATTTCAACTTGCCCTCTTCCAATCTCCCTGTCTCCACTGCCTTGAAAAGCAAACAGAGTAAGACCAGCAGCCTGGTATCCATCAGACAGATCAAAATGGAGCTGGAGCTCCCTGAAAGTCTGGCCCCCAGAGCCCTGCCATTGTCCGGCCACTCTGATAGTTCCCTGGAAGACTCCATTTGCAAGGTCATCTTCTTTTGACCTGACTTGTACTCGCTGCGCGCAAAAAACATTTTCTCCAAGGGGTGTTTATCCAAAAATATTAGAGCAGTTGTTTAACTTAGTGGCTGGAGGCTCTGTGCATGCTTGAGACAGTGGGTGACAGTGGGGCACACAAGCAGCTAATCAGAAAGCTTAAAGGGACAAGCTGAGGAAGGAGTCTCCTAGGGGCTTTACAGGCCTTGGCGTATTCCTGGGGACCTGGACAGCCATGTGCATGAGCAGGGCTGTGTGGATGCTCGAAAAAGACCCGAGAAGGCCCTAAGCTCTCACCCCTGGCTGACCTCTAAGACTGCACAACCAGGAAGCGAGAGCGAGGCACAGTTGTCACTGGTTGAGTACTGAAAATGTGCCCCACGGTGTACACAGAGGCTCTTGGCAAAGACCGGATTTATTGGCCACAGGAATTTAAGGAGATCTCTGCCCATTCATTCAACTGACCCCTGAGTCAACCGAACAGAGGTTTCCTCAGCTAAATCTGACAAAGGTTATAGATTTTACAGAATTCCTGCAGAAAGGGCATTAAACAAAACCACCACAGACCCTGGCGACGGACGTCCGGAATCCGATTTCCGGAGGTACGGCATTCTAGTTCACTCCATCCCAGACGCTGCCTGCCCTAGAACGCTCCGGAAGGAGTCCAGACGCCTCCACACGTCATAAAGGTCTTCCACCGACTGTCCGCCCCCTGCCAACCTCGTCAGCTTTCTCCCGCGCCTTGTGGCCACCGCCCCGCCCCGCCTCACCCCAGCGTTGGTGTCCCAAAGCCACCAACGCTCTGTGTCACCTCCGGTCCTGGCACCTGCCACTCCTCTCGCCGGCTCTGGCCTCTCCGCCTCATCCTCTCGCAGCCACCGCTGGCCAGCGCGTTGTCGTCCGCTCTTCGCTGCCACGACAGGGGCAACAGGGGCTCAGGAGACCGCCCTGGGCCCCTCCTGAGTGCGCTGAATGCCCCTTCCGGAGGGCGTGCACCATGCCCTGTGAGCAAGCTCCCACCGCAAGTTCAACTCCGGCCCTGGGAGGAAGATGCTTGTGCATTGCTCCGCCTCCCTTCCGGGTCCTGGGAGACTGGAACTGGGTCCCAACGGCTTGCCTGGTGCCTCTTGATAGCAGGGCCCAAAACGTTCCCCGAGTCCGCGGCCCCAAGGCAAGACCAGGCACTCCTAGATTTGCCCTGTTTGCAGAGCTCATTGGATCGTGTCAATCGCAGTCCCAAGGAGGACTCGGCTTTAGGACGGTGCAGACAGTGTTCACAACAAGGTGCATCTTTCTTGAGACTGGAAAACGAAAAGGGCCGTTCCACTGTCAGACCGGCTTCAGAGTGCAGAGGGAACTGTGTGTGTTGTTCCTGTGTGTGTCTCGGAGCGCCCTTATCACCTCGCCCCCCTCAGCCCTGTGTCAAGCCTGGCGCAGAGGACGCTGGGAGGCGGGAGACGTGGGTTCGGGTGAGCAGGGAGCCGAGGGTCCAGTGAGGAGAAATGGGGTGGGAAATCGAGCGAGAGTCTGGAAGCGAGGCCCCAGCGGACCGGCGACCCTGGAAGAGGGCACTTCTTGAAGGAAAGGACAAGAAGGTGAGAGCTCCTCCCTCGGGAGCACGAAGGGAGCACGAATGCGGCGTGCTGGGAAATCATGAGAGAGGAGTGGGGGTACAGGGGAGGCCCCCATGGAGGGCCTTGAACATCAGGCTAATGAGTTTAGTTTTTGTCCTGAAGCCAAGTGGGAGCCACTGAACATCTGTGAGCGAAGGAGAAGCGGTGTGCAGGCCGAGTAAAGATTAGGCAGTCAGGGGCGTGTAGGGGGTGTTAGAAGAGAGAGGGAAGGAGTCCAGCAGCCTAGACACCAGGCAACTTGCGTCTATCGAGAAAGAGGGCTGCAGGAGGAGAAAATGAGGCGCCAGGGAGGGGTGGAGAGTGCGCAGGGGACTCCGGGGTCTGCCTGCCGTGCAGGGTGCCGACGCGTGGAAGCCTCACCCCGGCCCGCTAAGGGACTATCCTTGTCTTACAGATTTTATAAACAAGTCTCAGAAAGGGTAAATAAATGGCTGTGGTCCCGCGAGGATGTGGCCCGGGGCCCCTGACTCAGGCACCTTCACCTTCACCCATAGACACATCTGCGTGAAGACCACCTGCTTCGCACACTCATTAGCTCAATACATTCTTTTTCTGCAGCGACAATCATTGTATGAAAGCTAATCATAGTCACATAGTGTGTGCTGTGGAATGCGCACATTAGTCACTCACACATACCAGACAAAGGAGCACAGTTGGTCTCTGTCTTCTTTACAGACACCACAGCTGTTTAGCCATGTCTTCCGGCCACGCTGGGCACCTCATAAACGCTTGTCCAAGTGAAAAGGCCTGTGGCGGCTGAAAGGTCACCAGGGTGGAGTTACCGGACTCCATCTGCTCGCATGTGTCCTTTCCCTAGGTTTCCCTTTGGGGCAGCTTGGTGTTCTCCTTACCCTCTGTCCTCAGGCACCTGCGGGCTGGGGGTTGGGGGGTGGGGGTGGCAGTTGATGGAGCCGTTTAATCGCAGACCGGTAGGTGGGACCCAAGGGGCAAGGGGCCGTTAAAAAAAAATGGTTCAACTGTAAACTATTTTCAACGAAGTTTAAAAACCACCTATATTGTAGAAACATCTCCCTGTGGTTGAACAAGGGTCAATGACTTCCTCAAGCGAAGAGGGAGGGCAGTATCAGAACCCATGGCATTTCATAACTTTAAGGTGGCATTCTGACCTGACTTTGGAATAAACAGACTTGAAACAGTATTTCACAAGAAGAAGCAATTCTATTATATCCTAAGTTTTAAAAGCTTTTAACTTTGTCTTTCTTCTCTAGTTACAAATGGTGTAGTGTGAGCATGGGAATAAAGGGGGGCGGGGAAGCATAGTGGTCTTTGTTTGCTAATGTGTTTTCCTTTTACTCACTATTGTGAAATGTAATTCCTTAATAGACGAAGTTTAATGATCCACATTAACCTCTCTGAAGGCTCTGTTGAGCGTGACAAATGTGTAGATTATTACTTTTCAGTTTTCATTGAGAAGATAAAACACGAATATATTAAATTTGTGTTTTAATCAACTTTTTCCACATGAGTCCTTTAATGTTTTAATGCTGTCAGTGACAAATACGAGTCACCCACTTTCCAACCCAGGCCGTCCTTCCCCTTTAGGATGTCTTCCATGCTGGGCCCAGTCCCACCTCTCAGCTGCGGGCTCCATTTGGCTTCACCAGGTGCTAGAGTTCATTTCCAAAGCCCTCCAGAGTGCTCACTTCCCCCCTTGGAGAGCCACAGAGCAGCTGAGTGGTGCGTCACAGGTCAGGGATTTAAGGCTTGCTGCTTATGAATCTGCTGCCTCTCTCTTGAATGAACCCCTCAGGACACATCGAGGATTGCACATTCACTTCCTGTCCCGACAACACATCATGGAAAGTTCTGAGCTGTGAAACAGCTTGTCCTTTTATCTTCAAAGCTTGAAAGCTCTTGGATCTAAGGAGGAAATAGCTTATTTGAGTTGAAAAAAGATGATTTGATTTGAGGGTGGGTAAACTCAGGGTTACCAAAAAACTAAAACCCGACAACTTTCAGCCTATTAAGAAACCCACATCTTTATAAATCTGCTGGTAACTCATCAACACCACCTAAAAATTAGACATTCTCCTGTTGGAAGCTGCAATACCGAGGTTAAAAATAGGTGAGGGGGGAGGATAGCTCATCAGAGGTTCTGATAAAACAGGTTAGGAAGACATGTTTTGGAATAGGACGATGAACATGGTCCAAAATAATGTCACATGTACGCACAGCCCACTGTCAGTGTTTACAAAGGTCATTTGCCGCCTAAGCCAACAAGCATGTCACCGATCACCATAGTTGGGCAGGACTCTGATTAGGTTTGACTACAATGATTTAAGACATTATTATTATCTGGCTATTAAATTACGAATTTTATGACCTTACGCAAAGTATCCAAACTTTCTAGGCCTCAGTCTCTTAATCTATGAAACGGGTTAAATAATGCCTTTTACGCAGGATTAGTGCTCACACAGGTAAAGCATCAAGCACAGTCCCCGGAACGTGGCGAGAACCTAATACTCCGTACTAATTGCTCTGGTTTTTGTTCTTATTTGTAATAAGGGTACAAAGATAAGGAATTTGAGGAAAATGAATGTCAAAATTCTTTTAAAAAGAATGTCCCAGGGCTAAAGTAGTTTTTCTTTAAAATGTTGCCCACAGGATCCTGTCTTTTTAGATTTTTTAAGACTGTGGCTCTACATGTGTTTATGTGTGTGGAATAAAACCTACATCATTAGCCGTTTCACTATCTTTGAAAATATGTTGAAATTGCATGTTTGAAGGAAAGGATAGGGCTTCTGGTTTCCTGTTCCGAATGTAAGGAGCTTGGAGGTCTCCACTCCATCCTAACCACAAGTAAAAAGCTGAACGGACCGAAAAATCAGCCACTCTTCTTGGATCCGTAAGAGAGAGGAGGCCACAGGGCAGACCGCTGTCCCTGACATCGGAGAGACAGCCAGGCAAACAGGAATGACCGGAGCAGAGACCCCAGTGCAGGCACAGCCCCAGGAAACAGAGCCACAGCTGACTCATGGCTGGAGGCTCTGTGCAGGCAAGTCTGAGAATTTAAATTCAGGGGAACCTGGTCAAAGGGGGCTCCCACAACCTTACCTCTGGTAAGTGGACTAAGTTCCCACAATAAATAGTGGAGAGACACTCCCTTGGTTTTCCAGGAAGTGAGGGAACCATTCTGAAATGCCTCAGAGCACTGTTTTTCTTAAAAGGGCCAGTCTTTGGGGGAAACTAGTTAACCAAAGCTTCGCAGCTTGTTCTCTAAGCCTAACTGGCAGGCAGAACCCAACTCGTGCCCACTCCTGCCCTCCCGATCCACCTAAAGGGAAATAAACTGAGAAACACTTGTGAGGGTCACAGGATCACTAAAGGACTGAGGCCTAATGGCAGGATGGCAGGACACTTCCCCTCCCCCACACCTCACCACCACATCACGAAAGGCCTATTTACAGCAGCTCTTTCTACCTGGTATGTCATGTTCAGCTATCAGGGAAAGATTACAAGGCACACGAAAAGGCAAAAAGCACAATTTGAATAGACAGAGCAAGCATCAGGACCAGACATGTCAGGGATGAGGAAAATATCAGACCGGGAATTTAAAACCGCTATGATTAATAGCCTGAGGGTTCTGATGGATAAAGTAGACAGACTGCAGGAATAGACGGGCAATGTAAGCAGAGAGGTGGAAATTCTAAGAAAACCAAAAAGAAATGCTAGACATCAAAAACACTGATACAGAAATGAAGGATGCCTTTCATGGGCTTATTAACAGGCCAGATTGGTTGATGAATGAACTCTGGGCTACAGGATACATCAGCAGAGTCCTTGAAAACTGCAAAGCAAGTAGAGCAAAAGCTGAACCAAATAGAATATCCAAGGAGTGTGAGAAGTTACAAAAGGTGGACCGTACATGTAATGGGAATGGGAAAACCAGAAGGAGAAGAGAAAAAAACAGAAGAAATATTTGAAAGAACAATGACAGATAACTTTCCCCAAACTAATGTCAGACGCCAAACAACAGGTCCAGTAAACTCAGAGAACACCGAGCAGAATAAATGCAAAAACCAACCAAACAAACAAAAACAACAGTCCCCCCCACCGGACTTCACTGTATCATTTTCAAGTACAGAAAGTCAAAGATAATTTTTTAAAATCCTGAAAGCCAGATATTAAGAAAACAATTCTTACCAATAGAGGGACAAGATTAAGAATTACATCCTGCTTCTCCCAGAAACCATGCAAACAAGAGAGTAGAGTGAAATTGTTCAAGGGTTGAGAGGGAAAAAAAATACCCACCACAATTCTGTACCCTGCAAAATTATCCTTCAAAAGCGTGGGTGGCTCAGTCAGTTAAGTGACTCTTGATTTCAGGTCATGTTCTCATGGTCCCATGATTCGAGCCCCACATCAGGCTCTGTGCTGACAGCTCAGAGCTCAGAGCCCGGAGTCTGCTTCAGGCTAGTACCTGACACACTTGAAGGGGGTAGGGATTGGCTCCAAGGCCCAGAGAAATTCTCGGTAGGGACGGTAGGGACGTAAGAACTCGAACCCCCTGTGCTTCGGGGATGACGTTAAATCTACCCTTCCTCACTGCATCAAGGGTGTCCTTTGCCAACCTCAACACTCCCTCTGGAGAGTTAGTTCTTTGCCGCACTTCTCACAATTGAAAGCTACACACCAGAGCATCGCAGCCCTGCGGTGGAGGGCCTGCCTACATAGGTCTGACGGTGTCAGTCTCCAGCCTAAAAAACTTGAGGTGGCTTTCTACCATCAACAGAAGAATCTCAGGATTTCCATCCTGGTCGCAAAACAACTTCCTCGGCTCTTCTCTAAATGCCTTGTATTCTAGCAACAGAAAAACTGGAAGCCCAGGATGGCAAAAAGGCTGCTTCTCAAGGATGGGTCCCATGGATCTGTTACTGCTGCCCTGGAAGCTTCTGGAGAGAAGACCTGGGGAGAGACTGCCCTGGTTGGACTGGCTTGGCTGCTACGGGCTCGGGAGGTGGCGGGTGGCTTCGCCTGCTGTGAATATTCGAGCCTTCCCCAGACATGCCCAGCAAGACCAAATCTTTCCATAACTTCATGCCTTCGGACATGCTGTGACAACCGCCTTTCCTACTCCGCCCACCAGTTAAACTCCTCCTCATCTTCCAGACTCACCGTAACAGTCATCTTTCTTAGCATGATCTCTTTTCCCCTTCAGACTCCAGCACCTTGCTGGCGCGGCTGGTGCCTTTGTTTCTACACAGCCGTGGTGGCGATGGCAGGCTCATCTCCCATGGGACTGGCAGTATTTATTGATCCTTCTCTCTACTCGTGAGCTCCTGGAGAGCACGGGCCATGTTTCACTTTTCTTTGCATCCCCTGTGGGATGTACAACGCCTGTCACAAAGATACCATTTAATAAATGATTAATTAATTAAGTATAAGTGCCTAACTAGCTAATTAATTATCACAGATAATTGTGTATTACTGAAGGATCTGTCCAGGGTGGTTCTTGGAATTCCTGCCTTGGGGGAGGGTAAAATTAGTTTACTCTGGCTAATCCTAGAGGTGGGTCAGCATGATTTAATTACAGAGCTTTGCTTAGGCCTTCCTCCAAACACTTGCATGTTCCCGGGACCGAGGATTTCCCCTGAAGGGTCCTTCAGCGTCCTTCTTGGCACCAAGGCTGCCAGGAAGCATCAAGCAGTGAATGTGTCCAATGCTAAAGGTGTGCTTTTCAAAATTTCCTCCTAGAACCAAAGGATGACCTTGTTCGGTGGAGGGAGATTTCATGTTCCTCTGAAGGCAAAAAGCAAACAACACACACACACACACACACACACACACCCACACACACACACACACGCACGTGCACACACACAGCCTTGGGCTGTTTGACCAGCCAGGATGAAAGATTTTCAGTGTAAGACTGAGCTTACATTAGGACTGGGGCTTCATCCAGAGTCCAGGTACCCTTTGCTAGTTCATCCCTCACTTGCACCTCCTCCTACATGTATCCCTTATGCTTCTTCGACTTCCTGTGCTTCCTCTACCTGGAATTCTCCATCCACCCCCACGCACCCCGCAGCCTACCTGTGAACACCTACCGGTCTTTTGAAACTTAGCTCCAGCATCATCTTACTGAGGAAGCTCCTTTGATCCCCCCTGCCCAGCCCCCACCATTCCCAAGCCCCACAAGCACTGGTCCCTCCCTCTGTCCATCACAACTCCTATCACTTGATCCTGCTATTTCTGGGACTGAGTCTGCACAGATCACAGCTGTGAGGCCAGGACAGTTAGGGACAAAGAGCTAGGCCTTCCCAGCATCACTGGAAACAGTCCTAGGCCAGAGCTGGAGACCCTGGCCCCGGATGCAACACAGACAGGCGCGTGCTTGTGGCCCAGCAGAACTCTGCGGGTGCACTGTGTGATTCTGCTGAGTGCGGACCCTGCCTGCAAGCCGGCAAGCGGGGCCTGGGGGACAGGGCAGGGTGTAGGAGCCACCTGTGCTTAAGAGAGCCTGGTGACAGCTCGGCCCTGAGAGATCTGGAGCCCAGTGCTGTGACCAGCCAGCCTGCAGCACGAAAACACCCACTCAGAAGAGTTTGGGAGCTAAGATCCTGAGTCTGCTGACAAAAGGGGTTGAGAACTAGAGGAAAGGGTACCAACTTCTTGTAGCCATTTCTTCCATGGCTGTTCTTCAAGAGGCATCTGTTTCAGGAATTAATAAGTTCAAATTTTTTCGGGAAGAGAACTCTTTGTAAAAATCACAGACGGAAAAGCGTCCATCATTCTCTCCCCCGCCCTTCAACCTGGTTTTGATTCAGCCTTCCCATTCGGGCTGGGTGGCCAGGCATGCTAAGCACGATGCCCCAGCAGCGCTCCTCAAATGGCAGAAACAAGTTGTTATTAAAAGCTGGCTTGGCTTTTAAAGCTTAACTTGGCAAAAATAGCAAATGCATAGCACTTACTATGTGCTGGGCCCTGTTCTCAATGCTCTATATAAATTAAGTCATTATGTCTTCCCAGCAACTCTGTAAGGTAGCGTCTCTGATGAGGAACCTCTGAGAGGGTCATGGACTTGCCCCAGGTCTCACAGTCAAGAAAGAAAATCTGCCATTTGCAGGCCAGCAGCACTTAGGCTCCAGAATGCACCTGTCAGCTCCCACCCTCTGCATAAAAGGCCATGTAATGAGGTGTGCTGGACTTATGGGACGGGCACCCCTATTGTAGAAGGGTTCTAGAGAGACCGAGTCAGATTTTGCAGATGACTATTAGTGGATGAGGATGAATGAGGGGAAGGTATGAGAAGCGGGAGCACCCAGTGGGGACTCAGGTCTAAGAAGCTATTGCCTGGGTGGGCAGTGCCTGAGAGCAGTCAGAGGACCAGCAAGGATGGGTCTGAGAGAACGTCAAGGGTCAAAACTAGAGAGATCCGCAAGACAGGCAAAAGTTAAGACGAACCCTAATGTTGAGGATATAAACATGTGCAGAAGCCAATGAGAGGCCAAGAGACCAACATGAATGAAGAACAAGGAGATAGGGATTCCATGTGGACAGGCAGTAGAGTGACCCAGTTGGAGCCTACTGGTATGTGGTTGATGCAGCCACCTGAAGGCCATGGGGTCAGGCCGTGAGGAGGAGGCCTGAGTTAGGGAGCACCATGATAAATTGACCATTTGAAGTCTGGCCACCAGCAGTGAAAATGACCCTGTGGAAAGAGGCACTAGGATTGATTCCTCAGGAGCATGCAGTCAGGAAATGCGTGGGCTGGATCCCTGACTTCCACTGAGCTGGGAGGCCATGATTCTGGGCTTCTCCCTAAAAGATCCCAAGGGAGAATGTCCCTTCCACAGCCTCACTTGCCCTCGCCTTACTTGCTGAGGGTGCTGATGACTTAAGGCAAATCTGCTGCCATGTCACATCCTATAAATCTGGGGCACTAAGCAGATACTAAGCTGTAAAACAAGAGCACAGAAGTCATTAGCCACATACCAGTGATCTCATAATGTCACTGTGGAGATTTCCCAAGTAAATAATTTCCTTTCCACCCACCAACTTCCATGATACAACCAAGAAAGGTGTCTTATTTAATCCTGGCCAGTCTCTCTCAAATTTACATTCTGATCATGAGATGGGACCTCTCACTGCATTTCAATGCATTACTTAATCAGACAGTATGCTGACTGACCCCAGTGTGTCTTCAAGAAGGGTTATTTATGGATATGGTTTCTTGCGTAGGGTCGCTGTGGGGTCTAATCTACATATGTCTCTCAGGAAAGCTGAGAAGTTATTTGCATAAGGACCCGTAGGTTTCCTGGGAGGGTCTACAAAGAGGGTCTACAGATTCCCCACAATTAGGACCCAGCTACCCAAGGAAAGACCCTAACCAATCCCTGAAGGGGAGTACTTTGGAAAAGTAAGCTCCCGCACCACCTCACTAGTGAGCCAGTCAGCACTTGCTCTGCTTCAGAGTGCATCTCAGTGGATACAGTCCACCATGGTGCCACGAATGGCCAGTGATAGGCTCCTCAGTTCCTCTGAGGCCCTTCCTAGAGAAGGAGGTGCTCTTGTGAGCCAGACTACCAACTGCAGTAGACTTCCACTACAACTGGCTCGAAACATTTCTTAAGCACCTCGTGGGACAGGCAGGGGGAGAGGGCAACACCAATAGGTATGATTCCTATCTTCAGAGGCTTTCCCGAGGGGCACCTGGGTGGCTCAGACAGTTGAGCATCCGGCTTCAAGCCCCACGTCAGGCTCTGTGCTGACAGCTCAGAGCCTGGAGACTGTTTTGGATTCTGTGTGTCTCTCTCTGACCCTCCCCTGCTCGGGCTCTCTCTGTCTCTCAAGAAAAAAAAAAAACCATTAAAAAAAGAGCTCTCGTGGGCTGGTGAGGAGGAGAGAAGTGTGCCATCAAAACCAGAGCCACGGTTTATCTCTATCTTACTGCTTTATGTCTTCTGGTGGCTTGGGGCTTCCGTCATTATGTAACATAACTTTGGTCTCTCGTAACTGTCTTTGCTTTGAAGGCTACTTTAGCCAGACATTAATATAGCCACTCCTGCTTTGTATTACTACCACTGTTATTAATGTTTGCATGATGTATCTGTTTCTATTCTTTTACTTCCAACCTACCTACACAGTTGTATTTCAAGTGTGTTTTTTATAAACGACATATGTTGGGCCATTTTTTTAATCCACTCAGTAACTTTCTGCCTTTAAGTTGTTATATTTAGACCACTTACATTTAAGGTAACTGTTTGCAGGTAAGGGCTTAAATTGGCTACTTTTTTGTTTTCGGTTTCCTCTAATTCCACCATTTCTCTTTTCTTACCTTCCTCTGGTAAGGTAAGATTCCACCTTGATGTATTTACAACATTTTTGAGTATCTCAGTCTGCCTAGTTTTCTTTGTGGTCACTGTAGATACTATATGTACTAACTCGTCTACGGTATCAACATCAACTACTTTTGAGAGATGGGTAGAAACCTTACTCCCATTTTGGTCCATCTACATTCCCCATTTTAAAAATATACTTTTAAGAATTTTATACACATATACTGAACACTACATCAGATGGTGTTATAATTTTTGCTTGAACCTTCCAATATGTTAAAAAACTCGTAAGAAGTAGAACAGTCTATTTATTCCTGTTTCTTACCCATTCTAGTGTTCTTTTTTTCTTTTCTAATGTAAGCCTTCTCCTGTTATCATTTCCTTTATGCCTGGGGATCTTTCTTCAGCCATTCTGAAATGGTAGGTTTCCTAGCAACAAAATCTCTTACTTTTTTATGGTCTGAGAATGTCTATTTCCCGTTCATTCTTGAAAGATATTTTTGCTGATTATAGAATTGGTGGTTGACAGTCCTCCTCTTTCAGGTCTTGAAAAATGTTATGCCATTTCTGTGTGGCCTCCATGGTTTCAGATGAGAAATCTGCTGGTTTTGGAGTTAGTGTTCCCCTATATGTGATGGGTTATTTCTCTCTGGCTGCTTTCAAGAATTTTTTTTTTTTTTTTTTGTATCTAGGTTTAACAGTTTAACTATGATGTGTCTTAGAATGGGTTTCACACCATTTGGGTTTAGCCCATTTAGATTTCACTTAGATTCTTGAATCTGTAGACTTATGGCTTCACCCCACTGATGCCTTCCCAGCAAAAGTGGGGGACCACCAGCCCATTGCCTCCAAGGGCCCCAAGGGAAGGAGAGAGCTCACTCACACAGCTCTGTTGCTACAGGACGGGGGCAGGAGCTCGGCTCCTTGCTGGGCCCTGCTCACGTCAGGGTAGGGGGGCAGAAGGAGGAGGGGAATCAGCATGCCACCTAGCCTCCTACTTCACTCTGCCTCTTTGATCCCATGTAAGCAAAAGGCTCAACTAGCTACTGGAGTCTACCTACATTACCCAGGGAAACGGGAACACTGCCTGCTTTTGCCTAGCAGAGACTGGATGATCAGCTACCCACTTGGCCCACAGACAGTATCCTGCGGGGAATTAGGGCACCACCTGCTGCCACCAAGTCAGAGATGGAAGATTAGACAGATCTCTGCTTAGCCCTGCTGAGCAGGGGATTGGAGTACTGCTTCTGTGGGGCAGGGGGTTGGGGGTCCTGCTGAAACTCTAGGGGTGGGGTTTTTCTATAGGTATTTGGCTGGAGCAGGGTGAGTATTGCCAAAAAAGGTTTTCTGTTGCTAGGTGACCTCTTTCTTGGCCTTTTGACTGTGGGGAACGGGCTTTTCATGATGATTCTTTTGGTCTGTGCCTGTTAGCAATTCCAGTTTGGAAGCTTTTGTAGAGCTCTGTCCAGAATATATAGAAGGCAGTAGAGAAACTCGAGGGGACCCACCGCTGTGTTGTTCCTTAAGACCTGGGGGCCCTGGGGAGTCTGCCTTCTTCCTCTCAGAACCTCCCTGTGCTTGTTTGTTATGTCCGTGACCTTCATAGTTGGGAGACAGAGGAGCTTGGAGGGCAGGGGCTGCTTCATCTCAGCTGTCACTGGAAGTCTGACTGTATCTGGCATGTTGAAGAGAGGTCAGGTATGGTCCACAGTGCCCTTTCAGGTTACACGCAGTCTCGAAGTTCTCTCATGACCACGCGGAGTGGGCACACTGCGGAGAAAAAGGGCCAGTGAATTTCAAAAGCCGCCATGCCGTGCAAGGACATGCTTGTATTGCTTTCAGCACGGAGCCTTTCCCACACATGAAGACGACATAGTGCTCCAGGAACCCTGCACACTGAACCAGTTTCAGAACATGAACTACCGACTTTAGAGAGCACAGCTCACTTTCCCGTGTTGCGTGGATACATTTGGTGACTATTATTTATTACTCGGTAGGCTACCCAAAACACTTAAAAAAAAAAAAAAGACCAGAACACTGTAGTACCATAAGTAAGCCAACATTTCTAGAACCTAAATTCTAACATTTCTTAACTGTGGCTTTCTAAGACATTGTCTTCAAAGGCTCCCCATGAAGCATAACGTACACAGACACCCAGGCAGGCTGGAGCAGCACGCGTGGTTAATTTAAATGGACTTTCCAGGGAACGTGGTGTGAAGAAACCAAATCAATAAGATGCCCATTGAAAAGGAAGACTTTGATATGCTGCAAGGCACAGTGACTTTTGTCCCCAATTTCTGACATCTCTTTTAACATGAAATTTAAAAACACCTGTTTCTGAGGCAGGGCAGGAAATCTCTAAGCAGCCGTAATTCTTTGGTCGTGTCACATGATGACTATAGGCTGGCTGCATTTTTTTTTAATCCTACCAGGAAGTCTTTCTTTTTCCTTTTAAACTAGTTCAAAGCAGAGTCTTTAATGGGCATTTATATGTAGGGAGAGTTTGAGAGGCCACTTTTACAAATGGTGTCATGAGATGAGTCATGGTCAAGGATGTGATTCTGCTTTGGGCAGGGTTATGAATGGGGCTGCTTTATTAGCAAGCCAGGGGCGGGGGCACGCGGGGGTGGGGGGAGTTCAAGACCACCTGATTCTACGTCCGTCTCATAGAAGAGGCAGATTGCAAATGTTACTTGTCAGGTACCTCTCTTCTGGGCACGTCTTTGAAGCCAGAATAACTCTTCTGGCCCTTTGTTTGAATGAATGGCTTTGGGAACTGTGTTTCCAATCTCTTTGACAGTGGCTTGTATTGCTTCAGTGGCTGTGGATTAGACAGAGAGGGTATTGGGGGTATGTGTGCTTCTGTTTGCCTGCGCAGTAGGGGTAGGTCAAGGTAGTTGTTTTTTTTTTCCTTGATAAAATATATGAGATGCCATATGGTGGAGTAACCTGAGAATACCAGGTGTGCCTGCATCCGAATCAGATGTGCTGTTACCATGGAGACATTAGCTCCCTCTGCAATGCGGGGCCTCCATTTCCCCCTCTGAAGAGCTTACTTATCTAACAGGAGCAGGTGCTTTGACATACAAAAGAAGTAAACCTTGAAGCAGGCCTTTAGCGATGTCGAATACCTTTTTCCTTGATTGTTCCTAGAGTTTTCTCCCTCTCTACTCAAGGCTCTTTTTTGAGCCAAGGCCTTGGCAAACTGGTAACAATAATAGTGACATTGATTAAGATGGTAGATATATACAGTATCTACCCTCTTCGATGAGAACCCCAAGGCCTCAAGAAAATAGATTTTATACCAAAGTCATACATCTCATAAAGAAGCTTGTCCAAGACAGAACCTAAACCTGGATCCATCTGACTTCACCCCACGCCCTTGACTTCCTGCCAGTGATTAATCCATTACACCTAGGGTATACCTCTGCAGAGAATCACCCAACTTTTTTTTTTTTTTTTGCTCTAGCTGGGCATTTCTGAGTAAATACCAGATGCAATCAGAGATGGGAATGGACTAAGAACTGAGAAGCAAAATACAAAGGATGTGAATTCAGTTCCTGAGGGTTTGAGAGTAGCCAGGTAGTGACCTACAGACAGAACATGTGGCAAACACACTGAACATACGCATTACTGAACGTCTGTATGTTCAACTTCATTCTTTCATTAAATATGTATTGAGTGCTACCTTATGCAAAACATTGTTCTACATCCGTGGATGCAGCAGTGAACAGAACAAACAGACAAAAATCCCTGCCTGTGGAGACTCTCTGGACTCCCCAGTCTGTGACTGTGTCAAGCATTTGGCCCGTGAAACTAGGAAAGGGGTAAACCATGGTCCTAACCCTGAAGTTTACACTGAAGGAGCTCAGATACGTGCACGAGAACCTGATTGTAACACACTATGATAGGTACAAAGAGAGGTACCACGTGCTGTGAATGGTGGATTCCTGGGTGGATGTGGGGGGTTCCAAGGTTTTTTCTCACTAGCTTAGGTGATCACGGCCCTCAGGAGATTCCAGGTCCACTGACCGGCATTGAGGTCCTCTGGGGGCCTCATGACAAACTTCTGGGAAGTTGGAACACCCTCCTGTAACACATACTGGCCCAGGCCTTTGTCATGTAGTGACTATTATACCAGGCCTCCCTAACTTGTGCAACAAGCAATTGATTAGGCTGTTTGTGTCTGCTTCTACCTCATTTCATTTCATTACATTTCATTTGGCTTATTCTAGCTCTTCCTTTCACCTACTGAGCTCTTTTCAAATGTTGTTTCAATAATCTTCACTAGAATCTGTCCCTCCCAAGTTTGGGCCATCTAGAAATTTGATATCTGCATCTTGGCCTTCTACTAAACTACTTGGAGAACAGGGTGATGTGCAAGGTCCTGTAGGATGGTATTAAGCCTTCTTTCCAGCCCAGTGCAGACCTACTAATTAATGCCCTTTGATAGAGTCATTCTATTAGCCAAGAACCCATGTAACTATCATTCAGGTTACATTTCTCTACCTTGTCCATAAGGACATCATTAAAGATGTTGCCAAATGTCTTGGCAAAGATCTTTCTTCCACCCCTAAAGGCACATGCATTCACACGTGCATGTGTGCAAGCGCACACACACACACACACACACACACACACACACACACAACCACCTCTGTCTTGGTAGAAAGTTGGAGAGACTGTAATTGCTTTAAAATTCCAACTGAAAGATGACAGTACCCAACTATCTGGCTTGAGCCAGCCTCGTAAACTTAGGCCCGTTGTTTACACTTGGTTTCTGTTGCAACGGTGCCAGGCTGTCAGTCAAACACAAATGAAGTGTTACCAGACTACTATCCCACTTTGTTTTATTAATTTTTGAGTAGACAGGCAAGGTATCAGAGCAACATATAAACAGAGTTCAGCGTTGGCATTAAATGAATACAACAAAGCAAATCTAATACATTTTAATGAAATGGACAGCCATGATTGTGCTGAGTGGTAATTAAATGGAACTGATAAGACACTTACAACAATTAAAATAACTTTCTGACACCGTAAAAAAAATCCCTGGAGGTAAGAGGTAGGTAAAGGGAGGTCCTAAGAAAAGGAAGAAGGGATAAGGAGGAGGAAATTAGGACCACCTCATAAGATCATGTGTAAGAATGGGTTCTGCCCTTCTTTAAATCAAGCAATTCCAAGCACTGTTACGTATTCTAATCCCTGGAGGTGGCCGAATTTATGAGCTGGGAATTTGGGTCGGAAGAATAGGGTCTAAGGATATCTGTTTGGTTCTTTGAAAAGAAACTAATGACTTTTAAAAATCAAAATCAACTAAAAGCAATCAAAGCTGATTTTAGGAGTACTATTAAGATACAAAGGTGAAAGATAGTGCCCCCCTCCCCCAAGAATGGCAAGCAACAAGAGAAAACCAGACCTCCCTATGCAAGAATTCTTTGCTGGGGAAGCAAAGAATTAGATGATTCAATTAAAATCATCCAGGAAGATTGTTTCTTAAATTTTTTTCAATGTTTGTTTATTTTTGAGAGACAGAGTCCGCGGGGAAGGGGCAGAGAGAGAGGGAGACACAGAATCCGAAGCAGGCTCTGATGGCTCAGAGCCTGACACGGGGCTCGAACCCACGAACTGTGAGATCATGACCTGAGCTGAAGTCAGACGCTTACCCGACTGAGCCACTCAGTCGTCCCCATCTGGGAAGCTTTTGAAAAATTCAGATACCTAGATCACTCAAAGCCCACAGAATCAGGATCTCAAGTTCCTGGGTGTGTAGACATGTGTATTTTTAAAAGCTCTCCAAGTGATTCTGATAATTACCTTAATTGATTATATAGAACCTTGGTGGGTATACATTTTATACCTACGGGTAAATCAAAATTATAGCTGGACAGAGAGGAAAGACTGGGGAAAGCAAGCTGAAGAAGTGGAATACACAAAGGGCCACAATGTCAATATGTGTCATGAAACTTAGATCGTTCCCCTAACACCCACCACCTAGGGAAAGGGTGGATGGGGAGACTGTTGTGACCCAATGCAGAGTCGGCTGAGTGGGATGTCTAAACAGGAGGTTTTAGAAAACCCAGGAGAACCAGGCACTTGATTCACAGGGATAAAATGTTTCAGGAGGTGAAAGAAAGAGGAAAAAGCAGAGCTGGGCCTTTTCAAAATCTAGTCGGACTAATCTTGCTTCCAGTCTCCAGAGGCCAAAGCAGTTTTCAATGAACTCCTTTACAAAAAGTCCTTTCCTCCTCGTCTCCTTCACTGTCAGAGGCTAGAGGTAGAAGCTGGGTGTGTTCTTTCCACCCTCTGTGCCGTTTGACCTCAACCACGCAGAAGCTCTGCAAGCTATCCCTTGCGTTTGTGACCTGTGTTGTCTAAGGTGCCGACAAATGCAAGCAACTTTAAACTGCTTTGGTCACTGTTCTCTGAGATTTTGGAACTGCTGCCCAAGATGTGTACAGCCATCCACCTAGAGGGGGCCTGCCTACGAGCTAACCCGGACAGTTACGTTAGAGACTCACTGAGGCACGGAAGCCATCATCTCCGTGCTCTCCTTTTGACTCTGATTTGTGAGCCTCTCATGAAATAAGCACTTGGGTCTCCCCATAGCCACCCCCGTAAGTCACCCCAGCCCCAAAGGAATGGCAGTGTCCGCATTGCCTCTTTCTGATGTCTCCCAACCATGGCCTCTGCCTGGGAGCTCCTCCGGCCACTCCCATCTGTTGTATCACTGTTCATCGGCCGTGGACCCGAGGGTGTAGAATCCCCGAAGAGCAGAAGAGGGGTGCTGGGAAAGTCAGTGGCTGCAGGAAGGTCGCCCACGCTTCCCACAGGCAGCGCCGTGTTACATTTATCAGCTGGGCACCACGAGAATATCAGAAGCCCACGGACCATCCAGTGCCCAGCTCGCCCCGTTTAATGTCTCCAGCACCGGAGTCATCGCCTGCTATTCCCCCACACCACGGCTGGAAGGAAACCTGCTGCGTACTGCATACAGGTTTTATTTTAAATCAACTCAGCACAGGGCGCAGACTATTTATAAAATAGAGACGCGATTTGCCTTGGCAGGAACTGGGCCTTCCTATCGTACTGAACAGCTCCTGGTGCTCTGCTGATGCTGCATCATCCATTTAAATAGGCTGCCTCTGACACAGAGGTGGCTGGAAAGAAGATGGATAGAAAATGGAGCCAGTTTTCATTCTGAGGCTGACCACTCAGGTTCTGTTTCATTTCTCTGTCTCCCACGTGGGGTACAATTTCAGGAACAATCAAGGTGTTTTCCCTTTACAATTAGCGAGGCACAATTCTTGTCTAACATTCTCACAAGTGAGTGTTGTGCAGAGTACTGTAGCGAAATGTCGTGCTGGGATCTTGGGCAAATCCCCTCGGTAGGCCTCAATTCCTCTCCAAGAAAAATAAAAGCACGAGGCAAGGTCTCCAAGCATCCACTTGGCCCTGAAGCGATCTGGCTTCCCAATTCTAAAACTTCCAGATAAGAAAAAATGAAAACGAAAGACAGAAAGCCAAGCTGAACAGTCCCGTCACCCAGCATGCCAGGGAGCTGGGAGGTGCCCCAGTGCGTGGGCGGATGGTCACCCGCAGTAGAGTATATTATTGTTCCCAGCGATTCAACCCCCTCCCTGGAAGAGGCTACGTTCCACATCCCTACCTACTGCCATGTGACACCTCGCAGAGAGAGTAACACTCCCCTGTTTCACTGACAACGGGCTTGTCCATTTGACTTGTTGGAGCCAATGGAACACAGCAGAATATGTGCACCATCTGAATTTTTAAGAGCTTTTGAATGCTTCTGAGCCCTCTTGCTCTTTTCTCTAGTCATGAGGATGGGTGGTCGGCGGGGAATTCTACCGAAGGCATCATGGATCTCAAAATGAGACAACATACAGAGCAGAATCACAGTCAGAGAAGAGCTGCAGGCGACATATCTATGGGAATAAGAAACACACCTTTGCTATTACGAACCACCCAAATGTTGGGATTGCTTCGTTATCTCAGTCTTACCTACAGGAGGCTGACTGACCCACCACCCACCACTGGGCACATATGATAAAATACTCGGAGAATGACCAGGGCTGCTTGGCTATCACGTGCTCTTAGAATGGACGCTCCTGACTGCCACAGCTTTATAACTTAGCACTGTGGACACCAGAAATACGCAACTATTCAAATATGTGACACCAGCTGCCTCCCACAGGAATTTGGGGACAGCGTGACACTGCCATCATGGTTATGCCCTCAACTCACCATATATCTAAATTCCCATAGGCCCACAGGAAACCTCGATCCTATCCCTGTAGCCAAGTCATGTAACCTTTGAAATCTCATGCCACTCCTCCATCCAGAGAGGTCTGTGCCTATATTTTTGTGGTTGTTCATCTAATGAAAACACAGTATTTAGAAATTTCTCAAAGAACAAATGGACTCTCTAGCTCAGGATGAGAAACACTGGATTCACTGATCTGAAAGGTCCCTTACAACTCTGAAATAGGTCAGTCTTAAAGCATTATCTAATCTGGACATGATTTTCCTCACCATTTTGCAGGTGGATATCATATCTATTAGTGGCACAGATCAGAGGCAGCAAATTAGGGCAGAAAAACAGGTGGATTTTCCAAATGAAATGACAGGATAATTTGGGTAAAATGAACATGGTTGTAAGGCAAACCTGTCCCCACCTCACAGACTGTTCAGAAAATAATGTGTGTTCCTTTAAGACGGGTGAAAACAGAGAACTAATTAGATTTATAATCTGTGAACAAAGTCAAAATAAAGGGTTCAAATCTATTTTTTTCATTCCTGTATAGCCTGAGGGCAATAGCCAAAAGAAATTACTATTAAATGTGAGTAATGCAAAATAGATTGTGTGCGAATTTCAATTCGCTATGTGTGAATTTAATATACAACTGCAAATTAAGAAGCGCCTTTTGATTTACAAAAGTAGGCTTGGTTCATACATGGAGAAAAGTTCTGTCCTGTAGACAATTCCAAGACGGACTACCAGACTGAACATGAACCTGTAAAAGCTGGGGGTGGGGGTAGGGAGGGCGATTCATAGCACTGGGAAGACACGGTGACCACAGAGCTGTCTCGTAATCCACGGCACGTGAAAATCAAACCACCGGGAGGAACACTGTCGCTGTCTCCGTGGCCAGCTGTGGCCTGGGGAGGCCACCATCCCCACAAGAGAAAGCAGGTAACGCAGTTTATCAACCACCAGTAATCACAATGAGGTGACTTTAAGCTACACAAAAATAAATGAGATTTGCGTTTATTTAGGCCACATCCATAGACCAGACATCTGATTTTTTTTGCTCTAGGTTTTCTGTGGAGGAACTGATTTCAAATCCAAGCTTCACCATCACCGTGCAGTGAACATGTCTCTTCTTGCCAGAGTTCCCCAGAACGGTTTTGCTTATGGGGTCAACTTAAGGAAAGGAGAGCTCCTTCTAGGACTGCAGATTCTCCCTGCCCTGGGGATGTGAGAGCCTACAATGTAGGAAGTACAGGAGGCAATGATCATATCGCTCCCTCCCCTCACGAGCTCGCGGTGTAGAGTGTAGAAAACAGCAGGGTTGAAGAACTGCCGCTCTGATACAAGTCACCAGGAAGGCGATGACTGCTACCTCTATCCTTCCCTTGCCATTGTGCTTCAAAACATGGCTGACATCACCGCCTCTGGGAAGCCTTTTTTGTCCTTTTCCTCCTCCACACCACCGTCACATACCGTCATTGGTGCATAGAATTCTGGGATGGTTTGAGGGCTTTCTCTAGCAGGTCAAGTTCCTGGACGCAGGGATTCGACCTAGAATCGGCTGGACATTCAAAACTTTGCATGATTTAATAAAGTTCTAAGTAGACTTACAGACATAATCTTGGTATAAGATTCAAATTAAAATGGATAAAAAAAAATAAGTCTGGCTTAGATCCTCTGGACCCCCTTCCCGCAGGATCCCTCTTGCATGTATGTAGAAAACGTCCTACCATGGAAACCATGGAAAGCTCTGCTTAATAGAACGGAGACCTTCTGACAGCATGTAACGCCTCTTCTTCCCTGTGAAAAGCAAGTGGGGCTAACGAACTACCTACCACACCGGTCTGTGATTCTTAAGCAAGGTACACAGGTTCCGTGCGATCTTCTAGAAGGTGCATCTCTCTGCAATAAGAGCAACGGTGTGAAGCTTGTAAATTCCCTCTTTGTTGAGAAATGATGCTTACTTTCCTGTTTCTGTTGCAAACAGGGAGAAATGTGATTGTGTGCTAAATGAAGCAAGAGAGCTCTAATTGGGTGACCACTGAACTATAGTTTTTGGATAAGGGAAGGTATTAAAAGACGTGAAAACAGAACCCTCTCTCCTCCTCCCTCTACCACCTTTGCTTAAAAATTAAAAAAAAAAAAAAAAGCCAAGTAGTTCTCACAAATGCCTGGTAAAATACATCTGTGTACCCATGTCTATAACCGCTAGGTAAACCAGGTCGATTCTGGGGTTCAGAACCTTTTGGGCAATTAAAGAATCTCACTGTTGGCAAAAAGCTGAAAACAGTGTGGGCACTGCCTAGAGCTCACAGTATTTGGCAGGGAATTAAGGGGCAGTGCAACACTTCAGTCGATTTCTGGTGCCCTCAGATTTCTACTACACTGCAATAAAAGTACTGCAGTAAGAGAAGAGAATGGCCCCTGATCTTGGCAGAGCCCAAACGGCCATTCACCGCGAGTCAAAAATGGCTCAGTGCAAATCAGTCTGACCGTCTTCACTATGACTGGCAAGAGTGAGGAATATTCATCACTGCATCTACTTAGTTCAGGGGGATTGACAAAGAGCTAGACTGGGCATCCAGGGCTGCCTTGCTTGTGGAGAAAAAACAAAAAACTCAAAATAAAAATAGCTAACCGCTGGTGTGCCGGTAAACTGGCTCTCCCCGGGGGCAAGGGGGTGTGGGGGGGTGGTGCGGAGGCCGTCTGGTCTGGTAGGGTTTGCTGGTTTCCATGCTATAAATGCGCCCGCGGAGACCAATCCCAATCCTTAAACTTAGCACCTGGCTGCGGGAGACCCAGCTGGGGGCCAGCTCAGCCCCGCAGCTCACGTTTACTATGGCTTTACTGCAGAGCCGACACTGGTAAGCCCTTCAAACTCGGGATCCCATTGTGTCCTCCAGACAGTCCTACATGATTAGCATCTCCATGTGAAGGGGAGACGATGGAGGCGGACAGTGGGTAAGTACCTCACCCAAGGCCACCCAGTTTGGAAGTGGTGGAGCTGGGGTAGGAATCCAGGCTTCTGACCCGAGCTGACGTTCTCAAATCCCAGAACGCCTCTCGTGATCCGGTAGACAGATCCCTTGTGGAAACAGCTGGTCGATGTCTAGCCAGAGAGCAGGAGAGAGGCTCCGTTCCGAGTACACAGGGCGCACGCAAGTGAAGACGCAACATTTGTGGCGCAGCAGACTTCGCCCGGTCACAGGATGCACGCGGATTCCTTCCCTTGAAAACTCCAGATCCTCGGTCCTCAATCCTCCCTTCTAGTCGGACTCTCACATCTTCGCACTTTCCCGTTATTAACTAGGAATCTCCGCCCTACTCCTGCTTCTCCCTACAACGTTCACATTTACCGGAAGGGTCCTGGTCCACCTCCGTCAGCTTCAGCTAGGAGAGGCCGGCAAGCAGCTGCCTTGGGCGGCTGGCGGCTCTGGAAACATCCCCGCATGGATGAAAGGAGAACTGCAACAACCTGGTGCCTCAGCAGGGGAAGTTTTGCACAGAAGCTGGAGGAATGGTGGTGCAGTGTTCACGGACAAGTGAGAAGCAAGGAACGGACAGTGACGTTCACATCGTATCTAGAAGCCAGGCGTTCTTTCAAGACGGGGAGAGAGAAACTCACAGCGGGAATGAAACTTGTCCCAATGTGTTCAAGCACGATCACGTCCAGACAAAGCAGAATGGGGGGCACTATGGGAGGGACACTGAGAACCGGAATTCCTGGGCACACATGGGGCAGGGAGGCAGGCAGAAGGAAGATCCAGGTCCCGACCTCGAGTAGGTGTTTCCACTGTCCCAATGACTTTGTTGCCAAACCATCGAGTGCCAAGTGCCGAGTGCCAGTGCCGGAGTCCAGCTCCTGCAGGTCCAGGGTTCCCCTGAAGGATGACGGTGTAGGCCAGAGACAGTGAGAGAGCCTTGAGTTTCATTTTGATCACCAGACAGGCACCCCTGCCCACCTGTCAGGTGTCTCTACCATTCTGGCAGGCATCTCTGCCCTGTCTGGTTCTCAAGCTTTATTTATGGCAAAAGGTACAAGAACCAGAAAGAGCAGTAAATGATTTACAATCTTCCAGGACATGGGTTCTGTAGAAGTTACAATTCTAGTAGTAATGATTATCATAAAAAACTTAGCTACAGGCACTCATGTTGTCACAGGTATTTTTTACAAAACCTCAGGTCTAGCCTTAAGGAAGTGACCTTTAACCAAGAGGCAAACAGCATTGTTTAGTAAAGGTCAGTTTTT
>NC_043703.1:69522001-69587865 GCF_006229205.1 Suricata suricatta | reverse complement strand
TGCCTCAGGGACACAGCAGGGGGACAGGCTGCTCCTGACGCTAATCAGCAAAGCACTCTGAGGTTTGGTGCCCAAGCAGAAATGAAAAGTTTCAAGGGGTAGATTTTGGGAGCTATCTGGGGGCAAGAGACCGTGCAAACTTGCCGTACCCTCACCAGGAATTTTCACTCTACCGGTGAGTTCAAATAGCTCCCAACAACCGAGTCTTATTAAAAACTCTAATATGTGCAACTTAAACCTGAAATAATTTTCCTATTTCTTTAAAAACCTTCCCCATGAAACGGTTCACAGGTTTGGCCAAAGGTAAATGAAAACTTCTGCATAATCAGTGAGCATGAGTTTTAATCATTTTTAATAAAGTTCAGGACTTGGAGTTGCAGCCAATGATTTATTTCTTCCACGTGGATCTATACACTGTTGTGAAATAACCTCTTCACCACAACAATCATTAAAACTAAGCAGTGAAATGCACTGGATCACGGCACCTAGGGAGGCCAAAGTTTAAAAAGAGAATGAGGCGTGTTTTATCTCCTGGCTCTCTGCACAGACACTCTTCATAATTTCTAGAGACAATTTTGTACCAAAAAAAAAAATCACTGGGCAATATTTTCATATTTACAGTCTCTAAATTTTCTAATTTTGTGAATATTGTTATAAATGGCATACGATTTATAAAATTTTAAAATTTAAATTACAAATGTTCTGGCAGCTATAATACAGTCATAGCAGAAAACAGACAAGTCTCTTATTGATGACAGGTGTCATCACAGAAATTTGCAGAACACTGTCCCTGGTTACTAGTGACAATGACCAGCACAGTCCTGCCCTAGGCGTCGGTATGAAATGAGGTGGAGTCATGACAGACATCTAGGCCAAGGGCTTTTGGGGAGACGGAAACATAGGCACCGACTTACTTGATTTCTATAAATATTGCTTTTTAAAAAACTATCTTAAAAATATATAAGCATATTTCCTTTGTAATTGTCATATGGGAAAATATAAAAGGTAAAATATCCCCTCATGCAAGAAGTCTTTCATTTTGGTTTGAATTTTTTAAAACTTTTATTTATTTTTGAGAGGCAGAGAGAGACAGAGGATGAGCAGGGGAGGGGCAGGGAGACAGAGGGACACACAGAATCGGAAGCAGGCTCCAGGCTCTGAGCTGTCAGCACAGGGTCCTATGTGGGGCTTGTGGGGCACAAACGCGAGATCATGACCTGAGCTGAAGTCGGAGGCTTAACCAATTGAGCCACCCAGGCGCCCCCGGTTTGAATTAAAAAAAAAATAGGTGTTAATTCTTAGAAGGAATTAATCTATCATCAAAGTTTTTCCTAAGAGTTCATTTACAGCACAAACTGGCAAAATATATAAGAAATTAGTTTGCTTCGGGAAGTACAGAAAGGCTCTTTTCATCCCACATTAAAAACTTCAGGGAGAAGATTAGAGTTTCCACCAAAAATAGGAACTAAAAGGTGATTTCTTACAATTAGCAAATATGTATGTCATGCAATTCTCTAATGAGAACCCAAGAAAATGGCACCTTTCTTTTAATGTGAATATTTCTGAATAAAGCTCCGGGCTGCCTTGAGCAGCCTTTGTCGCTAGCAACAGAGGTGTATGTCAGTCAGTCTGGTGTATGACATTCTGTCTGATTAGTTGTCAAAGTATTTCCTTCTACCTTCACTGCAATGACCTTAGCTTTTTCGAAGAAGATTTCATACAATCACCCCGTTGAATGAAAACTACACAAAAAGTTGTGCTCACAAACTGCTGGGCAACACAAACCTGGTGGACGAAATCTCTAAAGAGACCTGAGGACAATGAGAGTCATTTCACAATAAAATTATTAATTTAATCCAGAATACAGGAAAGTCTTGCTAGAATTTGTAAGTAGAGGTAAACACCAAAAAAAAAGAAAGAAAGAAAGAAAGAAAATCATCTATCAGAATGTAAGCAGTTTATGAATGTAAACATGTATGTTTGAATATGGACACATATTGATCATGCGACAGATCCCCCAAAACAGTTCATTTTGTTGGCTTTGTCTGATCGACCCACATCTGTCACCCATGCTATGAATTCAGGAAGGCAGTGCAGAACATCAGCACACTGTGTTTTCAAGAGAGCACACTATTATTTATTACAAACTCTTTGCAGATACCTGCTTTGAAGAGAAACATGTGAAGCGACTTCTTTCAGTAGAGGCGGAATAACGTATTACACTAAATTCAGAACTAGCTTAGATTTTGAAATACAGGCTCTGCGCCGTAAACTGAAATTTCATCCACATTCATCTTTGGAGGAAAAAAGTTTTGATTGGGAAAAAGGCTTTTAAAGGCTGACAGAATTCACGACAAGGGTTCTGAAGGCTCCTTGGAAACCAAATTGTTCTTAAAAAATAACTTTGATGAGTTAAGTGCAAATGAATCAGAAACATATGGATTAAATTTCCCTTAAAATACACGAGGGCTTAACAATTAGAGGAAATGTGCCTGGTAAAGTACATTTGAGAAATGTTCCAAAACATATTTCAAAATGTTTGAGAAATAGCTTGAGGTATTTTACAAATTGCAAACGAGGTTTGATTCACCCATCTCTAATTACATAATAATTACTAACACTGTAGTTTAAGATTTGTGTTCTGTAATACAGTAGTCATAGCAGGATTAGGTTATTTGTCTAAAGAAGTTCTTCAATATGTGCTAACTGAAAGCATCCTGAACATTCAGAACTGAACTCAGCTCTGGGACAGTGCTTCAAGTACAGACCCCGAGCCTGGGGCCGAGGACACGGGGCAGCTCTCCTGTGGCGGCGATGATCATGTGCGCAGCTTGTGACCCTGGAGCTGCCATCAGTGGGCAGAGCACTGTCTGGGATCTTATTAATAAAAGTAACTGATGAAGCTTTATGTCGCTTAAGTTGGTGTCTAAATACAATTTGTGGAAACTCTTAGAATGACTGGTTCATATAATAAAGTCCCGAAAAACAAGTAGGTATATTTTACCCTCTGATAACAGCAAATGAAAATGACATTCTCCAATTCCTTTTAATCCCACAACACAAGAGCCTAAAAGTCTCCTGGTAAAAAACAAAAACAAAAACATTATAGGAAAGAGAAGATAAGAGTGATTTATAACCTCAGAAAAATGAGTGAATGTAATATTTATTTCAAGAATGGAATACTTTTGCATTTACACTGTTTAATCTTGGAAAATGGCAAAGAAATGGGCTCTAGAACTAAACTGACTGAATTCCATTCCTTCTTCCACTTCTTAGGGGCCAAATGACTAGAGCAAGTCACTCTCTAAACCTGTTTCCTCTTCTGCAAAAAGAGAATAACAGTGAATCTTAGAGCTAATGTACTGATTTAATAAAACAATGAAGGTAAGGTGAAGGGTCTGGCACACAGCAAACGTTATAAATGTTAGTTCCAATCGACGACATCAATTCAACTTCTATTTCTTATTTTTAACCATCACTAACCAGTCTGGGCTTCAGGGCTTGAAGGTCCTTAAGACACGTCTTGCTGTCTGGCTTGCTTTCTTTACAGCTTATCTGCCGCATTCTTCCAGGTCAAAAATAGATACAAGTCCTATTTCCTGGTTCAAAATGTGATCTTGAATACACATCGTACTCTTTCTCTGGGTTTGGGTCTTTCAGCGTAAGATGAGGGAACTGGACCAAGTCATTTGCTCCCAATTTCATGTCCCGGCACCCTGGGCTGTGGCTGAGCACCCCTCAGAACTTACATGCAAGGTCCACAGAAGATTTTAGAAAACTTAAACTTCGAGAAGAGTTGGCCATAAAACTTTCCTGACCATAAAGAGAATAGGAAGTTCAGGACTGAACACCATCCTGGTGTGGCAGGTGCCGGGTGGACAGCACAGAGCCGGACACATCCCAGGTGGACCCCCGTGTCTGTTTAGGTCAGCTGCAGCTGCCTGAGGTCATGTCCAGCCAGGAAAGTGGCTTCCAGAATCTGAGTGTGAGTTGACAGTCCATGGGGCCTTTCTGGCTACCCATTTGCAAGGCAGCAGCCGACGCTGGCCAGACGATGCCTACACCTCTCCTCCCAGTTTCCAACTCAATTCCTGTCTTCACTGGGCAAAGGCCCCAACATTCAAGTCCTGCCACGTGAGCCCGTCCCCATGACGCTGGAGAAAGTAGCAAGGACCAAAGGGAGTGGAAAGGCTCTAGCTACAAATGTTTCCTACTTTGTGTCCCATTTACCTAATTCTTTTCCTTGGTAGCCTGTAATGGAGCAGGCTCAGTAATGGTCTAGCAAGAAGATGGGTGCGGCCGTGGGGTTAAATGGGTGCTGGGAGCCTTCCAGCTAGACTGATGCTCCAACTCCGTTACAACATAATCAGGCACACACATCTACTTGGCACTGGGGGCTGCCAGCAACACTTCTGGGCACCAGAGATAAAGCTGCAAAGACCATGCACAGCCTAGAGAAATGACACACAGTCCAGAGCTCAGAGACCGCAGCCCCCTACCCGTCCTCACCCTCCAATGGCTGCCCTCCTGAACTTACCCAGAATTCTAACAAGCCCAACAACTCTTTCACTCGGTTCACTACATACTGGAGGCAGGACCTGGAAGGGGAAGACAGGCTGTTGGCCTGATAACAGTAGAGTACAAATGCTGTAAGAGCAAACGCCAAAACGCAAAGGCGAGTGAGTGACAGGTAGGAACACACTGCTGCCCCCCTCCCCCTCCCCCAGCTGCTGAGGATAGCGTGTCTTCAGGATCTCTCTGAATCACAAAGAAAAGGTGAAGTTCCAGTTCTCTGTTTTACAAAGTCGGAGGACGAGTGTGTTATCTTTTGGCAAGATTTCAATAAAAACCAACTAAAAATAGATGAGCATATGAGGAGGTGCTCCACATGTCGGCACAGGCCTGGGAATCACAGCAGCAATGTTGCACCAGAATGCGCTTCTCAGAGAGGCATGATCACAACCCTGACAACCCCAAGTGCCAGAGAGGATGTGGGACAGCCCGAACGCTTATGCGTTCCTGGCAGGAAGGCAACCTGGGACAGCGCACGCGGAGTATGCTGTGGCAGCTTCTTGCACAATTAAACCTACTCCTCAGCATATTCCAGCCATCGCGTTCCCGGGTATTTACTCGAATGAGCTGAAAACTTATGTCCACACAAAAACCTGTACATGAATGCTTCTAGCAGTTTCTGGCAATTTCTAAAACTTGGAAACAACCAACAAAGTGGAACATCCCTGAGAAGAAGAAATGAACTTGTGCCACCAAGAGACCTGGAAAAACCTTAAGTGTATTGTTGTTAAGTAACTCAGTGCTTGCCAGGGGTTAGGGGAGGGGGAAAGATGAACAGAGCCAGAAGGATTTTTAGGGCACTGACACTATTCTGGATGATCCTGTGATGGTGCATATATGACCTTAGACTTTTATCAAAACCCACTGTCCCGCACAGAGTGAACTTTAATGTAAACTATCCACTTCAGTAATTAAGAATAACGTATCAACACTGATTCAAGTGTAACAAATATACGACACTAAAGCAAGATATTAATAAAAAGGACTTGAAGCATTGTGGGTTGGCGGAGGGGGAGCAAAGAGGAAGGAAGAACTTTCTTCACTTTAATTTTTCTATAAACTGGGGCACCTGGGTGGCTTGGTTGGTTGAACGTCCGACTTTGGCTCAGGTCATGATCTCACGGTTCGTGGGTTCGAGCCCCGCGTCGGGCTTTATGCTGACAGCTCAGAGCCTGGAGCCTGCTTCCAATTCTGTGTCTCCCTCTCTCTCTGCCCCTCCCCTGCTCATGCTGTCTCTCTCTATCTCTCAAAAATAAATAAAAAACATAAAAATACTTAAAAATTTTTTTCTTTAAACCTAAATATGCTCCAAAAATAAAGTCCATGAATTTAAAAAACTGTTTTGGGGGGCGCCTGGGTGGCTCAGTTGGTTAAGCATCTGGCTTCAGCTCAGGTCATGATCTCTCGGTTCGTGGATTCGAGCCCCGCATCGGGCTTTGTACTGGCAGCTAGCTCAGAGCCTAGAGTCTGCTTCAGATTCTGTGTCTCCCTCTCTCTCTGCTCCTCCCCTGCTTGTGCTGTCTCTGTCTCTCAAAAAAATAAATTAAAAAAACATAAAAAAAAAACTTTTGGGGGATTCATAAGATAAGATACAGTTGTCTGGAAAATTCACCATATGGAGCACCATTTTGCAGTGGTTGCTATAAATAAGACAAGTATATTTATTAAACCAGTTAGAATTTATTGAAAAGTCACTCTCATCAACCCTGAAATTATTAATATAATGCATGGCAGATGAAAGAGGTCAGGTTTACAATATGAGATTTTTTGAGAACTGAAACTTGGAAAAGTCATGCCTTATTAGTGAAGGGCTTCTTACTCTCATCAAGGGCAGCAAGGGAAGCCGTGACTGTAGATCCAATATGAAGCATAAAGAAAACACCAACAAGCAATGCTCTAGAAATTTATTACCCAGTCATAACCTATGCACAAGGACTAAGTTCATGAGACTAGCAAAGTTGTAGCACAAAACATAGGGAAAAGCATGTTTAATAAATACAATTTAGAAACATTTCTTTCTTTAAATTAGGTTTAAAATACTGAGAGACAAACACTGAGACCAAGTTCATAACCGTACGTAAGCCATCTTAACGTGCAATGATTCACTGGAAACTGTATCCACACGATGCTACTGAAGTCGACGCCCTGCGGCTGCATCAACACATGAACAGACCTGTGTCCATTTTTGGATGTGGGTTCTTAAAAAGTGGACACAGGAATGGTTAGATTCCAAGATTTTTCATGTCATCGCATTAGTTTGCATTTATGAAGCCATGAGAAAAGAAGGGGGTGTGTGTTGTTTGAAACTGCGTCTTGAAATGAAACACATCCACATAGTGAGGCCATACCACAAGAAGGGAATTAAAATAATCCAGACATCTCACAGAGGCTTAATTTGGAATAGATGGTTTTGCAAAAGCAAATATTTTAAATAAAAATATCAAGATTTAAAAGAAGGGAGTGGGAGGAGGGTAAGGGGAGCAAAGGAAGTGCTTGAACAAACAAATCTGCATAGATGCTGAGTGGAATTTAAATACGGTTTCAGTTCATTCCCTCCTAAACAAAGCCTGGGTAGCTGAGGTAGACTCTGGAAATAACCAGTGCAAAGATTCAGGTTTTCCAAAGGGCCATATTTAGTCATTTCAGAGGCTGTCAAACAAAAGTGCATTTTGTAGTCTTGAACACAAAATCAAATGAAAGCGCTTCTATTGGAAGAAAACCTCTATACTAATACCCTATTAGTTGTGCCAAATTCCCAAATGTATAAAACCTACCTATTGCTGGAGACAGAGCAGTATTCTTTATAGACATAAATGAAATAAGATTGATCAAGAAATAAGAATGGTAAAACAAAAAGAATAAATGACATTGCCTTAATAGTTTTCCTTTTTTTAATTAATAAATCACTTGGAAACTTAGAAATATCACTGAGCTAAAGAGTGGTCCAGAGCCAAAAAACCTAATAAATATTTCAAGAATGATTGTCAATTTGTGTATGTTTAAAAATGTATCTATTATCATAAGGGTTTTGTTTTTAAAGTACTTCTACAGTTTCCACATTAAGAAAAAATATTAAAAGGAAATGTCCTTAGGGGTGGCTGGGTGGTTCAGTCGGTTAAAAGCATCCTACTTCAGCTCAGGTCATGATCTCATGGTTTGTAGGTTTGAGCCCCATGTTGGGTTCAGATCTTCTCTCTCCACTCTGCCCTTTTCGTGCATGCATTCTCTCTCTCTCTCTCAAAAATAAATAAACATTAAAAAAATCAAATGCCCTTAAAAACTTAAATAAATAAGTATGGAAGGCCCAATTTGAAAACATAAATAAGTAAATATAGGAATTATAATGGATTTCCAGATTTTTCTGCAAAATAATTAGTGGGGATATGAATATAACATTTGGAGTTCAAATACTTTTGTTCCCTAACCAGCCCTCCAACTGTAATCCCTATTGTTTTTCTGTCATAACAGATTTCTAGATTCACATAAATATTATGTGTATCGCAAGGTCTAATGGTATGTAAAAAATACCATACAGTCGAAACAGTTAAGAAACAAAAGGTACAGAAAAATATTGAAAGAATAATTATTATTGTTTCATTCAAGTAAATGCAGCCCTTTCTTGGAAAAGGCCAGAAAATATCCTTAACATTTCATGCCGGTCACACAGGATGTGGGCTAAGGTGGTTTATCACTACGATGCAAGAAAGAGTGGAGACCCACTGTTACACAAAGATGACTCAATAATCAAGATTAACACTGAAGAAGCCAAAGCCCGCGCTACGTGAAAACACCTGCCCAAGTCCTTCACTTTATCTGCAGTGAGAGTGGGGGAGGGTGACGCGCCATCATGACAACCGGCCTGTTTTACAATTTCCATCATAGATTCAACAGTGGACACGGAAGACACCCCCAAGGCCAGAGGTCACCCATACTTAAGCTGTGCAAAATCTACACAACATCAGTAACTCTGGGTTCAAGAGGGTCAGGTACATACAGCCAAATGGGAAGAGCAACAATCCTATCATAAGTCCGGGCTGCTGACGCACATTTCTTTTCTTGATGTGCCTGTGTGTTTGTTCATCATAGATTCACCAGATATTTGCTGGCTCCCTTTTTGAGTAATTAGTGGTTTCAGCCTACACTTTGCCAGTCGAATCTCACATCAAAAAACTGCGATCTCAGGAGCTCAACCGAAGCCCATAGTTATGCAGCTAGACCACATGTTTCCTCTTCCAAGCAGTCTTGGTAGTTCAGAGGACAAAGGTCCAAGCCCAAAGCGTGTTTTTGATCATTCTAGAATTTCTACACTGCTACTGACTAGAAGATAAAAGTCTGTGATACCATTGTCTATTTTCCTGCTTGGCTTTCTAGAAGGTTGCAGCCTACGATTAAAAGCCATTTATCTGGTGCATTTCATCAACACAAATTTCCTTTAAAAACTAAAGTGATTCTGAGAGCAAAGTGTTTACAATAAGCACGTAACGTGTGTACGCGTTTATAATTACACATGTACCACAATTACATGTGTACACGTTTACAGTAAACATGAGCTTTAGGAAATGGTTGATGAAAACTGCCAGATCTATAATAGTGACGTTGTTTAAACAAATTTCTTATCTTAAAAGAGATTTAAAGGAGAAGAAGAGAAACACCTGTATATAGGATCTTTCCAAAGCACACACAGATCACTGTGCCTCTCCTTTCATGATGTGAACTCCTCTCATTAGCGAGAGCCAGAAGCCACACGGTGCAGTTAGAGAAAGGGCCCAGTCAGTACGCGGGGTGGCCTGGCCCAGCTCTGTGAGCCACGGAGCTCCCGCCCAGGGTCTCGTGCGTGGTGAGCAACCAGTGCAAGGTGGCGGAACAAAGGAACTATCTGATCACGGGTCTGCAAGACAGAATTGCACAAAACTGAGTCCTAACACCATTTTGTTGCAGAGCCCAAAGTACTCATGTTTCCAGATGAAGTAGAGGAACAAAATCTTTCTAATTTGATAACACAACATAGAAAAACAGCAAAAGAGAACAATTTTCTCATTCTGGGCAAGGCAACACACAGTCTTGCAGTAACACAGTGTACGACGTACAGGAAAGGCTGGATAGAAGACCTGAGGAAGCTTTCAGGGGGTGAAGAATACAAAGCTTCAGGGAGCCTGGGTGGCTCAGTCGGTTGAGTGTCCAACTTCGGCTCAGGCCACGATCTCACAATTCATGAGTTCAAGCCCTGCATTTGGCTGTCTGCTGGCAGAGCAGAGCCTGGTTCAGATCCTCTGCCTCCCCCCGCCCCTCCCCCACTCACTTGCTCTCAAAAATAGACAATAAACATTAAAAAAAAATACAAAGCATTTGCCATCCACTAACAGAACAAACTGAGAAATGAGGGAAATGAAAAAGGACAGCTGACTCTCTCAACAAAGCAAAGAGAAGGATCCAGGAGTCTCCAGGGTCCAAATACTACTCGACTGATCATTTTTAAAAAATCGCAATCACCATGCTATTATCCATGAAGAGTTTTAAAAAAGAAGACATACTGACACAAATAACACAAAACCTAGAGAAAGGGTCTAACTAGTCAACCAAAATAGAAGTTTCAACAATCAAAACACAAGGTTTTAACGAATCCCCTAGGACTTAAGGGGGAAAATACATTACTAGATGGCAACTATCTATAAGCTGGTTTAGTGGGGTCATCTACTTCTTTATTTTAAAAGTTGATGAATAAAAGAAAACTTATTTCAATTTTTTAAATGAATTAAATTAAAAATGTGTTAAAATAAAATCATGATGCCTTAGGATTTTAACTCTTCTAATCTATGCCTCAGAGGAGCCGAGGATAAGTTATAGTATTCTATGAAATACTGGAGTTTAGAATCAGACCTAAGTTTTCTGAAAATTATGTAATTCTTAGTGGGGGGCGGGATCTCTTAAAGCAAGATACTAAGAGGTTTCTTTTTGTTAAGTATCTAAAAAGTTCTACGAATTTTAAAAAGCATCACCATTCAGGCATAGGTAGGTTGCTCAACCAAAATGGGATAAATATAATTTTAAAAAACTAACACCAGGATATTCTACTTGTGATTAGATACATCTACTTTTTCTGGCCTCTTTTTCCTGTGACATGTGCATGTCAGATTTCTACCTAATCTTACTGCAGCGCACAAGTTCTCAGCATAGATAAGGAATAATTCTAAAATTTTCAAATGAACATCATTCGTATGTACAATGTTATTTTGTTAAATGATCAATCTGGACGATTATAAAGATTTTGTTTTATTTGTGTTGCACTAGCCACAAGAGAGTGGACTTGTTTAGAATACCCACGCATTTATTTAGTATATGAAATTCAAGTTCAGCAAAAGTCAAACATTGCTAGAGCCGAGGGAGAAACGGTGTTATCTGTTTCAATGTACTGAAAGAAAAGCGAAAACAAGCCCAGAAGTCTAGAATGAAGAAATGCGCCTGATGCAATCATAGCATTCTTCCCAGTTTCCAACATCAAAAGTGTTAAATACCAGCAAAAAATACGGAAGACCAGAGACACCACCAGACAAAACGTTTCCAAGACCCCAAGGCATGAGGATATGCTGAAGCTGAAGAAATGGTCAGATGGCTAAGAGAAGACGTGGTGGGGAGAGGGAGGGTAAAAATTCAACTACATGATAGATGGCAACAGTAAGAGTTGAGCTCTAAAGGTTTAACTAACACATTCATTATTTAATTCAAAACTCATTTTTGACAACAAACGATGAATTTGACACAAACGCAGTGTTGATGTTAAAAGTCAATGTATCTAGGTCCCTCATATTCAGAAAAAAGAATAGAAAAAACACAAAAAAACCCCAACAGACGCAAGTGAGAAAGAGAGTCCTAAACCTTCGGTAGGCAGGTTTCTACAAGAGCGCACCGAGCGCTTCCCTCGGCCTCCCTGATGCCTGGGTCTGGACGCGCGCTGCCCAGGCATGAACAAGTGGACAGCAGCCAGGCGGTGGAGACGGTGGTGCTCTCTCTGTCCGCTTTTCTTCCTTCTCAACTATATTTACACTCTCGGTGGTTTGGGTTATTTTTTCCCTTTAAGGGAAAAATCTCTCCCATGAAAAGTTCTGAACCTGTTTTTAAAAAAACTGCAAGGAATTTCTTCACATTTTATAAGTAAAAATACCAGAAATGAAAGAGGTGACAGAAATTCAAGCAGATCCGAATTCAACCATCCATTTTTCATACTTCTCCAAGTCTGCAGCAGAGACAGACTTAGCAATTTTCTTAAGGGCCAATTCAAAGTCTCCTTTGGTAACGGGCATCTGAAGCTCCTCTTTAGAAAGTGCACGGATCTCTTCTGGTCCTAAGCCGTTGATTCGCCGTCTCATTGCCATTAAAGAGGCATCCCTAAAAACATACAAGATCGGTGAATACATACTGATGTAAAGGTTTTAAACACGTTCAACTGTAAGAAAGTTAACACGAAGCATTCAAAAGATCATTTTCTATGTTTTCATGGTGCTGCTCAGAATCCCGCATTACAGAGCTACCTGATGGTGCGAGAGAGGTTTTAATGTAACGTGTACTGTTGAGGAACCTGAAACGTCTAGGTTAGGCTCCGACCGTACCACAGCTTCTTTTCCTCACTTGCTCTGCAAAGACAGCCAAGAAAGTCAGGAAACAGAAGTCGAATTGTGAACCACGGAACGAATTCCAATCTTGTCCGCAACCTGATTAGAGGAGGTGAAGCCAGGAAACTCTTTCCCTGGAATGTGAATGTATCTACACACAGTGGATGTGGAATTCTCCGCGCGGAGCACTGCTGGGCTACGAAGGGATAAAATCTAGGTCCTTTAGATCCTATTTTCAGCTCCACTCTGATCAACTGCAAATTATTATGAAGGTTTGGAAGAAGCAGACAACCAATGCTCACAGAAAAGCTAATAGGAAGCTAACCCAACCAAAAACTTCAAAATTTTATATATTTTACTATAGTGGGACTAGAAACTGCTGTGAGTTTATTATGTGCCACTAAAGTAGATGCACATGAAAAATACTAGTACAAAGAGTGAGAAAACAACAGATATTATAGTTTTAAAGAAAGGCTACTGATGTCAATTTAAGTACAGTTAAGAAGGTAACAACTAAAAGGGAAAATCCTCTTGGGATATATGGGTGGCTCAGTTGACAGATTGTCTGGCTTCAGCTCAGGTTATGATCTCATGATCCATGGGTTCATGCCCCACATTGGGCTCGCTGCTGTCAGCCTGTCAGCACGGACCTCGCTTCGGGTCCTCTGTCTCCCTCTCTCTGCCCCTCCCCCACTTGTGCTCCCCTCCCCAAATAAGCAAAAGAAAATCCTCTTCATTGAGTGATGTGAACTGTCTACAAATTATTATGTCACTAAATTGAAAAGGAAATATATAATACATACTTATGTTACATAAGTATATATTTCCTAGCTTAAATTGATTGATGTGAATTATCTACAAATTATGATGTCACTAAATTATGATGTTACTAAATATATAAGTATATATTATACATTTCCCATCTTAAATTGGTCAACTTTGCTTGCTCTTCTGCCTGTGGTAAAATAGTGCCAATCAAAATTAGATATTATTTTATGCTGATGCAGCTAGGCTCCAATTTAGGGCTAAACTGACCTTAGTTTACCAAAGTCATTATTACCAAGTACAACAATTTATTTTATTTTATTTTTTAATGTTTATTATTGGGAGACAGAAAAAGGCAGAGCATGAGCATGGGAGGGGCAGAGAGAGGGGGGACACAGAATCGGAAGCAGGTTCCAGACTCTGAACTGTCAGTACAGAGTCTGATGTGGGGCTCAAACCCACAAACCATGAGATCATGACCTGAGATGAAGTCAGGACGCTTAACCGACTGAGCCACCCAGGCGCCCCTAAGTACAACAATTTCTTAAAAATCGAAAGATAGAAAAGGTGACTATATTGTTATATATCTATTCATCTAACAATGATCAATGAAGCTATGTTAAAAAAAAAAAGACAAATGAGAAATCATTTCAAGAAAATGGATTGCTGTTTTCATGTCAGAGGTTTTAAAAACTATACTAAATTTAAGACCAGTCCTCATGCCAAATCTATACCTAATACCTAGTATCTAAGGTCACAGATCATTAAATAAAAATACCTGCAAACGTTAGTTATATCGGCACCAGAATAGCCCTCAATCTTCTCTGCTATATCTTCCAGCTGAATGTCAGGGTCCAGTTCAACCTCACGAAGATTGATCTTCAGAAGCTCAGTTCTTCCTTTTGCTGTTAAAACATTTTTTTGTTGTTGTTACTGTTAGATGTTTTACTTTACAAATCATTTTGATGAGAAATCACATATTAACATTTAGGAAAAGAAAGAGACTAATGCAAAGAGGAGTCAATAACTTCAGTCCACCGAGTATTACCGACTCACTGCATGACGCAGAATTACTTAACCTCCTCTGTGCCTTGGCTGCAACAACTGAACATTGAAACAAAACTCCAGAGTTTTAAATACAGATTGTGAAATAGAGGAAATATCTTAATGACTTCAGAGTGAATATTCTTAAGATACGTGAATGTGTGTGTATGTGTGTGTGCGCGCGCGTACGTGTGTGTGAATGTATATATATCAAAAAGTTGGGAAGAAGATTGTGAAATACAGATTTGAAAACAAAGGGTCTGTGATCCCTTATGAAAAATAAAATTATTAATATTCAAGTACCAGACGTTCTTTTTGTAAAACAACATTTAGCCTAGTTTTATAAAACTAGATTGCATGGACTCTTAACTCCTTTAAATCACTTTGCTCACCTTTTAGTATGATATAGAAAAGATTTCCTATGATAGAGGAAATCAGCAATTGTCACAAAAAACTTACTAGTGTATTTTTTACTTGGGGAGCGAGCCCACAGACACCTCCTGTTCCAGTATGATGAGAAGAATGTGTATTGCATAAGCTCAAATGAACTACAGAATTAGTTAAATAACCCATCATGCTTGCTCTTTAGCCATCACTTTCAGTGGCAAATTTGCTAACTAATACGGCACACTAAAATAATGCAAACTTAGGTTGGATCTGGCTTTCTACTATTTCCTGATATATCAAATGAAATTTAATTTTCTCCAACTTTTATTAGGAAAAGTTTAGATTTATTTTAAATCTACAGGTTAAAAAATACCAACGAACACCCATTTCTCATCCATCTAGACTCATCAATTGTCAACATTTTGCCACTATCACTCCCTTCACCTCCTCCCCCTTTCTTTCTGAATTGGGAGCTAGCTGTTGGCAATCACAATACTTTACCTTAAATTCTTCAGCATGTGTACGTCCTAAGAACAAAGGTATCCATTCAGCTATCACACTTGCCAGGAAATTTAATACCGGTACATGAGAATCATCTAATACATAATCTAGACAGATGAAAATGTCCGCATTTTCCCCAGGCCTGTATAACTTTCTTAAAAACCATCACACATTGCATTTGGTTATCTCTTCAGTCTCATCTCTTTAGTCTCTAACCTAACACAGTTCCTCAACATTTTTTTTTGTATTTCATGACACTGACAATTCCTCCACATGATCATACAGAGTAGAAGCATTCTAGAAAGACCACGACAGGTGTGCTCCTGGATCTGAGCAGGCAGATCCTGAAATATTTATGGCAATGGAAAGAAATAGGAACAACTAAGACACCCTAAGAAGACAGTGAGATGGGAGGCGCTGCTCTATCAGAATTTAAGACTTATTACAAAGCAATAGGATTCAGGGAAATAGATCAATGATACAGAATAGGGAGCCGGGAAGCAGATCAAAGCACATACTATGGATAGCTGATTTATGACAAAGGTGGTTCAAGAAGTGGGAGAAAAGGATCCCAGACCTGCTATTCACTGGGGGGAGAAATAAAATTGGGTCCTACCTCACACCATATGTAAAAATCAGTGCTAGATACATTACTACTCTAAATGTAAAATGCAAAATTATGAGCATTTTAGATGATCAAACAAGAAATATCTTAATGACTTCAGAGAGAATATTCTTAAGATATGTATATTGGAAAAGTTGACCACAAAGGAAAAGACTGATAAACTGACCACAGTAAAATCAGAAACTCTCAATTCATCAAAAGACTCTAAATAGAGTGAAAACACAGAGGCTACAGAGTTTGAGAAGATATTTACAACATATGCAAGTAACAAAGTACTTATATCAGGAATATTTAAAGAACTCTTATGACAATAAAAAAAGGTCAGATCACTTAAGAAAAATGGGCAAAAGACTTGAACAGATATATAACAACAAAATCTAAATAGCTAATAAATAAAGGAAAATATATTCAACTTATGAAAAACCTTGGATGGTAAATAATCTGTTCTGTGAGTGTTCTGCAAGATGAGTGACCATTTCCAATAAATTTTGACTTGAGAGACAAGCGATGTCTGCAAAACGAGTCATACGTGACACCGAATGCCACCTGATCACAAATGAGCCAATGGTTCTTGAAATTTGCTCTGATATATAAGTGCTTTGGATTACAAGCAGGTTTCCAGAACAAATTATGCCTGTAAACCGAAGCTTTCTGTATTTAATAATGAAGAGAATAAAAATTAAACCACAATGAGATAGCACTGCACACCAAGAGGCTGGTATCAATGAAAGAGTCTGAGGTTTTGGGAAATACTAGGCTTGGGGAAAATGTGAAGCAGCAGGAGCTCACACCTTGCAGGCAGGAGTCCAAAGTGAAACAGCCACTTGGGAAGACAGACTGGATTCATCTACTATTGTCCCAGCTTTGCAGCCTGCCCCGCAACCCGCTGCGAGGATGGAATGCTGCATCTCACCTAGAGAGCTTAGTCGTTCTCGCCGCTACACAAGCATAAAATATTCATCACAGCACTGTTCCCACTGGCCTAAAATTGGAAAGAACCAAAATGCCCACCAAATAATATAATGGATAATTGTGGTATAATCACATAATGGATATACAGGCTGAATTGTGTCCCTCCTACTAAAGTATTATGTTGAAGCCCTAACCTTCAACGCTTCTGAATGTGACTGTATTTGGAGAGAGGGCCTTTACAGAGGAGATTAAGTAAAATGAGGTCATATGCGTGGGCCCTGATCCAGTCTGACTGGCATCTTTATAAGAAGAGGAAATTAGGACACACCATGATGTCTGCGCGCGCGTGCGCACACACACACACACACACACACACACACACACACACACGCGCAGACAGAGGAAGACCACAGGAAGACGCTGGAAGAAAATGGCCACCTACAAGCCAAGGCAAGAGGCCTCAGAATGAAAGAGCACCTTGCTTGACTTCTAGACTGAGAAAATAACTCCTACTGTTTAAGCTGCCTAGTCCAAAGCACTGCATCGTGGCATGCCTCGCTGACTAACACAGTTGAATGCTTTGAGCAATAAAAACGAACAGCATCTAGATATTGTAATCTGGATGAGTCTTAAAAATGTACTTGAGCAAAAGAAGCAAACTACAAATGAACACAGTTAATGTGATTCCATTAAAGTTTTAAAAAGGGTTAAACTTTGGGGATATATTATTAGGTGAGAAAATTATGAGGAATAAAACCCCACAAAGTATTTCCATAAAAGGAATAACAGTGATTACCAGCGGGGGGCAAGAAGGGAGCTGTGCTAGGGAAAGAACAAACGGGAGCTTCTGAAGTGTGGGAATGTTCCGTTTCTTGAGCTAGAAAGGTAGTTATACGCTTGTGTGCCAAGTACTGGATAGACTGAACTGAATTGTCATACGTGTTTCCATTGTGAGTTCTATTTCTCACTCACAAAGTAAGACAAAAGCAAAGCCACAGTGGAAAGGGAAGCAAGCAGGCCTTATCTAGAGTGCCAGAAAAAAAGAGTGTGACTAGGAAACCTTTGCCCCCAGAATTCCTTAATTCTGGGAGCTCTTACCCTTGTCCATCCCCAGCCAATCCCCAGCCAATGGGCCCATCACTGAGGTGTAGGGCCAAAGAAGTCCCGCACTCAGCTGTCAGCCGGAGGGGGGGGCGGGGGAAGAGGGAAAAGAGGGAGGGGCAGGAAGCTCCTAGGTCTGCTGCTACCAAAAGTGGTCCTGCTTCCGACGCCTAGGTAAGAACTCCAAATTTAACCAAGTGTGACTTCATAGTGCGCCACACACAACACGTGTTAGTGTGAATGTTAGTGAGCAAAAATCACTCTGCTCCTTTAGTCCTGATACAAGAATTCACTGCATTTGTAAAGCAGACCGTTTAATTGCAGCCTGTCCTTAGAACTCAAAGGCCAAGTTTAATATAATGTATCCATCCCATAGAAACAAAGTCCCAGACAGTCACCTTAAATGAACTTTGGAGCGTAAGCCTCTCCATAAGCAAGGGCTTGCTGGTACTGAAGCCCTAGCAGGAAGCATCCTTTTCCCCAGTAACTGTAACCTGGGGAAAGAAACTTCTAATTCTGCTTGTATCACTGGTTTGTTAGAAGGTTCCAAGTAGGATTTATCAGCTCTATAAAACTGTATGAATGATATTTAATAACCTTGTGAAAGGATTTAACTAGTAATTAATACATTTATAATAAAGAACTGCCAATACTACATAACCACGTTAACACACATTCTAAATTTAAATAAACACTGTTAGAAGGATCATACACTTCTTGTAATAACAACTTTCCGGAGCACACTTGGCGGTCCAGTGCAGAACAGGAGGGTGCACTCTGGGGCCAGACTGTCTGGGTTCACCACCCTGTTCTGCCTCACTGGGTAGGATATTTAACCTCTCGGTGCCTCAGTTTCCTCACATGCCAAATAAAGATCAGAACAGAATCTACCCCATCAGTCTACTGTGAGGGTTAAATGGGTAAATACATGGAAAGCCTGGCCCACAGTCAGCTCTCAAAAAATTGTTCATTGCCCCCTCCCCCACCATCAGGCAATCAACAAACAAGATTAGAGGGAAACAGAGAAAATCCAGATCCCTTCCATTAAGGAACATCTGGGAGACAGATAACCCAGGGAAGCAAAGTCTACACAAGGGAGACAGGCCAGGCCAAAAGAAGCCTTCACAGAATTAGCATGCTTTAATGCCAACTGCGAAAAATCAATAATTTTTTTAAAGCTTTATGTAAGTAATCTCTATAACCAATGTGGGGCTCAAAGAGATCAAGAGTCGTATGCTCTACTGACTGAGCCAGCCCAGCACCCTAATAAAACTTAAGTAGAGAGGGAAAGAGAAAAACTGTAAATGAGAATACTATAAAAAATGACATGGAGGTAGGAAGAAGCACCAGAAGCATACCAGAGAGGGGAGGGGGGAAAGGTAACTAGAAAAGTAAAAAAGAGGACAGCGAAATACAAATACATACAACAAAGACAGATAAGAACTTCTAGAAACACACACACACAAAACAAAACAAAATAAAACAAAAAACTCTGACCCTGATGTGATGGGAAATTAGACTCAGAGTCTAAGAGACTCAATGATGCTTTAATGATATAGGGAGATTATTCTAAAAGTAAAATATAACTAAATGAAAGGGGCTGAAAAAGGAGCTCAGTACGCTGACCAGGCAGTCGCTGCCATAACTTAGATGCATACAGTCGAGACGAGACTTAGGTAGCGCCCAGCCCCACCTGCACCTGATACTGAGCCCTGTGTTAACTTGGGCACATGGCACTTACCGGGGTGGCTGCGAGAGCGTCCCTCATCCCACATGTGCTTCTGTGATATGGCCTGGACACTCTACGACCCAGGGGTGGTCTCGTCCCCCCTCTTGAAAATGGGAGGGCTTGTAAATGCTTCCACGCAGGGTCCAGGAGAAATGACACAATTAGACCTGTCAGGCTGCGTCCTAAAAAGCAATGGCCATAGTGGACATCTGGAGCCATGAACTGCCATGTATGGAATGTGGCTCTCTCGAAGCCACCATGCCTGAGACAGCCCAGGCCGACAGGGTGGCCACAGGTGACATGGAAGTGCTCCGGAAGGACAGCCCCAGCTGTGGCCTCAGGGTGGCTTTTGTTTTATCTGTTCTCATTTTTATATTTTTTACCTTTTCCAACTAAAACTTTCTTTTCCTAGGTTGCCTTTGTTCATAAAATGGCCTCTGACTTCTTTTTACTTTCATATAATCTTTTCTTTCCATTAATTTTACCCTAGATTTTTAGATCATTCTTCCAGATCTCTCATCTTTCCAGATGTTCACATGTTTGGTCTATTCCAGACCCTTCTATCCTACCAGATGCTTCAGCCATAAGAGCTATCTATCTATTCGTTTTCAAGCAACCACACCTTTTTTTCCTTTAGAAATTAGTGGAAATGCAACTTCCTCCATGAAGTCTCCCCAAAGCACCTCAGTCAGAATCTATTTTTCTCCATTCTCCACTCCAAAGTACCAGGGACCAGAAAGGGGGGATGGGCAAACAGGTGACAGGGATTAGGGAGGCCACTTGTGATGAGCACCAGATGTACAGAAGTGACAAATTACTGTATTGTACACCTGAAACTAATGTTAAACTATATGTTAACCAACTGGAATTTAAATAAAAACTTTAAAAATTAAAGTGCCACGGAGAACAACAGTATCACACGATACACGGTTTTCCCTGCAGTTAGGTTAAGTGTATGCCTTCCTTCCAACTACAATGTGAGTTCTCCAAGGACAAGGCTTGTACATTATTTATCTTTATATTCCTACAGAACCTAATAAATGTCCTTCTAACAGCAGAGAGCTACAGAAACACCTACTGAATTAATACAGATGAAAGAAGAAGTTAGAGTGGCATTCTAATTACAATGGTCTGTTTGGATGCACTTTAGGAGAAAGCGACTTGTCACGTTCTGCGGTCACAGGGACCCACCTCCAGACCTGTCATGAGCAGAGAAGCACTCAGAAGTGATTGCCTATAATGGACATGGCATTTTCATAAGGAAAAACAAGTCTAGAAGAAAGCCCTTCAGTCAGCCAAATCTATTTTCTTCTCCAATATTTCAAAGAAAGCTAAATTCCTACCTTTGTATCATAAAGTATGTTTCTCCCCAATACCTAAGTTCTCCTCAGCAGTTTATAAAATTGCTATCATCAACTATTTTTCTAGTTACAGTTTTTTCTCCCTATTATGGTAAATTAAAGTTCAAAGTACAAAAGTTTAAATGATGTCAGTTCTAGTAAAACTTTTACTTTCACCCACTGGCATTAATTTCTTATCTATAATCACTGTACACAGCAGGAAAATTAAAACTCATTCCACACAGACATACTGGATAGCACAGGTATCCATTTTACAAAACAAGGAAGAGGAAAAAGAGAAAAAAGAGAAAGGAAAGAAATAGTAAATCAGAAACTATAACCAACGAGTCAACTTTCAAAATGCCATGCGGCTAATATCAGAGCAAGGCAGGCACCAAGGAGTTGTTGAGTGTGGGGGGCGGAATATTCCAGGGCAGCTTCCCCGTGCTCAGCTGATTCACTCCCATTGTTGCTTTAAATGAGGTTATTATTATTGTAAATTCAACCAGTAATTTAAGCATGCTTTGAGAAAAGAATGTTATTCTTTTTAAGTAACAAGATCATGAGGATTAATGGTATATACACAGTGGCAGGCAGGAAAGGCAATGCAAGAGAGTATCTGTGAGCTAGAAGTCCACCAACTAACTACATTATAGAGCTTGGAGATCTAGTCACAAAAGTGAGTAAGGAATATGCTATAAAAATTAAGTTTCAAAAGTCATAGGTGAGGCTTCCACTTCTTCTCATAATGAAAAAGCTAGTACGAGACTTGTCTTCTTATGGTAAACAAATGTAAGACAAAAGAGAAGAGGCAACTATTTTTCATGCATTAGCCAAGAGACAGCAAGGAACTGTAGGGTGGCTTTTTCTTAAGTTCTGCCAATAATCTGAGTGCCTGCTAGAATAAAATTCAGTTTTCCTTTAAAGGAAAACAACATGATCCAGACTCCCTATAATATGGAGTATACAATAAGAATTATTGAACATATGAAGAAACAGAAAAATGTGACCCACAGTCAAGCAAACTAAAAAGCAGCCAATAGGTACTGATGTTCCAAATACAAGAATTAGCTGACAATAAAGTAGTATATTATCTATTTACTTGTTTTAAAGTTCTTTTTATTTTTTGAGAGAGAGTGACAGAGTATAAGTGGGAGAGGGGCAGAGAGAGAGGGAGACACAGAATCCGAAGCAGGCTCCAGGCTCTGAGCTGCTGGCACAGAGCCCGATGCAGGGCTTGAACTCACTCATGAACTGTGAGACCATGACCTGAGCCAGTCAGAAGCTCAACTGACTGAGCAACCCATGGGCCCCTCAATTATCTATTTATGAATAAGAAAGTTACACTAAAGCTTAGGGGCTTAAAATAACAATTATTCTCATAGGTTCTGTGCATCAGAACCTCATAGGTTCTGTACTAGAAAGCTAGCTTAGGGCCTATGATGGCTAATTTTATGTGAATTTGGCTAGGCCACAGTCCCCAGATATTTGGCCAAACATTATTCTAGATGCTTCTGTAGGAATATTTTTGTATGATGTTAGTATTTAAATCAGTAGACTTGGTAAAGCAGACTGTCCTCCATAATGTAGGTGGGCCTCAACCAATCAGTTGAAGGCCTGGACAGAACAAAAGCCAGACCTGCCCAGAGCAAGAGGAAACTGTGCCCCAAAAAGGTCTTCAGACTTTAACTGTGACATCAACTCTACCCTGAGTCTCCAGCTTGCCAGCCTATCCTGCAGATTTTAGACTTGCCAGTCTCTGTAATTCCATGAGCCTGTTCATTAAAATAAATCTGTCTCTATACACATGTTCTATTGGTTCTGTTTCTCCAGAGAACCCTGACTAGAACAGGGTCTCTCACAAAATTTCAGTCAATGCACAGGCTAGGCCTCCAGTCATCCAAAGGCAGCTGACTCACAGAACAGAAAAGCTGGTGCTGGCTGTTGGTGGAAGACTTGAGTTCCTTCCCACGTGGGCCTCTCCACAAGCTATCTGAATTCATGGTGTGGCAGCTGGCCTCCCCCAAAGTGTATAATCTGTGAGAGTGAGAGCCAGGCAGAAACTATCCTTTCTACGATTTAGCCTTGGAAGTCGTATATAGTATCATTCTGCTATATTCTATTCCTTAGAAACCAATCACTAAGTCCAATCCAGCTTCAAAGGGAGGGAAGGAATTTCTACCTATTGAAAGGAAAATCTCAAAGAATTCAAGGAAAAGGATGAAGGGATGAGGAATCCCAGCAAAATAATGGAGACTATAAAAAATAACCAGGAATCCCAGCAAAATAATGGAGACTATAAAAAATAACCAAATGGAAATGCTAGATTTGCAAAATATATTTGAAATGAAAAATTCACTGGATAAGACTGAAAGCAGATTAGCAACAGCAGAAGAAAATGTCAATGAACATGAAGATAAATGAACAGAAATGATCCAATCTGAAGAATTAGAAAAAAGACTGGAAAAAAAATGTAATAGAGTCCCAGTGACCTATGTAACAATACCACCAAAGTCCAAAATACACACAGGATAAATAAAAGGAAAACTCCACAGAGATGCATCATAGTAAAACTGCTGAAACCAATATACATACACACACACACACACACACATCGTAAAAATAATCAGAGAGGACAACTTCTCAAGAAAATTCCAACCTGTTTTCTATAAACAAACAGTACCATAGGACCCAGTTATTTCACTGGTAGGTATTTATCCAAAAGAAATGAAAACATGTCCACACAAAGAATTGAACGTGAATGCTGACAGCAGCTTTATTTACAACAGTCCCAAAACATAAACCATACAATATCTGTCAATAAGAGAATGGATAAATAATCTGTAATATGACCATATAATAAAATACTACTCACTAGTAAAAAAAAAATCACATTGATAAATCCCAAAATATTTATGCTGAAGAAGTCCAAAATAATTCATACTGTATGATCCTACTAATGAAATTCAAAATTATAATGGCGAAGATCAGGTCAGTGGTTGCCTGAGGTAGAAGGTGTTGGGGAGAGAGAATAGACAAAGGGGTACAAGAAATCCTGTCAGAATGAAGATATGTTCTGCATCCTGATGGTCGTATGGCTTCATGGCTATATACAACTGTCAACATCATCACATTTTAAGTGGACAGGGTTTCGTATATATAAATCATTCTTCAATAAAGCTGACTTTGAAAAACAATAGCCAGAAGGGAACAACAAATGGGAAACAAATGGGAAGGGAAAAACACATTATATACAATGATATGAATGACAGCTAACCTCACAGCAAAAAGCAGTGAAGGCCAGAAGATGACAAAATGATATCCTTATAAGCAATGAAATAACAACAACAACAACAACCACCTTCGAATCCAGAATTACTTATCAATCAAGAATATCCTTCAGAAATAAGGGTGAAATAAAGACACTTCAGGTAGCAAAAACTGAACTTATGCTGGCAGACCTTAAACCAGAAGAAATGTTAAAGGAAGTTTTCCAGACAAATGGGAGATAGACCCAGATGAAAATCTGGACCTTAAAAAAGAAAAGCAGAGCTCTGGAGGTGTTAAATATGTAGGTAAATGGAAAACACTACTTTTTTGGTGTTCCTCTTAATTTAAGCTTAAACTGACGATTTAAATCTCATTACACTGTGGGATCTACAGTGAATGGAAGTGTAAAATACATGACAGAACAGCACAAAGGCAGGGAAGGCAAACAGTTATTACATTTTACATGAAGTGGTACAGTATTAGCTCTAAGTTGACTGTGAAAAGTTACAGGTATGTACTGCAATATCCCTAGATTAACTGCTAAAAAAAATAGGTATATGTAAAAAATCCAATAAAGGAATTAAAATGTACAAAAAATAGTCAATTACCAAAGGAAATTAGGAAAAGAGGTACAGAGAAACAAAAGGAAGGTAGCAAGATGGCACACTTAATTAAACACAACCATATCAATAATTACATTACACTTAAATGGACTACATACTCCAATTAAAAAGCACAGACAAACTGGAAAAACAGCAAAACCCAATTATATGCTGTTTACAAGAAGTATACTGTAAAAATAAGGACAGGTGAAAAGTAAAAAAGAATATCATGCAAACAGTAAGCAGAAGAAAGATGGTGAGGCTGTATTAATATCAAAGTAAACATCAAGCCAGGGCGCCTGGGTGGCTCAGTCAATTAAGCATCCGACTTTGGCTCAGGTCATGATCTCATGGTTTGTGAGCTTAAGCCCTGCATGGGCTCTCTGCTGTCAGCATAGAACCCACTTCAGATCCTCTGTCTCCCTCTCTCTGCTCCTCCCCTGCTTACTCTCCTTCTCAAAAAAAAAACATAAAAAAAAAAGTTAACATTAAGCCAAAGAGTATATAACCAGAGTAAAGAGAGACACTAGAAGGACAAAGAAGCTCTAACAATGATGGCTCTCATGTACCTAATGAGAGAACTTCAGAATGCGTAAAGCAAAAATTGAGAGAATTTAGGCAAACAGTTACAAACTCACAATCATATTTGAAAAGTTTAACAGCCCATTCTCTGAAATTGATAGAAAAACCAGAATTAAGAAATTGGTAAGGATCTAGAAGATGTGAACAATACTATCACACTAACTTGATCTAACCAACAATTACAGAATATTGTAATCAACAAACACAGAATAACATTCTATTTAATCGCAACTGAAACACATCACCAAGAAATACTGTGTGCTGAATTATAAAATAAATTTAATACAATTTAAAAATTGACATTCTACAGAGTAGTTCTTGACTATAATGGAATTGAATTAAAAGTCAATAAAAACGTATCTAGAAAATCCTCACATATTTGGACACTAAACCACAAACTTAAAAAAAATTTTTTAAACATTTTTATTATTGAGAGACAGAGAGAGTGAGAGTATGAGAGAGGCAGGAGTATGAGAGAGGGGAGACACAGAATCTGAAGCAGGCTCCAGGCTCTGAGCTGTCAGCACAGAGCCCAATGCAGGGCTGAAACTCATAAACTGTAAGATCATGACCTGAGCCGAAGTCAGACACTTAACCGACTGAGCCACCCAGGCACCCCACTAACCCACAAACTTCTAAATAACCCAATAGTCAAAGAAAAAAAATGAAAATTAGAAATTATTTCTAGTTGAATAATAAAGAAAATATGCTGTAGAAAAACCGGTGGAATAAAGCCAAAGCAGTGCATACAGAGAAATTTATAGCTGTAAATATTTACATTTTTAAAAAAAGGAAGGTTTAAAATCAATAGTACAAATTTCTAACTTTGGAAAGAGAAAATTAAACTCAAAGTACAATTGAGAAATGATTAAAAAAAATAAGAGAAAAAAATCAATGAGATAGGAAACAAAAACTGCAAAGCAAAATACTGAGTTTTTAAAAGATGAGTAATATTGACAAATCTCTAGAGCAAGATGATCAAGAGTAACAGAGATAAAAGACAAATGACCAACTTTAGGAATGAAAACTGAGCCATTACTATAGATCCTACAGACAATAAAAGGATATTAGGTATGTAGATTTGTATTATGTCAATTTAAGCAAAGCTATAATTTCATTTCTTAGACTCCTCCTCATTGCCTAGTTCTGGATCAGTGTGTATCACATGAGTCATTATGGATTAAATTTAAAAGACAGAAATGAATTAACTCAGAAAGTTGGTTCAGGGCATGAAGTGCATTTGCAGCTCAAGCATTTACTGTACTTCTCTGCTGGCTCACCCTGCTAGCGTGGGGCAGCTCCTGCTCGATTTCCTCCTTCGGGGTTTTTGACTCCTTAGCGAGGTGTGTATTTAATACTGTTACAAACAGTGTCCACTTCTTCAATAGGACACCCCAATCATCAAAGTTGGAAGTCTCAGAGGCAATCAGAGCCCAACCTGGGTTCCAGTCTGTCCTCATGGGGTTCCAGCTCCTCCCCAGAGGTTATAATTTGTCCTGCATTCCACCACTTCATCTTCTCTTCCTAACTGCCCTCACTACTGAGTTCAGGCTCCAAAACCAGACATGAAATTAACAGCCTCACAAAACCCTTTACTTTAGTCAGCTTGCACATTTGTATTAGGTCAAATCCCAATAAATCTCACAAATTAGAAGAAATGGACAAGTTCTTTGAAAGACAAGCTACCAAAACTTACTCAAGAAAAAACAGATAACCTAACTAGACAGCCTTATACTTACTTATTTTTAAGTCAGTGGACTAGAACAGAGAACTGAGAAATAGATCCGCATATACACAGCAAAATAAGTTTCAGCTAAGGGACCAAACTCACTCAATGTAAAAAGAAAACTCCTTTCAACAAGTGGTGCTTAGAACCACTTGATATATATTTGAAAAACAATGAAACTCAACCTCTAACCAATACCATACACAAACAATTTCTTCAAGATGGATCACAGGTTTAACCATAGTTTCTAAAAGAAAAATAGGAGAAAACTTTTGCCCCTTGGAGTCAACAAAGATTCCTTAAGACACAAAAAGCTCCATCTATAAAGGAAAAACTTAACAAGAAGACTTTGTCAAAATTAAAACTTTTCCAGGGCACCTGGGTGTCTCATTTGATTAAGTGTCCAACTCTTTGTTTCGGCTCAGGTCATGATCTCACGGTTCGTGAGTTCAAGCCCTGTATTGGGCTCTGTGCTGATAATGCAGAGACTGCTTGGAATCCGCTCTCTCCCTTTCTCTCTCTGCCCTGCTTGTGTTCGTTCTCTCTCTCTCTCTCTCTCTCTCTCTCTCTCTCTCTCTCTCTCTCTCTCTCTCCCCCCCCCCCCCCTCTCTCTCTCTCAAAATAAACAGCAGTGCCTGGGTGACTCACTCAGTTAAGTGTCTGACTCTTGGTTCCTGCTCAGGTGATGACCTCACAGTTTGTAAGTTTGAGCCCCGAATTAGGCTCAGAGCTGATGGTGCAGAGCATGCTTGGGATTCTCTCTCTCTCCCTATCTCTGCCCCTCCCCTGCCTGTGCTCTCTCTCTCAAAATAAATAAATAAACTTAAATAACTAATTAATTAAAACTTTTCCTTATCAATAGACACCATAAAGAAAACTGAAAAGGCAAACCAAACTGGAAGAAAATATTCATGATGCATATATCTGATAAACTACACCGCATTAATAGAACAACAAATGAACCAGTAAAAAACTGAGCAAAGACTTGAAAAGACACAGCACAAAAGATATACCAACAACCACCAGGCCATGAAAGGCACTGCATATCACTAGTCATTAGAGAAATGCTAGGACTAAAATTAAAAATACTGACCACACCAAATGCTGGCAAGGATATGGAAAAACGGGAATTCTCATTCGCTGATGGTGAAAGAGTAAAATGGTACAACCACTTGGGGAAAGTTTGGGTATTATGCAGTCAAACATACACACATCTACCTCAGGACCCACGCATTCTATTCTTTCTTAGCTATTGTACCCAAAAGGATGCAAAACACTCCCCCATAAACAGATTTGTACAATCATTCATAATAGCTCCAAACTAGAAATAACTCAAACGTTCACCAAAAAAGGAATACGTAAATTGTGGCATAATCATACCAGAAATTCACCAATACATGTAACCACATGGATGAACCTCAAACATTATGGTGAGTGAGAGTAACAGACACAAGAGTACATATATTATGATCCCACGTACATGAGGTTTAATAAGAGGTAGAATCATTCCATGGTGGCAAAAATCAGGAAAGGTAATGCCCATTAAGGGTCTGAATTAACTGATGGGGGGCAGAAATAGCCTACATTTTGAGTAGATCACTGATTAAACAGGAATATTCATTTGTCAAAACTCACCAGATGACACACTTAAGATTTAAATTTTATCTCAATTTTATGTAAATTTTATCCCAATATAAAAAGAAAAAAATTCACTTAGGAAAATGTCAACAGTCATCAATAGGATAAAATTATATTTTTCAAAGCAGCATATTTTGAAGAAAATCCCAAGAGAACTTTATTTTTAATGGCTTAGATTTAACAAGGATTGTAAAAGTAAAAATTTAGGGGTGCCTGGGGGGCTCAGTTGGTTAAGCGTCTGACTTCGGCTCAGGTCCTAATCTCAAAGCTAGTGAGTTTGAGCCCCACAATGGGCTCTCCACTGTCAGCTCGGAGCCTGGCGCCTGCTTCAGATCCTCTGTCCCCGTCACTCACTGCCCGTCTTCTGCTTGCATGGGTGCACGCTGTCTCTCTCTCTCTCTCTCTCTCTCTCTCTCTCTCTCTCTCAAAAATAAACATTAAAAAAAATAAAAGTAACAATTTAGATGTCCTATCAAATTTACTAACATGAATACTGCTCTGAAGTGTAAGGAACACAACAGACTACTCCTGAGTCCTCTCTTTCCACCCTCTACAAATTAGTTTTGTGATACTACCACCCTTAAGTAGAATGCCAATGGGCTAAATTCTTACAGAAATCAAAAAAAGGTAACAGGAAGTAAGAGAAAAAGAAAAACATAGTAAAAGGAAGGCATCATACCTGTTGGGAGAGGTATATATATCCTTTTTTCTAATCTCCTTCTCAAGGCTTCATCGATGTCCCATGGGAAATTAGTGGCAGCCAATACCATGACCATTTTGGAAGGATCGTCATTCTCTAAAGCTCCTCCAACTCCTAGAAAGAGTAAAGGCAAAAGAAGGAGTTTTTCTTACACTCCTTTATTCTCTCCCTCGACTCACATCTCTGAGCATCAGCCACGGGCTTCATCATAGGCTCAATGGTGAAAATATCGCAGTCCTGACCTCTGCATGGTGGCAGAGCCAGACACGTCAGCAGATAACGGTAAACAAGGAGGTGCCGATGCATACACTCTAATCCAGAAAGAAAGCCTTTTGTTTTCTGTAAGAAAATGAATGTGTATTTACCTGCTCTGAAAAGAAAAGGCATAGGAGATTATGCTGTCTTATTCCTTCCTTTTTTTAATCATGAAGTTCCTCAAAAATTTTTTACCTTGGTTGCCAGTCAAATTTGTTTTCTCGAAGAAAGAAGAAGGTTCACATCTACTAATGTACTAGCGTGCAATCATAACGGGCCAGGTTATACTGCAATAATTTTATCCTTCAAACTTCTAAGTGACTTGTTAAAAATAAACAAAAAAATTTGAGAATAAACCTAATAATCAGTCACTACTGAAGATACCATTTCTTTTTATAGCAAATCAAATACACGCACACTGAGTATACTTTTTCAGAATTAAAATTTTAGAATAAAAAGCTTCATATTTACACAATGGAAACTCCAGAAAATGTGCAGTGAAAAAAAAACATCAAAAACTCACAAACTTTATTGGTAAGAGTTTCTAGTTGTAGTCTGGCATAACAAAGTAGGGAATTTTTTTTTAAATGTTTATTTTTGAGAGAGAGAGACACACAGAGTGCAACTGGGAGAGGGGCAGAGGGAGAGGGAGACACAGAACCGGAAGCAGGCTCCAGGCTCTGAGCTAGCTGTCAGCACAGAGCCTGACGCGGGGCTCGAACCCACGAATGTGAGATCATGACCTGAGCAGATGTCAGCCATGTAACTGAATGAATGAGCCACCCAGGCACCCCACAAAGTAGTGAATTTAAAGCAACCCAGTTCAATATGGTATTTTCTTAATAAATATCACTAAACTCCTGGTTCAACCGCTGCTGCAAAGAATCAAGCTATCAAGGGCACCTGGGTGGCTCAGTCGTTAAGTGTCTGACTTTGGCTCCAGTAGTGATCGCACAGTTTGTGAGTTTAAGTCTCACACTGGGTGAGCTCAAGACCTGCTTTGGGTGAGCCTCGCTTCACTCTCTCCTTCTTCCTCTCTCTCTTTCTCTCTCTCTCTCTGTCCCTCATAGGATTTTCTCTCTGCCCCTCGCTCACTTGTGCCCCCTCTCTCTCTCTCACAAAAAAAAAAAAGAATCTAATAATCAACAGAACAGTAGTCACAAACACCCCTCAATGAAATTCAGCTAAATTTATATTCAGTGCTATTTTTAAAACGGCTAATAGGTTTCCTCTAGATCTCCTCAAAAATATAACACACTCTTTCCTTTCATACTTTGGCAGAAATGGAAATGATAAGCGTTTTGAGGAAAGGACTCATCCTAGTGCCTGGCGCTGTACATAAGCTGCACCACAAGTGCTCAGTAAGCGTCCACAGTTGGCGTATAACCATATTTGTTTTGAAACAACATTCTGGATATTAACACATTCTACATATACCACACAACTACCAGAATAATAAGCTTCTCCAAGCAGGCTCTGGCCCCTCACTCTCTTCCTTCAATGCCATTCCTTTGTCTGAAAAACAAAAGCTTCGAAGTTCAACGCAGCCATTCCCTTCCATGACTCCCTTAGTCTGGGTGGCACCTTTCCTACCGGGTTTTCACTACACCCAGAGTTCAGCTCTACCACACAACTTACAACATACTAAGCTGTCTACTTCCCAACTACACCAGTGGTTCTACTTTTTGGTTTCATGTTTTATTTGTTTTTAAGTTTTTATTTATTTTGAGGGTGAGAGTAAGAAAGAGAGAGAGAGAGAGAGAGAGAGACAATTCCAAGCAGCCTCCAAGCTGTCAGCACAGAGCTCGATGCAGGGCTCGAACCCATGAACCTTGAGATTATGACCTGAGCTGAAACCAATAGTCAGACGCTTAACCGACTGAGCCACCCAGGCGCCCCTCAGGCTCCTTTTATACTCTTAAAAATTATTGAGCTCCAAAGAGCTTTTGTCTATGTAGAATATAACTATTAATATTTACCATAAGAAATTAAAATGGAGAATTTTTAAAATATATATTAATTCATTTTAATATAACAATGAATCGATTATTTGTTACTATAAATAACATTTTATGAAAAATAACTCTGATTTTCAAACCAAAAAGAAATCAGTAAGAAGAGTGCCATTTTCTTACATTTTTGTAAATTCTTTAATGTCTGACTCAACAGAGAACAGCTGGATTCTCATATCTGCTTCTGCTTTCCATCTATTATGACATCCTAAATGTCTTGTAGCCTCAGAAAACCTCCAGTGTATTCTCGGGAGAGAATGAAAATGAAAAAGAGCAAATAACGTTTTGATATGATCATGAAAATAGTTTGGCCTGTGCAGACCTTTTAAAAGGGTCTTAAAGACCCGTGGGGCCCGGGACCACATCTCAGGAACCTCTGCTCTCAATAGTTAAGCCCTTCCAGGCCCTGACATTCCTCTTCTTTGTGACTTCAGAACCCGAAAGGGTACACGATCCCTAACAGGCACGCAATAAATGCTTCTGCTGAGTGTGTGAACACATGGGTGGGTGAACAAAGACTGCAAATAATTCTGGGCTCCCTTCTAGTCCCTTCACTGAGGATTTCCACAATACGAATTTACACAAAATTCAAAAAGGAATAAAACAGTTTGGTGACAGTAATTAAATATCAATTACCATCCATCTGAGTGAGCAGCTCTGACTTGACTCTGCGACTCGCCTCGTGCTCATCGGAGGTCCCTCTTCGACTGCAGATGGAATCGATCTCATCGATGAAGATCGTGGTGGGGGCATAAAATCTAGCCTTTGTAAAAAACATTTTAAAGAAACCATACAATGAGCTCATTAAATAATCTGAATTTTTTAATGCCATTTCTTCCTCCTAAGGCAATGGTAAAAAAAAAAAAAAAAAAAGAGCAGAGATTTCTCACTGTTTTAATGTCAACATTTGGTTACCAGCAGAGATTAAATCATTTGTAGCACATAAAAAATTTTTCTAAGAATAAAAGTTATACGGTTGATGAAGGTGAGTGACATATCTGGGGATTCATAGTATTATTATTTATACTTTCTGCATTTGAAAATTTCCAAAATACAAATCTTTTTAAAGATAAATTATGCATCTCCATTCTTGAATACACAATCTTAAATAACTATTCCAAATCACTTATGAAAAAGGAACAAACATCAATGACAGATCAATTTGATTTTTAAAATATCCTATCCTCTGCTCAACCAGTTCACTAGAAACAGAAATATCAAACACTCACAATCCCAAAGTGCCTTCAACCCTTGCTGGAAGGGACGCTGAAGGGCCTTCTCTTACATCAGAGAGGAAAACACACACTGACTACTACACCAAACCCACCACCCCATATGTTACTCGTGTGTCAAGTCCATTTGCCCTTTTAAAGACAGATCACCAGGTGAATGGATCTAGATTACAGGAATATCATTTGTCTACACAGACAGTACTTTGAAATCTGAATGTATATATATCAATACTCACCATTTCAAACAACAGACGGACTAACTTCTCAGATTCACCTCTGTATTTAGATGTCAGTGTAGAAGAGGAAACATTGAAGAACGTTGTGCCACATTCAGTGGCAACAGCTTTAGCTAGCATAGTCTTCCCAGTGCCGGGCGGTCCCACCATCAGGACACCCTGATATTCCAAAAGAGGTATTAAATGTTTTAAGATTAAAATGAATCCTTATAGTGTATCATCAGCTATTGATGTACATAAAAATTCCCATCAAAAGGTAAACCCAATTATCACAGTAAAATCACGGTGCATTTGACATGAGTATCAATTTATAGATTAAAAACAAAAATGAAAACTGATTTCACAAAATGTCTCGAATCAGAGGTGGTCAGAGATGGGTGTTACAACAAAAGGCCAAGACGATAAGAAATCTTCTGATACATTTAGAAAGAACTTACCCAGGGGCACCTGTGAGGCTCAGCTGGTTAAGTGTCCAACTCTTGGTTTCAGCTCCAGTCATGATCTCACGGTTCATGAGTTTGAGCCCCACGCTGGGCTCTGTGCTGTCAATATGGTGCCTGCTTGGGTTTCTCTCTCTCTTTATCTCTGGTCCTCCCCGGCTTGCACCCTCTCTCTCTCAAAATAAATAAATAAACTTAAAAAAAACCTACCCAATTTTCTTAAAACTGGAAGAAGATACATATGTATAGTCTTAAGCACTGCTTACGAATGACTGCTCTAGCGGTGCCTGGGTGGCTCAGTTGGTTGAGCGTCGGACTTCGGCTCAGGTCATGATCTCACGGTTTTTAAGTTCGAGCCCCATGTTTGGCTCTGTGCTAACAGTTCAGAGCCTGGAGCCTGCTTTGAATTCTGTATCTCCCTCTTTCTGCCCCACCCTGGCTTGCACTCTGTCTCTCTCTGTCTCTCAAAAATGAATAAATGTTAAAAAAAAATTTTTTTAATGACTGCTCTATTTAAACATAAAATAAAACATTTTCTACCACATCTAGTAGAATTACATATTCCTTGCCCTCGTAAGGGACAAAACCTGTCTTCCATAACACATAATACACAATTTTTAATCAAAATAGATCCACTTATTAATTAGCAAGGTAACTGAAATCTAGTGGCAATCCAAGCATAAGCAATTTAGTGAGCATTTCATCAGCTTAATGTACTAGACAACAGTTTATATAAAATGGTGTTACTGATGAAAAAGCCACTAACTATAACACAGACTAAAAACTAAATTTTAGTTACTTCTCACCTTTGAAAAAAAATAAAAACTATTCTGTAAAACTAAATCCATATAGAAGAAAAATTATTCAGGAACAGCAATCCTTTAGTGTTAAAGATTACTGGATTTTCAAATAAGTCCTATTTTCTTGTGACACTTTTAATGGGAGTGTGGATATATGGTTGACACTACATTTCTTTTGTGTAATAGTTGATGATCTTAATAATTCTTTCCCACTTAGTTGGTTTAATAAGCTTCTGGGGATTTAAACGTTAAAACTATGTGCACGTAAAAGTTTCAGAAATTCAGAAACTGTCCAAACTCTTTTCTAGTATAGAAAGTAATAAAAGGGTAACTCAGTTAAAATAGAGCCAGGAGGCCAGAAGGGGGAGCTCTCACACCCTACAGCCCCTAGTCAGCCGCAGACCCCACTGGAAGGATCTGTCTGCTGGTCCGCAGCAGGAAGAAAGGCTCTCTTCCCCTGGCAAGTCCAGCCGACGAGAGAGTGTCCCCGCCAATGAAAAACTGCTATACTTTAACCTCACACTTTGCTCCAACAGACTTTTTCTTTTCTTTACTTTAGTGTATTTATTTTGAGAGAGAGCAAGAGGGTGCAGCAGTGTGGAGGGGGTGCAGGGAGCCAGAGAGGGAGAGGGAGGGAGAATCCCAAGCAGGCTTCCTGCTGTCAGCACAGAGCCCAACTCTGCTCTAAATCAAGGTCAGATAGACCCTGGCTGACTGAGCCACCCAGGCGCCCCTCCAGCACGACTTCTCTTTGCACCAGGCCCCCCAGTCTCCCCTTCCCTCTGTAAACGAGCGCTCCTCTCCTTTTCCTCCAGTTTTACCTATGGTCCTGCCATAGCTTGCTTGTCCTAAATTGCAATTCTCTGCTATTCCTAAATAAACCCATTTTTTGCTGACAGTTTTATTTTTAAGGTTAATGCAGCTATAGAATTCTGACACCCAGAAAGAGCAGAGGTCCCTAGGATTTCAAACACTACTTTTCTATAAATATTTTGCTTTCCAAGGACCCTTTTATCTTTGCTTTGCATGAGATTGATATTGTGTACACTGTAAAAACAACTAACGGTATAAGTAGAGCTACAGCAAAATTCATTATTTCTTTTTCTAACGTCCCCTCTGAATGTAATGTCCTTAAATGTGGCCACCTCCAACAGGAGCTGATTTCCAAAACTATATTTGGATTACAAAATTCTGTACAAAGATAGATTCCTACAGTTCAGTATTTATAAACATCAGCTCCTCACGACATTACTCTTTCAGTTATCCCCTCGATTTCCTGTATCTCCTTCTCTATTGGCTCCTCCTTTCAGCACATAAACACAGAGATCTGTCCTTTTTTTAACAAAAAATCCTTCCCTTGAGCCTACATATCCTCTAGCAACTATCCACCTTACCTTCCCTTCTCAGCCAACCTTCTTAAAGAAATGGTGCAGTTTACCATTTTTTCTTGAGGAGCCACAATCTGACTTCCACCTCCACTAATTCACTACAACTACCTAATTTACTAATCCAAGGGTCATTTTTCAACTCCTGTCTTTTTTCCTTCCATCTTTGCACTGATGGTGCTGACACAGTAGGTTCATTCCCTTCATCCTGAAATGCCTGCTCCCGGGGTTGATTCTGAGACCGTCCCTTCCGGGATACCCCCCTCCCTCGGACTCTCCCCAGTGCCTTTCACGTCTCCTCTCCTCTTCCTCTGCCCCTTACGTTTTCAAAGCAATTCCAAGCCTTCTGCTGTCTCCCCTTTATAGACCTCCTTGATGCATCTCATCCACATTCATCTGATCACAATTTTAATTTAAATCCAAACTATCCTAAGCTCCACAGCTCTATTGCCAATTACTTGCTGAGGATTTACCTAAACATACGTTGTTTCTACTTAAAAATGTTCCTCTTCTCAATTTTCAATATCAGTTCATAGTATGCAGTTCAGAGCTGTATGGTAGAGAATTTGGCTGTATTCCCCCCCAGTTCCTGGGAGGTAGAGACCATAAATCCCTGGAATTTCCAAAGGGACGGGGGTGTCTTTGGTGTTTCACTTGAATCCTGAAATTTTATGTTAATGAGTGACTCCTGGTAGGCCCCGGTATAGTTTATGCTCATGAGCTGACAGATGGTGGCTGGCCTTGCCAGAAAAGCCAAGCAAGGGATTAGAGGGTTAGGACTTGGAGCCATGTGATGTTAACTAGACCTCCGGAGCAAGGAGACGGGAGATTGGGACACGTGGGCAGTGATTCAGTCAATCGTGGCTACGTAATGAAACCCCAATAAAACCCTCGACACTGAAGCCCGAGTGAGCGTCCTCGTTGGCCGGACCCTAATGTCACACAGCCATGTGCTAGGAGAGCAGAGCACCCTGATTCTATGGGCAAGAAACAACAGAAGCTTCCCTTCAGCATCATCCGGATCTTGCCCCTACGCATTTCTTCCTTTGGCTAGGTCTGATTTGCCTCCTTCTGCTATGATAAATTTGTAATTATAAGTACAAAGCTTTCCTATGGTCTGTGAGTCATTCTAGAGAATTACCAAATCTAGAGGGGTAGTAAGAACCCCCAAACTTATAGCAGCTGGCCAGAAGCGAGGGTGACCTGGGGATGCCCAAGTTTGCAGTTGGCATCTGAAGTGAGGCCAGTCCCATGGAAAAGTGCCTTCAACCTATGGGGTTTGGCCCAGTGTAGGGTAGCTGGTGTGTAAAGTAACTGCATACTCCTTCAATTCAAGCCTGGAATTTGGGGATCATACAACGTATCCCTCTTCCTCATCCCTATAAACTTAGTCATGATGTTAATACTTACGTTTCAAACATGTCTCACAAGTCCACCCACTTTTCACGAGCCAAATAACAAATGCCTTTGTTTCAGGCCTCGTTGTTCAGCTCCACGACTGCAACATCTTCTTAGACCCCTCATCGATCTCCATCCATGCCCATCTCCGTCCACCCTCCATACTTCTGGTCAAGCTGATCTTTCTACGTTTGCAAACCACGCTCCTGCTCAAGACTTACAGAGCCTGGGGTGCCTGGGTGGCTCAGTCAGTTAAGCCTCCAACTCTTGATTATTGCTGGGGTCAAGATCCCACAGTTCGTGAGTTCAAGCCCATCATCAGGCTCCACAATGACAGTGCTGAGTCCACTTGGGATTCTCTCTCTCTCTGCCCCTCCCCTTGCTCGCTCTCTCTTTCTCAAAATAAATAAATAAACATTAAAAAAAAAACAGATTTACAGGGCCCATCATGATAGATGGGTTTATACCTACTATTACTGCTGTCTTAAAGCTCACTTAAATACCTACTTTTAAATACCTACTTTTCTCTCTTTTAAATATTGTTTTAACAGTTATAATTAAAAAAGGAATGTACAGTAATATGTTACCAAAGTTTGGTAGATCTATTACAGTCTATAAAAAAAAGTTTTAAATTGTAGAAGACAATCAAAATGCTATGGGTATTTCAAGCCTTTTGGAATACCTTCTTTACTCTTAGGCACGACAAAAGAGGAAGCAATATTGAGAAGAGAAACAGACTTTCCTAGGTAACTCAGAGGGGCAAAGTAAGATGATGGTTTGATTTCACCCTACCAATGAGATTTGCCTATGACTAAGACCTAACCAAGTTCTAGGCAGCCATTGTTAGAAGGTTCTTTTTATTATGCTAAAATAAAAACAATGAATTTAGGAAATAGCCCTAGGCAGGCTTTTTACTCTGAAGTAGAGGACTCCTCTAGAATTATACCATGCCTAGGGGTGCGTTGGTGGCTCAGCCCGTTAGGGGGCTGATTTCAGCTCAGGTCAAGATCTTGGGGGTTCATGGGTTCGAGCCCCATGTCGGGCTCTGTGCTGACAGCTCAGAGGCTGGAGCCTGCTTCAGATTCTGTGTCTCCCTCTCTCTGCCCCTGCCCCACTCACACTTCTGTGTGTGTGTGTGTGTGTGTGTGTGTGTGTGTGTGTGTGTGTCTCTTAAAAGTAAATAAACATTAAAAAAAAAGTTTTGAAAAAAGAACTATTCCACTTTTGATCACTTAATTAATTATCAATAGTGAGAAATATGCCAACTTTTAGAAAGGCTATTTATTTGATCAAACACTCATTATATAAGATTACCTGCTGTTTAGAGGCACTTTGCTGGCTCTGTCAGAGGAACATGCAACTCTTGACCTTGAGGTGGCAAGTCTGGGTGTACAAATTACTAAATAAATAAATAAGACTAGCTATTTAATTTGCTTCTTTTTATTTATAGTAACCAACATCCAGAAAATTCTTAAAGCTAATCCTAGCTTGGCAAACCTAAGGGAGGTGACTTAACTGAAGACTGTAGTTTCAACACTCCATTGCCCTCTTGCCCTGGGGAGGCAGCACACTTCAACTACAAATTCAAATTCAAATCCAGGTAGTTAGGGGGTACACAGACCTCCTCCGACCTCTACTCACTGTGTTAACAAACACATAAAGAAACTACAACACCGTCTTTCATTATCATGTCAGCCGCATTTTGATGCCTATTTTCTTTTAACTTCAAATGCTCACCTTCCACGGCCTTCTAATCCCTTTGAAAAAGTCAGGCATCCACATCGGGAGAACAACAGCTTCCCTCAGCAGCTTCTTTGCCTCCTCCAGGTCTGCTATGTCATCCCTTCACAACAACAGCAAGGGTTCACGTTTATTCTTAGGGGCAATACTAACTCTTTGCAATTGTTTACTTATGAAGCTATTATTAAGAACATTACTTAATTCATATTGCATAAAATGATCAGTGAAAACATATGGCAGTTATTAATTAGAACATGTTATTCAATGAACGACCTTCGTCAATCATGTCAACATCAAGTTAACACGCAAAATGTCTTGGTTGTATTTTGAAAGAAGAAGTGTCCCGTCAATTCTACACACCCATATATTACTGATGAAGTCACAGTCAGGAGATTTAGTGGATAATAAGAAAAGACGCCCACCAGGCCAACCAGTAACTTATTTCCTCTGCTACTGTAATTCAAGAACGTAAAGACGAACCAATGAATGCTAGGATTCCTGGATACGATGTCTCTCTCAAGGGTATCCACCAGATCCTTATCATAGCCCGCACCATCAAATTTCGGAATTTCACCATCACTTGCTCCGTCTTGCATATTCTTCCTTCCCTGGAGACAGGTATAAAAAAGTACTGTTCAGAAACAAAAGATAATATTAGGGGTGCCTGGGTGGCTCAGTCGGTTGAGCATCCAACCCTTGATTTTGGCTCAGGCCATGATCTCATGGTTTGTGGGATCAAGCCCCACACCAGGTTCTGTGCTGACAGTGCAGAGCCTGCTTGGAATTCTCTCTCTCTCTCTCTCCCTCTCTCTCTCTCTCTCTCTCCCCCTCATTCTCTGCCCCTCCCTGACTCACACACTCTCTCTCTCAAAATGAATAAACATTTTTAAAAAACACAAAAGAACAAGATCATTTTAATTAACACCATTGAGCTTTAAAAATATTATAATGTAAATCATTTTTAAAAATGATTTTTCATTATTTTAAGATAGTGTTTTCTGATTACCCAAATGCCATCCTGCCTTGTTCATTTCCTCAGAAACAGACGAACTGGCCAACTTTAGTATACACTCCCTTTAAATTTACATCTGTGGAGGGACAGTGGCAAGCGAGACTAAAATGACCTTTGCCAGATATTTCTGAATTTGTGGATGCAGGGAATTTCTACCACCACCAGAGAATGCACAGATTACTAACGCAGACGACAAAACATTAATTTACTAAGAACCTACTATATGCCAATAAATCTCACATATAACTATCTCATTTAATATAACAAGGTAGTAAAGGTATGATTATCCTTACTCTTACAAATAAGAACATAGGACTCAGGTGAAATAACTTAATCAACCATAATTATTAGAAGACAGCATAGAGATTTTAATGCAGCTCTTCCTGACTCCCCAAAGCCATGCCCTTTGCACAACATGAGACCACCTCAGGCCTAACTGAGTCAGCTTACAGCTTAAGAGTCTTACAAACTCTGACACCCGTCACAGCAGTCTAGAAGAGGTTACGCGTGGGCAAAGAGTCAGGGCTCTGAACTGCATCTTACAAAGCCTTTTCCTTGTTACTCTAAGTGCCCCTCAGGATTCAGGGTTTCTTCCTAGTAAGGCCCTCGGACCACATCATAAAGTCACTGTAATGATAATGGTGGTAAAAGGACCTTTTTAAATAGTACTATTAAGACCACGAAAGCAATATACTTTACCCCAATTCTTTATTTAATAATATGGTGGCTTTAAAAAAGAATTACATGCTGTTTTCTATGGGGTTCCGCCAAGATTTACTCAGCTCTGAAGGGCTTTAAATGAAATGTGCTCGGTTGCTAGAGACAGTTCAACCACTGGAACTACTTCAGGGGACAGAGCCAAACACCTCCCCAGAGCTTTAGCCCCACAGTTACTGTCGAATACAAAAATGAAAGGGAAAGTAGTCCAAAAATGAGTCACTATCCTAAGCATAAATCTGAAGAGAGAACAGAATGAACCCTCCTACCACACTTCATCTGAGATACACCATAGGCTTGACTCCAAGTGCTGACAGGGGACTAAATGGCTCCCTTTGGGCAAATGCTCTAGTTTATTAGGCCACTAGGTAAATGACCAAACAATAATCTTGGTGACTCGACCCAAAAAATGAGTAATTTTCTGTTGCTGGGTAGCACAGTGTCACTATTAAGCTAAATTTCCAGAAAGATTCTTGTATTTCAGATGACAGATATCAATATTGACACTATTAAAAAGAGTCCATTTCGGGGCACCTGCATGGCTCATGACTTCAGCCTAGGTCATGATCTCGCGGTTCATGATTTCAAGCCCTGCATGGGGCTCTAGGCTAACAGCTCAGAGCCTGGAGCCTGCTTTGGATCCTGTGTCTCCCTCTCTGCCCCTCCCCTGCTGGTCTGTTTTGTTTCTCTCCCTCTCTCAAAAAATAAACAAACAGTAAAAAAAAAAAAAAAAAAAAAAAAAAGAGTAAATTTCTGGCATACTTACACAACAAACATAATATCTACAAATTTAAAATGAGCTCAGCCTAAAATCACATTTTATAATACAGGTAGGGCACGGTTACAAAGCCACATTCAAACAAATCACTAGAAACTGTAATCACTTTAAAAACTCTTCTAGGAGTGCCTGGATGGCTCAGTTCATTGAGCGTCCAGCTCTTGACTTCAGCTCAGGTCATAATCTCAGAGTTCGTGGGTTCAAGCCCCGCATTGGGCTCTGCACTTGGGATTCTCTCTCTTCCCCTCCCCTGCTCGTGCTCTTTCTCAAAATAAATAAATACACTTAAAAAAAATCACCTCTTCTAGAAATAAATCAACCAAAAAATGCAACAGAAACTGACATGTCTGAGACTTCAGCCTTGAAATTTCAGGCATTGTAATTTAAGACCTACCAAAAAATTACTATTAAAAAATATAAGTAGACATCCATTGTAATATGAATGCCCAAGTGGTAGGAAAGACTTGATAAGTACTACCAAGGGAAAGAAAGAAACTTTACACTTATCTGAAAGTATTGGAAATCAGAGGATTTTCAAGAATAAGATATGAGCATCTGTCTAACACATCTCATCATGCATTAGGTTTTATCGGTGAATGCACATACACTATCTGCCCTCAATGAGCATCTAGTCTAGTAGGGGAAACAAGTAACAAGTAAACAAACAAAAAAAAAACCCACATATAATCATAAACTGTGAAATGCTATGAAGAATGTGAGTGGCCAGTGTGGTCAAAAGGTATTGGGCAAATGAAAAGGATTGGACACAGGCAGACAGAGACACAACTAGGCCCCAAAGGTCACAGGGAGGAGTTTGGATTTTATTCTAAGTGCATGGGGTAATTTTTGAAATGTGTTCAATAGGGAAATAACAGGATCTGATTTACATTTGTAAACGATCCTTTTGCCTACCGTGTGGGGAAAGGATGGGGTAGAGGGAGAAGAAGCAGCAGAGAAAGAAAAGCCTCTATCACAATACTCAGGGTCAAGCCTTTTAATTCGCAGAAGAGGAAACGTAGGTGTAAGGCAGTCAGATGACCCGCCCTAGAACCCAACGTTCACCAAAGGTAGAGATGAGTACCCCCAAAAAGATGCTAGGAACTTGTACAAGTCAAAATGGTGAGGTTATTTAAAAAAAAAAAAAGATTTAGGGAAACTAAAAATAATTTGGTTACGCTGGGAAGTCATCAAAATGGCTTTAAAACAAATACTCAGATAAACTGGAATCAGGAAATCAAATATAAGTAACTGCAGTTTCAGCTAATGAGCAAGATTCACTGTAATACCTAAAAGGGACTTAGTGTTCAGGCAATCAAGACCACCTCACCCAAGAAATTATTAACTGTACAGTTTATTAATGATAAGAATACTAGCTGCAATAACACTGAAATTATGTCAGAATTCTTTGCTTAGATTTTCACATTAATTGACAAAGGTCAACATTAGCAAGTATTTGATATTTAGCATGAAGTCTGACAGACCTTTTTCCTCATTAAAGCAAAATATTTTAGAATCTTTTTGCTAACATCTAGATTACCCTTATCAAGAAATATTTGTTAATGATCTTTCATTAGTATTGGCTAATCATTCTATTTGAAAAAAGAAATGAGGCTAAAATTAGCAACTAACCCAATATTATATGGGGTCCATTACTAACACAGGTTGGCCTAAAGCATAAATAACAGTTTCTGCATTTTATTGTGTGCCTCCCTCCTCACACTGGCAGATGAAGTGAAAGACGGTCAGGTACTAACTCTGGGTCTTGCACTTCAAGTGACAAGTGAATTAGACCCAGAGAAGGATACCCAGGGGGATAAAGGACTGAAAAATCGGATCATATAAAAGAGTATCAAGGACACTAAAGACATTTAAGGTAAAAGAAGAAAACACTAATGGAACCATATCACCAACTGACCTATTTACCACTATCTCCCCTAAATAATTCCAAAAGAAAGAATCGGGGCCAATAGAAAGTAACAAAGGATATAAATTTCAGATCGGCAAAACAAGTTTCTAATGAGTTCTAACAAAGGGTAGTGAGCTACCCAACATCAGAATTACTAGCTAATTAGTAATAAAAAACCGCCGGCCCACAGTCCCGGTGATGTCCAAGCTCATCTCAACTGAGGTCAGCATCATCATGCTGGCCGTCTGGAATCGGTCACAGTAGAGGTGTTTATACCACAGAAATCAGCTGATGGTATAAATCAGGGCTTGACTGTTTTGTTCACAGTCTAGACTTAAGAAGATAACGGGGAAAATGTTCACAATGCAGATGAAACTTAAATGTATGTCACTTCTGCAGCTGTTACATCGTAAATGGCACAAAAATTCAGGAAATATTTTTCCAGTATTTGAAAACCATGATCCGATTCATCATAGTTGCTCAAGTAATTGGTGAATGGATGCACTGCCACCACACATTTCTATTGTTTCACTTTCGTCTTACTTGTTAATGAAAACAAAAAAACCAACCGACATTCATGTCAGAACTCCATTTCTATTCATCCGTTACCTGCAACTGTCGGTTGGCCGCAGATACAAAAGTGGAGCAAAAATCAGCAGAGGCATTGTGTGAGAGTCCGTTAGCGCTACAGAATTTACAGTAATAGTACTATGTATCTTATTACTTATGATTAGGTGCTACACATCCTCAATATCAGATTTATAATAACGTGTGTGAGTGTGTGTACACACACACAACACTGCTTTCAGAAAATCAGTTACTGAACATTAACCAGTACACTGCTAGGTAGATGATCATCGTACGTCAAATAGTGCCCCGTGACAGTATCCTTTTCTTCAGGAAAAAAAAAAGTTGGTTTTTTTTTTCAAGTCTCTGTTCATTTGTATCATCAGCCACCAACAGCTCTCAGTCCAGTTTACAACCTCTCTCCCCACCAGACATCCACACACTTACTCAGGGATGCTAAGGGAAGGAGTCAAAAAGGGCCATTTGTTACATGTACTTCAATGAAATAAAGCCATTTATGTTTAATAATTTTAAATTACTTCTATTAATATAATTAACCATACTTTATTCTGAATTCTATTTAAAAGCACAGATAGCTTTAATCATGAGATCATAATGGAAGTACTTCTCATTTCACCAAGAGGCAATTAACCATAAAGCTCTAGTCTGAAAATACTTGAGAATCAGGGTTTTATGAATTAAATTTATTTTTGGTTATAATATGAAAACATTTCCTCCGCTACCTAATATTTGATTTTCAGGCCAATCTTTTTTCAATAAAAAATGCATTTATATTTTCTATGTATATTTCTATACCGATTCTAGGTTTAAAGAGTTAAATAGTAATACATCCAGGGGCACCTGGCTGGCCCGACTGGTGGAACATGTGAGTCTTGATCTCAGAGTTGTGGGCTTGAGCCCCATGGTGGGTACAAAAATTACTTAGAAAGATAAAAATCTTTAAAAAGAAATAATAACACATCGAAGTGTCTTGGGCACATTCAAATAAGACTGAAAAATACGGCCGTAAAGGTCAACTGATTCACTGGACTCCCTCTCATCAGTAAGAAAATCAGCGTGGGGCCAGGAGTCACACCTTACTGAAGTCTGTATTCCTAGTCCCTGCCAAGTAGGACTGACACAAAGTAGGCACACTGTAACGGAGTGTTACGTAGAGGGTAACAAGCTGTCTTTATGAGTCCGTGGACCTCGGAGAAGGGCAGAACAACCCATCACCACACGAAGTGACTGTTACTTGCTTAAAAAACACTCTTTTAAAGCTTGGCCCTAACTTGAAGACTGTCAACAGTTTTTTAAAAAGAGAAGGAAAAAAGATTTAATCACTCTCAGAAAATGAGCTGGAACTCTTGTAAGAACGAGGTGTCCATGATAATTAAAATAAGATAGTAAGCATTTTCAAATAAGAGGCTGCACTGCATACTGATTAAAAGCCCAGGTGTTAAAAGAGTTCAACTCCCAGTTCCCGCACCTACGTGTGCAGGTAGGACGCTGGAGCCTCAGCTTCTTCATATGCAGAACGGGGAAAATAATGCTGAGGTCACAGAAACTTACAGGAATTAAGCAAGCCACCGTATCTATAAAGCTTCAAAAAGGGACCAGGACAGAAGCGCCTGGATGGCTCAGTTGGTTAAGCATCTGGCTCCAGCTCAGGTCATGATCTCACAGTTTGTGGGTTTGAGCCCTGTGTCAGACTCTGTGCTGACAGCTCAGAGCCTAGAGCCTGCTTTGGATTCTGATTCCCTCCCTCTTTGCTCCCCTGCTCATGCTGTCTCTGTCTCTCAAAAATAAATAAAAAACATAAAAAAATTTTTAAAAAAGGGACTAGGACAGGGTAGGTGTCCTCAGAGAAGAGTAACGCCTGCTGCTGCTCTCATCACTAGCTGCCCTGTCACGCGGTTTGCAACACTAAACTAAACATCCAAAGATACTGAGAGTGTTGAGTGAGATACAGAATTTCTCACGTCCTCACCTTTTTTTTACACCTATAAAGTGTTGGAGTACAAATTCATCTGAGATCACGAGCAACTATATACAAATGTATAATTGTATAAATTTTACATATATTCATATAACTAATTTTTTTTTCTCAATATAATAGTGTTCTCACTATCACCAATGCATTCTGAATTTTCTGTCTACTCTCCTTTAAAAAAGTTGGTTGCAATACACAAAACTAATTTTAATAACCAACAGCACTAGGGACTAAAGTATCTCCGAGGAGCCTTCCTATACAAGGTACTCCTTTTCAAATTAGCTTTCAAAAGCAGTTTCACCTAAACTCAAACCCTTCCACAGGCCTCAGTGAATTTTAGGGACACAGTATTCTGATGGGGATTTGAGTGCTTACAATAATCATAACTGAATCACATATGCTTTTCAAATACTAATAAACTTTGCCTTAGTTTTTCTTAATTATAGTCCCTTTTGTGTCCAGAGTGACTCAGAAGACATCTTTTATCTTCAAACAACTGTAGAGTTTTGGTTTTTTTTAAAAATTAGGGGCTTACTTTCCAGTGACATTCTGAGTACTTACATGTCACTGAAAGACTAGGATTTAGAAAATTATTTGGAACTTTTTAAGAGACAATTTGCAATCTCCAGAAAACTCTGACATTCAACAATTGCTGCCTCACTGCTTTGCTCTTTGCTGATGAGTCATTAAAAATCAACATTTATTTAATTATTCCAGGACTCTTTTCAAATCCAATCCATATTTTTAATCTAGTTTGTTAGGGATATTCTATAATATGAAAAAATCCTAAAATCAAGAGGAAAAAGATTTGTGATTTCATGAATTCCATTCCAAGCTCCATTCCTTGACCTATGACCTCGGCTAGGTACTTCGCTCTCTACCTCAGTTTCTTCATTTGTAAAATGGGAAGAAGAGGACTACATACTTCATGGGCTGATTTCATGAATTAACGTCTAATTACCCTGAATGGCGCCCAGCAGGGAAGCATCCAAATAAACCACAGCCGAGATCATTCTCTTGTGTTACGTGAGAGCAAGGTGAAGCATGGAAGTTCCTCACATAGTTCTAAAAGTTTACCTAAACCCTACGAGCAGAGTGAGGGTTGGACCTTAGCCCCTACTTTATGCTCCAAAATGCACGCCAGGGTTAACTGACAAAATGAAGGAAAGGGAAGAAACAAAGATGACACAGAACATAGAGATTTTTAAGTATCCATTCAGATGGCTTTTGACAATGGGGGAAAAGCAGTACGTTTCAGTGGCAGGACAAATTAGTTAATTTATCAGTGCCCCTCATGAATCCCAGAAAGGATCAGGGATGGAATCGCTTACTGTTTTATGGCATAATAGCTCTGACAAATTATAAATGTAAAAGTATCTAATTCCTTTCCTGTGTCCTAGTGAGGCAGACAAGCAGAATCTATCTCATGAATAGAAATACTCAAAGAACACCAGTTTTATTCTACCACAGACTAAATATACACAAGGGCTAGGAAGGTGGTCTGTGCAGAGTCCTTATCTACTAGTAGAAATATACATCATAAAAATATTCAAACACAGCATCTCATTTTTAAGGATAACAACTTGCTATTAGTGGGAAGTTATATTTTCATTATAAATGTCCTGGTATCAACATAAAGACATATCCTGAACCTCAAGCTAGGAAAATTTTCAACTTCTTGGTGGCAATTCAATAATCATCATCATGCATTTATGATGTCACAATGGAAATGGGAAATGCTATCGCTAAGAATCTAATTTTGTCTTTTGACTAAAGCTAAGGCGGAAAGATGGGTCAGATCATCCTGGCCGGCTCCCTAGTCTGTAAGATTACCTGCCACCCGTGTTTCTAAAGTCCATTTTAAGGGCAGTACAGAATCGCCTCCTAGGACTATATCTATTCACGGATGAATTTCTCAGATAAAGCAAATGCACACAGTGAACCCCAACCTGGGAATCTTCTCTCATTAAGAGAAAATCGATATCCATGTAAGTCCACTGTTTTCATTTATTGCTCATCTTAATTCAGAATACTTGTTGAAATATATTTTAAGTTTTAAAACTTTATTTTGAATATTTCTCCCAAAGACCCATTTTACTAAAGATCTGTGTATCTTTTTTTAAGTAAACCTGGGAGGTTATTAGCATTGCAAAATGGCCTTCAAAATGTAAAGACTGCTTAGGCTTTTCGATCTGACTTTTTTTGTTTTTTACTCTCCTTCATACCAAAACCAGAAACACGCTGAAAGCCAAAAAGCATTATAATGTTCACCAAAGTCATGGGCTTCACGTGAACGAGTTACAAAGACAGTCTTGCCTTATCATCTCTTCCTCTCGCTCTGTAATCCTTGTCTCTACTGGCAGAGGGTTTTTCACTCTTTGATATCGGGTGTGCTCGGCCCACAGGTCCCCGGGCTCCTGCTCCAGGCATTTCTTTCCTCAGAGGTCTTACTTCTCGATTGGGACGCCTTATCTGAGGTGGAGCTCTGACAGGAAAAAGTTAAAATGAAAATTAAAGACGAAAGCAGTTCAATATTCTTTTCATCATAACTATGAAATCAAGAAGCCCCAAACCTCAATTGTTCCCCTTTGGCCAATTCATGGCTACAACTATTAGATCAGTTCTTAAAACTACTTTTCTGGGGGGAAAATGTGCTTTTCTATAAAATACACTGTTTGATGCAATTTTGAAATACATATAAATGACATGTAGAACAGCAATTATTTTGTCGAAAATAACTATTAATCACCAACAGAGGGCAACACAGACTATTTCCATCTAATAATCTTACTAGTGTACTGGAAACTCAATGACTTTCATTCATTACTGCCCTAACCCAAAACTAAGTCATTTTAAAAAAACAAAAGCATTTGAAACTAATGTAACATTGTATGCCAGTGATACTTCAGTTCTTACAAAAGCATTAAAAGCTGAGAGGACAGGAAATCAAAATACATCTATTCGCACAGTTTACTTAATTTATTGGTTCCAATCAAAATTAGTTCCTCTGCTTCTGTACTGGAAAATCCAACATTTCACTCAAATTACGAGTAGGAGGACTAAACAATGAAATCTTTTTATATACAAATTAATTTGTATATAAAGTCCATTTGGCATCGAAGATGCGAAAAATCACAGGATCATTCAAATTACACAGGCCCCCAAAGGTGGATGAACTTTGAGAACCATGTATGGTGAGGGCTGTTAACTAGATGCGGGATGACCATTTCACAATATATAAAAATACTGAACCACCATGGTATACACCCGAAACTAATGTTGTATGTCAATTATACCTCAAGTTTTACAAAGTTTTGACAACTATATAAAAGTAACCATGCACGCACAGTGACATATTTTGTTTCATGGAATGCAAAACATGTCCTCTTCAAATAGCCAAATTCTAAGGTTTCTTAGCACCAGTATTTAGCATCTCTGTTTGGGTGCTGAGGAGACTCTAGCCACCCTGTGCCTAACCTGTTAGCTCTTCCTTGGACGGTCTCCACCTCTGTTTTCCTATCTTTTCTCTCTCTCCTGCTCTGCCTTTCTTGTAACCCTTCAGAGCCCATGTGTCCTCCTTCTTGTTACCCATACGCCACACCGATTATTCTCCCTTTTCCAACTTCATGCTTTCAATTCATCCAGTTCATCATGGAGTGTCTCTTCCTGATATCAGAAGTGACACATATATATAACTCAGAACCCAGCAAGACAGGAAAACAGATGAAAAGTCAAGAAGGATACAAACTCAAGGCAACAGAGGTAAAAAACTGTTGACACAGGGCAGAGGCCTAGTACGGCATCTTCAGACTGTTGGAACAAGACCACCACATGAACCTGCTGAGGATGAGAGAAGCTGGAGAAGTGTGTATCTGACTTCTCACTGACCTCTGAATCTCCAGAGTTGAGTTCAGCTCAACAATTATTTGTTGACCACCTATTGGGAGGCTTATACCCACTAGTGTGCTAGGCCCCAGGAGGAGACAAAGATGAACAAGCAATCTTGTGAAAGAAATCACAGGGAAGGAACTGGAAAACAGTGTACAGCAAAATGATTACAGGGCATTTTCAACTATAAAGAAATGACTGTATTATTACTTTGGTGCATGCCTAGTCTTTTAAGAGCCTGCCAATAAAACAAAACTGTGATGAGGCTGATTGAAGAAAACTAAAAATGTTACCTGCTCTACTCCTAGTATTCCACTGCAACCTTGACTGAACGTATGTTTGGTTTTGCTGAAGGAGGGGAAAGCAGCAGTGCAGGACTTGACTTTTATGTTCAAGTATCTGTGCGTGAGTACATGTGTTCCCCAATCAGACTCGGGGTGAGGCCACCGATGATAAAACGAGAGCAGCAATCTCTTGCGCACACAACGCACATCAAGTGTGCCGTTCTGGTGGCAGCTGTCACTGTCTGTGGGCCTGCGTTTCGGACGCACAGCCAGCCTGAAGCTGCTGCTCACTGACAGCAGATCTGTCCCTCGCAGCCGCCGCCAGGCTGTCAGCCGCTGGGCTGGCCCCACGAGGCCTCCGCTTGGGGCTGGACACTAGTGAGCCCTGAAACGCTGCCTCTGCCCTCTCGGCTTGGGCTTCCTCCACCTCAGCTTGCTCCTTAAGGGTCCCTCTGGAGTCCGCTGCAGGCCATTTTGCACGCACATCTGGCTCGGGAAAGCGGTGCCATGAGGAGAATGATTTCAAAGCTCGTACACAGGCTGCGTCCCCACTGTTTGCTGCCGCTGACCTGGTCCTGCCACTCGGTGCCCTGATGGGCTTATAAATGGTCTGAATGAAACCACTCGCTCCAGAAGCCAGACGTGCGGTCTGCGACTAGAGCCGCATCTCACAGAGAGAGTGCGCCCGTGCTCCGAGAAAGCCTTCGGTGCCATCTCGCTGCAGGTGGATATTACGTTTGTAACAGCCTCTGTCAGCTTCCCAAAGGACAGCCGTGGCTCTGTTCTGCGCATCACTGCACAATGTCGGGCTTCAATGTAAGGAGGCAGGGAAAGCTTCCAGGCTGAGTGAAAAATAAGTCTTGCTGCTTCTGTTGCTGATCTCATTTAAAAGACACTTCAGGGGCACCTGGGTGGCTCCGTCGGCTAAGTATCTGACTTCGACTCAGGTCATGATCTTGCAGTTTGTGAGTTCGAGTCCACATCAGGCTCCGTGCTGACAGCTCAGAGCCTGGAGCCTGCTTCAGGTTCTGGGTCTCCCTCTCTCTGCCCCTCCCCTGCTTGCTGTCTCTCTGTCTCCCCAAAATAAATAAACATTAGAATTTTTAAATAAATAAATAAGAGACTTCAGTAGGATTACACAGCATCACTAACCTCTTTCGAAGACACCTTTCATTCCACACCAACTTAAGAACCAGGGTCTATAATACTATCACCACATTCTCCACTTGTTATACAGGCTCCTTAAGATTCCTAGCCATTGACTTCTATTTCTTCTAACATTTTGTTTAATGATTATTCTAATTCTTTTTTTGTTCATACATTGTTAGAATTCTGGTATAAGTAATTTAGAACAGGTCCTATATATGCCTAAGAACATAAGCCAGATTGCTTAAAGTTAACTTCTGGAAAAGAAAGAATAATAATCTTATTTTGTTATTATATGAATTTGTAGAGCTCCAGAATTAAATAAACAGAGAAACATCTCTCTCCATATATATTAAGAAGATACGAAACATAAGTTCAAAGTAGTTAATACTGACATTTTTGCTGTAAGAATTTGGGAGTCAATTTATGAGACTTCTGAGTCCAGGAGAAATTATTTAAGAAATCAGGAGGCAAAAAACAAAGCTTAAATAGAAATGAGAGGACTTATAATTTGAAACTAAATGTTTATGAATTTATGATTAAGAATTTTAATGTCTACTCTCATCATATATATGACTGCTATTTTTTCAAATCAGTAAATATTTACTGTTTACCTAATAAGCACAGAACTATGCTCAGTGTACTACTGACATGCACACTGCAGGGCACCTGGGGCTCTGCTGGTTAAGCATCCAACTTGATTTCAGCTCAGGTCATAATCTTACTCATTTGTGAGTTAGAGCCCTGCAGGCCTGCTTGGGATTCTCCGTCTCCCCCTCTCTCTGCCCCTCCACACACACTCTCTCTCTCAAAAAAAAAAAAAATCACAAACACTATTCCTATCCTCACAGAGAAATAATACGATGATCTGAAGTCAGCATGAGACTTAGAAATCCTAGGGGTGCCTGGGTGGCTCAGTCAATTAAGCGTCGGACTCTTGGTTTCGGTTCAGGTCATGACCTCACGGTTCACGAGACTGAACCCCACATCGGGCTCTGTGCTGGCAATGTGGATCCTGCTTGGGATTCTCTCCCTCTCTCTGCCCCTGCCCACTCATGCTCACTCTCTCTCTCTCCCTCTCTCTTTCTCAGTAAAATTAAAATTTAATTTAAAAAAAAAGAATCCTAAAACTTGGGTGCCTTTTTACTCCCAGGTCTACCAATTACTGATTATATGAGCATATCACTTAATATCTATAATCCTCATGTTCTTCCACTGTAAATGGACATGTTAATTTTTCATAGAATTTGTAAATCTATTTGCCACTAATATAACGTGCTCAGTAAGAAGTAGACATAGTACACAACTCAGTGAATGTTAATGCCATGTAACCACCAGTAGATGAAGACACAGAACATTTCCCAATATCCCAGAAACCTTTTTCATGGTTCCTTTTGGTCACTATCAGCCCAGAAGGTAAGCACTATCTGACCTTATTATCATAGATTAGGTTTGCCTGTTCTGGTTTCGGAGAAATGTAGTTTCAGCTACATACTTTTACTTGGTCTCTTTCTCTCAACATTACCTGTGAAATGCATCCAGGTACCTCATGGAACATGAGTTAATCTTTCTTCGATGCTGTGTGGTATTCTATTGTGTAAATACAATTACAACATGCCTATTCTACCATTGATGAACACTTGAGCTATTTTCCATTTGACGTTATTATTAAAGCTTCTACGAATATGGGGTTATGTTCACGGTAAAGGTTAAGCATTCATTTCTCTGTCACGTACCCAGGAACAGAACTGCTAGATCGTATGTAAGATTAGCTTTAGTAAATATAGCTAAACAGTTTTCCAAAGTGGTGACGTCATGCTGTGCTCGCATCAACAGTATAAGTGAGTAGCAGTCACTCCATCCTAGCCATTCTGGTGGGGGTTCAATGGCATCTCATTGTGGCTTGACTTTGCCTTTCCTGAATGACTATGGATGCTGAACACCTTTTCAATATGCTTCTTGGCCTCATAAATACTGTCTTTTGCAGAGTATCTATTCCAGTTTTAATTCGCGTTTTTTTTCAATCAGCTGTCTGACATTTCTTGATTTATTGACTGCCATTCTTTATATATTTTGGATGCCACTCCTTGGGGTCAGATACATGCACTGTAAATATCTTCTAGTATATGGGGTGCCTTTGCACTCTCCTAATGGTGTGTCTCTTCATGAAGTGAAGTTCATAGTTTTAGAATCCTGATCTACCAATCTCTCGTCTTTAGTACTTTTGTGTCCAGTTTCATAAACCTTTGCTACCCCAAAATCATGATATAATCCTTTCCTATTCTCTTCCGGAAGCTTTAGCTTACTACCTTTTACATTCTAGGTAATGATCTATTTCAAATTATTTTTTCCGTATGATGTAAGGTAGGGAGGGGTCAAGATTTCCTCTCCTGTAAATACTCAATGAACCCAATAGCATTTGGTGACAAGACCCACCTTTCCCTAGTAAACTGCAGTTGCAACCTTCTGCATGAATCACGTGGCTTCATAAAGGTGAACCTTTAATGATAAGTTCCAATTCTAAAAAGAACTTTAGAAATTTTAGTTGTTTGCGAACAGAAGATTCAAAACAAGTATCTGATTATGAGCATTTAGGAGTCTGTTCAAAATATTAATTTTTTCAATAAATATCTGAAATTTTAATGACTGCAAGACAGTATGCTACCCAATATAAAAGGCTGTATTAGGATAAGTCTTCCCTCATTATCCAACACAGAAATCAGTCACACCCAGAAATACATTGAACACTACAGGTCATGCTGATAGGAGTTGATTTGCATCTTCAAGCGTATCTTTTGTACTCTTCAGATGCTTAATTTGATTTTTAAAATATTTGACTTTTTAAAGTTAAAAAATGCAAAAATTCAGTTATTCCTTACAACTTTTAGATTCAGCTTACAGAGCTTTTCCTATGCACAAGACTGGCAGATTTTAGAAGTCATTTTTAAGATGCTTTTGAATGATGTTTTGTCCCATTTCAAACCTGGCTGCTTAAATGCCACCAAAATGTTTTACCCACATTTATAAATGTAATATATTTTATTTCCTTCTTAGTTCCTCAATCTTATTTCCTTCTTACTCAATAAAGCATAATAACTTACATATAAATACTTCTACAAACCTAGTAAATTAGACTTGTAAATAAGCCTAAAATTCTCCTAAATGTTCCACAAACATACTTAACATAAATTTTTATGTAAAACAATCACAGATCTCCATTATTCCATAATACATTAAAGGTGCAATTGCATGCTTAACACCCTCGCCAGTCGTATCTTCTTCAATTACAAGTACATAAAAATAATAAGTAAATATGCAAATATGCACATATCCCTTAACAGAAAAATACACTACAGCTCTGATTCTCTTAGACATTTCTATTCTTAATTCTAAATTTTCCTGGAGTTGAAGGACGCTTACCCACTACAGAAGACAATTACCATCCAAGTTAACCAAGGGAAGATTTAACCAGAAATGTCAGCTGGTGTCAGATCTGGAGCTAGAGATACCCTCACACCAAATATTATGCAATACTTTTTAGTATTGTGGGGGTTGCCTTCTTCACATTTTGACATTCTCTAACCAGCTAGGATAGTAACTAAATGTTTGTCAGCAATTTTGATGGGATATACTAATCCTTATTTAAAGCTGTGAGTCTAGTCATTCTACCACTTCAAAGGGGGAGAGGGGGTGGTACCATTACTAATTCATTAGTCTAATGGTAGAATTCTACCCCTCTCAGGAAGGTTAATTACTTGACTGTATTTGCTCTTCTTTACCTAAAGATAGACAAGTCTTGTGTTTTCCATGAAACTTTAAAGACTTTTAAACCTGAAAAACTTGGGGAGCCTGGCTGGCTCAGTCAGTTGAGCATCCAACTCTTGAATTTGGCTCAGGTCATGATCCCAGAGTCATGGGCTCGAGTTCCCAATTGGACTCCACATTGAGCGTGGAGCCTGCTTAAGAGTCTCTCTCCCCCTCTCCGTCCCTCTCCCCTACCGGTGTGCTCTCTAAAATAAAAAATAAATAAAAATAAATTTGAACACTTAGAATATTTATTTTCTGCCTAACTCTAAAGACCTCAAAACTAGATAGATAATGGTATTCTTACAGGTTATAAAGGTTACATAATTTCTACAGATATTAAAAATTATACCGGTTGAACTTTAGTTATCTCACAGTTCTTTATCTAGCTTAGAGTCAAGGTCTACGATTATTCTATTTATTTTTAAAACACACAGACACAAAAAAACATATGAGATGGTGTCTAAGAACCTTAAAATTTGGCTAAAATATGTTCGTATTTTAAGAAATATACTGGACATCCCTTTCTGTCCACACGTAAACCCTACAGCTAAAGCCCTGCTGAGGAGTTCTCCACGAATCTAAAAACAAGAGTCCTCAAAGACAACATGCTGTAAGACAAGACCGTCAAGAACTGATAATGATAGAAGTATAAAAACATAGGGTAAGAATAACAAAAGTAAACTGAAGCCCTTCCCACCATAACCTGTGTAGGAATTCTGGATAAAATGTAACAAACACCCTTCTATATAAACAGGTAATATTACCAGAGGGTAAAAGAAATACCTAATGGCCAAAAAATAAATAAGAGAGGGCTGATGACATGGAAGTCCTTTAGGATTTCCAGGCTTCACCCACTAAGAACTTGAGATTTAATGACCACACAGAAAGGCCTGAGATAAGGGCTTAGGCCCACATCAGTCAAAGAAGGTGCACTGAGACCATCACATAGGGCCAGCTCTGTCCAAGGACTACAATCTCGGTGAGAGGGTTGAATTTAAAACACACATGTGGAAGAAACAAGTACATCTGTTTTTCTGGCCTATGTTCCATATTTGTGGAGTGAGGCACATGTGTCCCCTAGAAATAGTAACCACGGGCCTGAGGTCATGTGATTTGGGATTTGGTTTTATACCTCAGACAAAGAAATTTACCTAAAAGTGGTCCCTCTAGGGGATGACATCCCTCCAAACAAGCCACATCTTAGAATGACTAAAACCATGGAGAGACATTAACTTTATCACAAACAAGAGCCATCAGGGGAAAAAAATGTTAAAACTCCCAATAACTTGTTAATAGAATTACCAATTGTAGACTACAAAATGAATGTTTAACATGGTTCTTAGGGGCGCCAGGGTGGCTCCGTCAGTTAAGCATCCGATTTTGGCTCAGGTTATGATCTCATGGTCATGTTGGGCTCTGTGCTGGGCATGGAGCCTGCTTAAGAGTCTCTGTCTCCCTCTCTCTGCCCCTCTCCCCTGCTTGCACGCACACATGCTCTCCCTCTCTCTTTTAAAAAGTAAAATAAATATTTTAAAAAGATGTTTGGTTTTTTTTTTAACCGAATCAAGAATTTGAAACAGGGGCACCTGGGTGGCTCTGTCAGTTATGCATAGACTCTTGATCTCAGCTCAGGTCATGATCTCACAGTTTCATGGGGTTGAGACCCACATCGGGATCTGTGCTGACAGCATGGAGCCTGCCTGGGATTCTCTCTCTCCTCTCTCTCTGCCTCTCCCTAACTTGCACTGTTTTTTTCTCTCTCTCTCTCTCTCTCAAAATAAACATTGTTTAAAAATTTAAAAAAAAAGAATTTGAAAGAAAAGAAATACAAGTTTTAAGTAATATAAGTGACAATAAATGCACACTTAGATAAATCATCACAGAACTGTTTAACTGAAGACAAAAATAAAATCAGGGAAACACTGGGAGAGAAAAGACAAGTTATCTACACTTAGACTGAGAATGCGAGCCAGAAGGCAAAAATAACACAATCACTAATGTCATCTTCAAAGCCACAGAGAACAAAGAATCTAGTATTCTATATGAAACTATAATTTAAAACTGATGGGAAAATAAGTCCAAGACAAAACCTGAGGGTTTACCACTAAAAGAGACATGTGTAGAACTACTGAGGAATGTACTACAGCAAAGAGACTGATTCCAGAAAGTGAAAAGCAAGCAATAATGACCAATACAATTAGAAAACACAGGGATAAATCTAAGCATTTTATGAGCTCATTCATTCAACAAATATTTACTGAATGCCTACACTGTGCCCAGTACTAAATTGGCGTTGAGGGTACAGCAGTGAAAAAGTCAAAGGCCTTGACCTTACAGAGCGTCCAATGCAGTAGGGATAGTTAACAAGAAGCGCAGACTAGAGTATCAGGCCACAACAAGGACTGTGAAGAAAAGTAAAGCAGAATAAGAAGACAGAGTGATGATGAGTGAGGGGATAAATTCTTTCTTAATTTTCTGAGTATAGTTGACACATAACATTACATGAGTTTCACATGTACCACACAGGGACTGGACATCTCTATGTTACGCTGTGCTCATCACAAGTGGGGCCACTGTCTGTCCCCAAACAGCGTTATTACAATATCATCGACTATGTTCCCTATGCCTGACCTTTCATCCCCACGGCTTGTTCACTCTATAAATGGAAGTCTGTACCTCCAACTCCCCTTCACCCATTTTGCCCCCCCCCCCCCCCCCCCCCCCCCCCCCCCCCCCCCCCCCCCCCCCCCCCCCCGCCGAGGGATAAATATTTTAAGTAAGGTGTTCAGGGTGAGACTTTATAGGTGACATGTGAAGAAAGACCTGAAAAGGTGTCATCCTAATGAACATCAGTCTTCTAAATACCTAGTGGGGCCCGGGTGGGCCAGGGAATGGGTGATGAAACCTGCAAATATTTCTTGAGCACATACTCATGTGCCAGGCTGTTCTTTATACTTTCCTTGTATTCAATCACTTAATTCTCAAAATAACCCCACGTGTAATGGTAGTATTGATCCCCACTTTACAGAGGAGGAAAACTCATCCACAGTGCCTAGGACACAGTGGGTGCAGGTATGTTGAGCTGGTCCAGATACAGAAATACCAGAGGAATGAGGGCTAGCGAACAAGAGGCAGCCTAAGAGAAACAGAAGAGGCCACAGTCAAAAAAAAAAAAAAAAAAAAAAAAGAAAGAAAGAAAAAGTAAAAGAAGAAGAAAGGAATACTGTAATGTCACAGAAGCCCTATGAAGAAAATTCCAAGGAAGAAAGATGGTAAACATCAAATGTTATAAAAGTCAAATACAGGAAGCCTTGAGAATAGGCATTCTGACACTAAATTAGGAAGTTGTCTTCAAGACTTCAGCCACAATATCACAATGACGGAGACCCAAGATCTCTAGTTATTCAGGCGAGCATGACCATGTCTGCCCAAGAAGCAAAGGGGGCCAATGACAGTAGTTCAGGCGCAGCGAGGCGAAGAGTTTTTTCCAATAAAAATTTAGAAGTAATGTGTTGGCATTTCGTCCTGACTTACCACTATTTTTGTGCCCATTCCTTATTCTATCTCTAATGAATTGAAATCTCTATCAGTTGTCTTTTCTATAACATAAAAAATGACAGAAATACCAAGTTTTTGGGCACTGAATATAATAAATCTCTACAATTCCAAAATAAAGACTTCAAACGGGGGACTGGGTTTTACAAAATAAGGGACATGTTCCCTAGAGTAAACTTCCATCAAAGAAATAAAATTATATAAAATAGCCAAATGAAGTGACCTCCCACTCTCGGGATACTTTCAGTCAGAATTTAGACTGTGGAAAACATCCGCTCCCTCTGTCCTCACTCTCAGATGATCCTGCTTGCTTTTATTCGCCTCGTCGAAATAACCACAGGAAAATTTCCATGAATGCTCACCTCTCACCTACATACTTCTCTACGTCCACACTCTTGTGACGACGAGCCTTCCCCCGGGCGGCCTGAGTCGGCTATCCATGCACCCCTGCCCTTGTCCACTCCAGCATACTGCCCCTGATACCATCCCCTCCCTCACGTCATCAGTTTCCCCCTTCCCTGCAGCATGGTCGCCAGCCTACAAACACCCTGCCAGACCCTCCTCTCTAAAATCAGCCCAATCCTGACTCTGCGTCTTTCCCAACTACCACTCAATTTCTCTGTTCCCCTTGTCAGCACCTCTGTCAGAGAATTACAAACACTCATTGTTTTCAATTCCTCTCTTCCCATCCTCTCCACCCACCCCATGATTGGCTACCATTCCACGAAACCTGCTCAGCACAGTCACCAACAAGCTCCATGTTGCTAAATCCAATACAATGTTCAATCCTTATCGTACTTGACCTATGTGCAGAATTAGATAGAGCTGCTTACTGGAATCCTTAAACCCCAATTTCTTCTAAAAAATAGCAATGATAGGGACACCTGGGTGGCTCAGTTGGTTGAGCATCCAACCTCAGCTCAGGTCATGATCTCACGGTTCTCGGGTTCCAGCCCCGCACTGAACTCTCCACTGTCATTAAGAAGCCCGCTTCGGATCCTCTGTCCCTCTCTCTCTCTGCACCTCCCAACTCACGTTCTCTCTCAAAAATAACTACTAAAACATTAAAAAAATGGAGATGATAATAATAGATAATAATATCTATTTGGGAGGGAGGTTGTGAGGATTAAGAACTAAATCCTGTAAAGAGTTTATTAGCACAGTACCTGGTTCAAAATTAGGAATTCAAAAAATGTCAGTTATTGTGGTTAATCAACACTGCCAACTACATTCTACCCACTAAAAATAAAGTCCACTCTATACTCCAGAAACAGAATCTTGGAATAGAATAGGGCTCTAGAATGTTTTTTAAAAAGGGGTATAATCTCAACCTGCCAATCGTATCAGACAAATAATTTATTCCCATATAAAGAATGACCTTAAAATTTCCTTCTTAAAATGCCTGACTTGCTGATGATTCCTAAATAACTAACACTAATCCCAATCTCTCTTAAGTTCCGGTTCTCATTTCCAGTTCCTATATAAATAGCTTGGTCTAGATATTTAATTGTCTGCTCCAATTTTTCTCTCATTCTCTGTATTTCATTAATCACCAAACCCTGTCCATTCTACCTCACTAATGGCTCTCACAAAACCAGATGCTTCAGAGGGCAAGGACTGTGTCTGTTTCTAAATCCCACCATGTCCCCAGCCAAGCAGTGGCACCGGACACAGCTCAAGCTTTCCAGGACGCCTGGATTATTTTCTCTTATTGGCTTCTTGAGGCCAAGGTCTGTGTGTCTATGACCTTTATACTTTCCACAAGGCCAAGGATCACACCTAGCGTAGGGTGAGTGCTCCTAAAATAAACGCTGGAGAGATCAACAATACCGTGTTTTTCTCCCTAGGACTTCAAAACAATTTTACAAAACAATTCCATCATAATACACATTTTACAGGGAGCAAAATGAGGCGAGGAGACATGAATATAACTTGGAGGAATATCCAATTCATGGTGGGACTGTTAAAAACAAAAAAACACACACACAAAACCTGCTTTCCTGCCTCTTACTCCCAGGAAAGTAACTGAGCCAGAGCCTGGATGAAACACCTGGAAGACTAGGATGAGAGTCGACTCTCTATTGGCCTTATCTGATCTTTTCCCACTGCAAATCAGGCTGTAAAATGCCAGCAGTAACCTAATCTATGTGTGTGACCAAAGAAACAAAGCGGGGCGCCTGGGTGGCTCAGTCGGTTAAGCATCTGGCTTCAGCTCAGGTCATCTCATGGTTTGTGGGTTCGAGCCCCACATTGGGCTCTGTGCTGACACAGAGATTTAGATTCTGCTTTAGATTCTACATCTCCCTCTCTGTCTGGCCCTCCCGTGCTCGTGCTGTCTTTTTCTGTCTCTGAAAAAAAAAATTTTTTTAATTTAAAAAGGATTTTTAAAAAAAACAAAAAAAAGGAACAACTTTAACAAGAATAAGTCAGTAAGAATTTCCTCTGCTGAAATTCTACAGAATAGCACAAATTGGATAAAAAATAATTTTACTATTTCTGTGTACCCAGAAACACATTGTGCCTGTTCCCCTGGTTCCAGATGAAACAACAGTAAAGGGACTATTATGAGTTCTATTTTCCCTCTACAGAATAAGCCACATGATTAATTCAGGCTTGTGGAGCCTATTCCTACTGACATCTGTCCCAAAAGCTGTCACTTAAAAAGGCCTAATGCATTTAATTTTTAAGTTGAATAAAGAATAGTTTGCGGCATGTGGGTGGCTCAGTCAGTTGAGCGTTCGGCTTCAGCTCAGGTCATAAACTCACAGTTCATGAGTTCGAGCCCCACATTGGACTCTGTGCTGACAGCTCAGAGCCTGGAGCTTGCTTAGGATTCTGTGTTTCCCTCTCTCTCTCCCGCTCACACTATGTCTCTGTCTCTCTCTCAGAAATAAATAAATGTTAAAAAGAAAAATCTTAGGGGCACCTGGGTGGCTTGGTCAGTTAAGCATCCAACTTTGGCTCAGGTCATGATCTCACAGTTTGTGAGTTCAAGCCCCGCGTCAGGCTCTGTGCTGACAGCTAGCTCAGAGCCTGGAGCCTCCTTCAGATTCTGTGTCTCCTCCCTCTCTCTGCCTCTCCCATGCTCATGCTCTGTCTCTCTCTGCCTCTCAATAATAAATTAAAAAATAAAAAAAATCTTTAAGAAAAGTTTATTGAATATATGCTACATCAAATATTGCTCCAATGCAAAAAAATATCTTCCATCCCTTCGGATCTCACCAGGAGGGATCATTTTTAAATGGTTCTCATTAAAAAGAATACACTTTAATAAACTTACATGGAAAATATTATAAATGATTTACTTCATCCATTATATCCTTTCACTCAGGACACTAAAACTGATCGGAAGGCTTCAGCTGTCTGTGGAGTTTTGTTCTAACATTGCCACTACCTCCCATCATAAACCATTTGTAGCTCAATGTCCGCATTTAAGGCAATGAATCTAATTCATTTTCAACGATTTCTTTGATACATTCGAGCAGCTGCTGGTGATTTAAAATAGGATCATGATGAAACTCAGCAGACATACGACATACGATGTGTAACTTGAAAGGGGGTGCACAGCACTGCAGGGGACCACAGTGCGCAGATGACCCCGGGTCTAGAAGAAGTGTTACAAGTGTTGGACGCCCCTTAAGGGAAAAGGACAGAATCACAAGCAGGGTTGCCAAATTTGCAGCTAATGCCAAACCTATCAGATGCATCCCAGAAACATTTTGTACAAAACGAGGTAACTTATATTTTTCTATTGACTCACACTCTAATTCCAGTGTAGTGTCCCCATAAAAAAGAAAGAAAAAGGAACTATATTTAAAATATCAGTATTTCATTAAGTATCTTCAGCTTCTTTATTCTCTCACAATCTCTAACAAATTCTTTATAATCTACTATGGAGAAAAGAGGTTCAGAGAAATGAGAAATACATTCTGGTCCATTCATCTGTCACTTTCATTAAGAATAAGGATTCAAACACAAGCATAAATATAAATAAAATCTCTGTTATGGGCAGTTAATGGAGGACAAATAAAAGGAAACAGTGGGCTACTGGCTTCTCTAATAAGAAGTTTTCAGTAAGTGTTCATCAGTGGGAAATTATGAGCCACGCTTTTTTATTCAGTTTGAGCCACAAATATTAGAGTTAATATCTGTGGCCACAGCTTTTTAAAATACATCATGGTGCTCTAGCAATTTAGAACAGATATTTCCTACATTGTAAATTATTTCTAAGACCAGACGACTTCACTGGCAAATTCTACCCTACATTTAAAGAACAGTTAACACCAATCCTTCTCAAACTCTTCCAAAAACTCAAAAAGAGGGGACACTTCTAAACTCATTTTACAAGGTCAGCATTACCCTGATATCAAAGCTAGGTAAGAATATTACAAAAAAAATTATAGACCAATACCCTGATACAAAAAATCTTAACAAAGTATTAGCAAAATATTCCTACTGAATTTGAATTCAACAATACATGAAAAGGATTATTTAACCTGACCAAATGTGGTTTATCCCAGGGATATCAGGGTGGTTCAACATATACAAATTAATAAATGGAATACAACACGGTAACAGAATGAAAAATAAAAATCATATGATCATCTCAATAGATGCAAAAAAAAAAAAAGGCATGCGACGAAGTACAATAGTCTTTCCTGATAAAAACCCTCCACAGGGGCCCCTCGGTGGCTCAGTTAGTTAAGCATCTGACTTCCGCTCAGGTCAAGATCTCTTGGCCTGTGAGTTGGAGCCCCGCGTCAGGCTCTGTGCTGACAGCTCAGAGCCAGAGCCTGCTTTGGATTCTGTGTCTGTCTCTCTCTCTCTCTCTCTGCCCCTCCCCTGCTCATGCTCTCTGTCTCAAAAATAAAAATAAACATTAAAAAATTTTTTCTAAACCTTCCACAAATTGGGTACAGAAGGAACATAACTCAACATAATAAAGGCCTTATAAAAGTAAGCTCACAACTAACATCATACATAGCAGTGAAAAATGAGAAGCTTCTGCTCTACAATCAGGAATAAATCAAGGGTGCCCACTTTTATCATTCTTACCCCATATAAACCAGAAGTCCTAACTGGTGCAATCAGGCTACACAAAAAAATAAAAGGCATCCAAATCAGAAATGAAGAAGCCAAAGTTGCTGTTATTTGCAGACAATATGATCTTACACATAAAAAGCCCTAAAGACTCAATCAAAAGTCTTTTAGAACTAGTCAACAAATTCAGTGAAGTTGCAGGATATAAAATCAACATACAGAAATCAGTTGTGCTTCTACAAACTAACAAGAAAACATCTGAAAACAGAAAGACAACAATCCCATTCACAACAGCATCAAAAACAATAAAATCTTTTGGAATAAATTTAACCAAGGACATGACAGATCTGTCCAATGAAAACTGCAAACCTTTAATGAAAGAAATGGAAGAAAATACTAACAAGTAGAAAGATACCCCAGGTTTATGGATGGAAGATTAATATTGTTAAAATGTCTATACTACCCAAAGCCATCTACACATTTAACAAAATCCCATATCAACATTCCAATAGCATTTCTCACAAAAATAGGGGGGAAAAGTCTAAAATTTATATGGAGTCTAAAAGATCCCAAATAACCAAAGCAATCAGGTAAAAACAAAGCCAGAGGCATCATACTTTTGATTTCAAACTATACTACAAAACTTTAGTAATTAAAACAGTAGAGAACTGGGGCGCCTGGGGGCTTAGTCAGGTGAGCATCCAACTTCAGCTCAAATCATGATCTCACAGTTCATGAGTTTGAGCCCCACATCAGGCTTTGCACTGTGAGTGTGGAGCTTCCTCGGGATTCTTGCTCTCTCCTCTCTCTGCCCTTCCCTTGCTCGTGCTTTCTCTTTCAAAATAAATAAATAAACTTAAAAAAAAAACCACAGTACAGTACTGTCCTAAAAACACACACAAAGACTAACAGGACAGAACAGAGAGTACAGAAGTAAACCCTTGCATCTATGGTCAACTAATATTTGAAAAGAGAGCCATGAATACTCAATGGGGAAGGAACAGTTTCTTCCAAACAAATGGTGTTGAGAAAATTGGATAACCACAACCAGAAAAATAAAATTGGACCCCTATCTTATACCATTCACAAAAATGAACTTGAACTAGATTTAAAAGACTTAAACATAAGACGTGATACTGTAAAACTCATAGAAGAAAACATAAAAAGAAACTCCTTGACATTGGTCTCGGCAATGATTTTTTGGATAGGACATCAAAAATACAAACAACAAAAGCAATAAGGGAAAAATATATATATATAAATCCAAAATGAAAAGGGAGCCTACTATGGGAAAAAACACTTGCAAACCATGTATCAGGGTAAAGGGTTAATATTCAAAATATATAAAGAACTCATACACTCAACAACAACAAAGTCCAATTAAAAATGGACAGAGAAACAAAAATAAGTGTTTTTCCAAAGGAGACATCCAAAATGGCCCACAGGTACAGGAAAAAAGGTTCAATGTTACTAATTATCAAAAAAATGCAAATCAAAACCACTATGATATTGCCTCACACCTGTTGGAATGGCCCTCATCAAGAAGATAAGAGGAAAGTGTTGGCAAAAATGTAGAAAGAAGAGATCGTTAATGGGAATGCAAATTGGTCCAGCCACTGTGGAAAACAGTATGGAAGTTCTTCAGAAAATTAAAAATAGATGACCAAATGATCCATCAATTCCACTGCTGGGTACATATCCAAAGAAAATAAAAAGAGGATGTGGAAGGATAGAGGCACTCCCATGCTGACTCAGCATTCTTCACAAGAGCCAAGCTATGGAAACCACCCGAGTGGTGTTTATATAGTGGACTATTATTCAGCCATGAGAAAGGAGGAAATCCTGCCATCCTCAGCAACATGGATGGACCTGGAGGGCATTATGCTAAGTGAGACAGGTCACACAGAGAAAGACAACCACTGTTATGATATCACTTATACGTGAAATCTAAAAAATTATAACAACAGACACGCGCCCGTAAGGTAAAGCCGGGAGGTGATCAGAGCCACATCATGCCAGTCGTTCGTTCATCCGTCCATGCGAAATGGGTCGTTGGGAAGGTGATTGGAACAGCAATGCAAAAAACAGCTAAAGTGAGAGTGACCAGGCTTGTTTTGGATCCCTACTTATTAAAGTATTTTAATAAACGAAAAACCTACTTTGCTCATGATGCTCTTCAGCAGTGCACAGTTGAGGATATTGTGCTTCTCAAAGCTCTACCTGTCGCACAAACAAAGCATGTGAAACACGAACTGGCCAAAATCATTTTCAAAGTTGGACAAGTCATAGATCCAGTGACCGGAAAACCCTGTGCAGGAACTGCCTACCTGGAAAGCCCAGTCAGCTTGGAAACCACTTGCCCAACCAAAAATCTAGAAGAACTGAATAGCTCTTCAGTACAGTGAAGGAAGATTAGAAGGAGCCAAAGGGAAAGATTTATAAGTTTGCTTTATAGAAAAAGAAATTTTTCTAAATTTCATCACAAACTGTCCAATTTCTCTTCTGGTATTTATGGAATGGCTAAAAGTAAATGAAGTAAAGGCCTTGTTAAAATTTTTCATGAGTTTAAGGT
>NC_043703.1:69483631-69521901 GCF_006229205.1 Suricata suricatta | reverse complement strand
TTGTTTTGTAAGCTCACTGTTTTAGAAGATGTATCTTTTTTTCATTCAAAGGAATCTTGAATTTATCTTAGAATCTTTATTTGGGAAGGAAAAAACCTTTTGATATCTTAAATCAGAGAAGACCGCATTAAGTGAATATTTATTTTTGGTGATTTATATTCAAAATTAATTAAAAGTTTTTTCTTTGAGGTAACTAATTACAAATGGAAATAATTAACAATCTGATTGGGGTCAGACCTTGTCAGATTAAATAATCAGAACGTTGACACGTAGAAAATAAAACTTGAAAATTTTGTGTCACTTTTCTTTTATCCTGTATTCTAGAGTACACTAAATAGGACTGAGTTCATAAAATCTGATACAGTGATGAAATTGTAGAGTTCCTCATACTGTGCCTTTGAGTTGGAGAGTTTGAGTTTTGTTGTTGTTTATTAATAAACTATGAACCTACATTTTGACCTGAAAAAAAAAATTATAACAACAGAGAGTTAAATAATAGGAGCTGAAAATTGGGAAGATGCTTAAGATTACAAACTTGCAATGAGTAGATAAATAAGTCCTGGAAATCTAACAGAGTATAGAGATAATATACAACAATACTGTATTACAACTTCCAGAGGTGCTAAGAGACTAGATCTTAATTGTCCCCCCCCCCCCACACAAGATAATTATGTGACACGATGGAGGCGGTAGTTAAAGCTTCCGTAGTAATCAGTCTGCCATATATATACACACATAACTCAAATCAACACGCTGTCACCTCGCTTCTATAATGTTATATTTAACACACCTAAATAAGGTTATTGTTAGCTTTTAGCTGTAAACTAGAGGTATATTTCTGAATTAATGACTTTCAGAAAAAGGCTAAGGTATTGTATTACACCCACATACACAAAATCTTCAAGTTCTGATAAATCAAAATGCCATTATTTCTTTTTTTCAGTATTTACTTTGGAACTGCTGTGGTAACAACCCTATGACTCCTGAACTGTTGACGTTGGAGAGATAATGGTTATCTTAATCCACAATACCCGAAAGTAGTTACATATGCAAAAAAAAAAGGGGGGGGCTATGTTGTTGCAGACTTTAGAGAAGAATCATCATCTAGTGTTTTTATAACGGGAATCATAAAATTATCCGTAAGTCAGTGGAAGAAACCCTGAAGGAATAAATTACCAATTTTCACAGTTTTTTAAATGCTTTTAGATTTCAAGATCAACAAGTTAAAACACGTGATCACATCTACTGACCGAAAGGAAACTTACTTTGTATGACGCAACACTGGTCACAATAGCATTTCACAGTTTGAAAACCAGACAGACCTCAACCCAGATCGCAGCCTAGCTTAACTTTTAGGTGAAGGTCTCTCAGGTCTCAGTTTCCTCACTTGGGAAATTCATGAAATTATTCATTCAATGTCAGTTGAATGCCTACTATGTATCAAACACTATTTTAGCAATAGAAGTTTGTTGTTTATAATTTGTTTTGAGAAAATAAAAACACGGCCTTTGCCTTAGCAAAGCTCCTAAGTTTGTGAAGAGACAAAGAAATGCAACATGCTAACTACTATGCACAAATGGATGTGTGTGAGCAAACCGGCTATAGACAGAAAAAAACAGTTGAGCCGAGACTCAAACAATGAATATGAATTGCTCAGATGGAGATTATGGGAATCCCCTGAATAGACTGGACAAAGAAAAAAGACTGGGGAAAAAAAAAAACAAGAAAAGATGGGTTTAATGTTGATGATGCATAGACTGGGCATCAGGGAGATAAAGTTTAGAGCATTATATGCCACACTAGGGAATCTGACCTTTAACTTTCAAGGAATGATAGGGTTCCTTCCACACTATGACTCTGGAAACTGGCTGTAGGCTTGACCAGATGAATTCAATCTGCTCATCATTTCATCTAAAGTTGTGAGAGTCTTTTAAAGACAAAAAAATTTAAAGCAAAAAAGCCCTCCAAGTTTTGATGCTGATAGAAAATCTAAAAGACCTCACTCACTGAACTGACCAGCTTTAGGACCAGCAGATTTCCATTGTTATGATTACAGTAGTAAAACATTCTAAAGCAAGATCTATGACAAATGATGTACTTACTTCTATTCTACATCAAATATAAACTCTATAAACCGATAGGTGTGAAAACTGTAAACACGTATTTTACGTACCCCCGAAATATTTTTTATACTTTGTTTAAATGAAGCTTCACTCTCTTCATCCTGAATATCAATTAGCTATAAAAGTACCTAAAGAGAATATAAAGTCCCATTTACCTGTGCTCTGCGGGTACAGGGGGCGGCCAGACAGCAGGGTCCCTAAACGGTTCATCTGGACAGGACACAGGGAAATCTGGGGGCTTGTCAATTTTAAAACTTTCCAAAGTGCTGACAATACTTTTAACTTGTTCATATTCTTCCAGTAATTCCTGCTGAACCTTAAAAGGAAATAATCTTTACGCTAGAAACTGAAGTTTACATGAATGGCAAATAAATTGCTACTGAATGCAAATTTTCTCAATAGCAAAGTATGCAAAAGGAATCATTAAAACATTAAAAAAACAAAGAACTATGTAAAGTAACATAGATAGAGGCCAGGAACTGGATTGAAAAAAGACATTATATACCATTTTATAAGGGAAATAGTTATGTGTTTTTCAAAATGAACTCTAATTCTACCAAAGAATGTGATGACCATTAATATAATTTAAAACAGGCAAGGAGTCAGTAACAAGTTAACCATTCCCAGAAATCTAAAATGTTATGCTAAATTTTAATATATTTGTAAAACAGCTTCCAGAATATTGTCAGCCAGAATTTTCACCAGCATTTCCTACTCCTAATATTACCAGGATATTGCCTGTTCACATGGAGTACCTGTTATGAGCATCGGAAAACCTGAAACGGTATAATAAGCCTTACCCACTTCCAATTTTTTTTAAGTTTATTTATTTATTTTGAGAGAGAAAGAGAGAACTAGCAGGGAAAGGGCAGAAACAGGGACAGGGGATCTGAAGCAGGCTCTGTGCTGACAGCAGACAGCCAGATGTGGGCCTCAAACTCACAAACCGTGAGATCATAACCTGAGCTGAAGTAGGAAGGACACACCACTGAGCCACCCAGGCGCCCCTCCAATTTTTACTTAAATTCTCTTTCACCTAAAACCTGAATTCTTCTGGCCTTGTTTAAGTTCTCTCAAGTGTTGGATAAAGTTCATTTTGAGTTCAAAGACAAGATTTTTCCCTTATTTAAAAAACTTGACTGAGTTCCTACTACATGGAATTTCTTGTGTTTTCAAACTTTGAGACCATAACTAATTTTCAAAGGCAAATAGATAACAGATTGAAAACTGTATTCATCAATTCTTTTTAACAATTCTTATTTGGTTTTTGACCAGAAATTACACTTTACTGTAGAGAAAAGAAAAATCTAGGTAAAATTCAACTGTGAATAGGGGCGATTATATACTTGGAGAAATAAAATTACAGAACCTAATGGAAATAAACAGTAAAAATAACTGAATAGAGAGTCACTATTTAACGCAATTAAGGAATTGTCAAAAACATTTCCATGCTAGATTAATAAACCACTCTTGCCTGTGGCTAGTATGCAGGAGCACAACTACAGATTTCAACTTGAGTTAAAGCAAGTATCGTGTTCTCACTCAACATAATTTGGTAACGCTTGAGTCGGATAAGAAGCCAAATTTACCCTGAAACCTTAGCAACATTAATTTCTGACATGGAAAAATTAGAAAAAAACACTTGAAAGGCATTAGTACATTAAAAAGAAGCTTCAAAGAAATTCTTGACTTTGTACTTTTAATTTTAAAAGGATTTTAAGTTTTAAGAATAAGTGGGGAAATTCTAATTCAAGTTTTTATTAACTGTACTATTATATAATCAAGTTGTGCAGTCAAGAGACACAACAAATATATTAGCTTTATTAGATTATTGATTCCTTTGTATTTGTAGGGAGTCTTTCAAAAGACCCTTTTAAGAAAGAGGAAACTTTCTTAAAGGAAAAGTTTGGTGAAATGGGTCAAAACTACATGATAAAAATGAAAGGAAAAGGGTGAGTAGAAATACCTTATTATCAATAATTTATAAACACATAACTAGGTGACTGATCATGAAAATTTTAAAAATCAAAAGTAGATTCAATGACAATTTAGTATCTTCAAAATGTGTCTCATGAAAGATATTATCAAAAAGATGAACTAGGCAAGACACAATTATTCAGAGTACATTTTAAATATATTTCAGTATTCAGACAAATAAGAAACGAATACTTACAACACCTCCAACTAGTTTTCCAACTCTAGTCTCACAGTACAATAAACCTTTGCCCTCCCTGAGTGGGCCTCACCTGTTGCCATTTGCCTTTGACAGCCGGGTCTCTGACTGACTGGCAGTGTCTCCGAATCTGCTGTATCACCCCCTGGTAGTACACCATCGATGAGTCATAGTTGCCAAGAAGAGCATATTCTCTTCCTTTCTTTGCATTGTCACAAATCTCAGCCAAATTCATCTTCTTGCAGAGACCTACAGAGAACAAACACATGATGTCTTCTTATTGAGTTTTCGGTGCCAACTTCAGAACATTTTTCTTATTCTTTAAAATACCTGCGTAAAAGTACTTTCAAAGTTAAAACAGTTCTCTCATTCTTTGAGGTTATCTGAATGCATCTTATGATACTGAGCAGAGTTTCTAATTTTGGAGGTACAAAGGAGATCATAAAAGAACACCCAAGAAGATGACACAGAGAGAAATTACACAGCTCTGAATGACTGGTTTATGGTACAGGTACATACATTGGACACTCGTTTTCCTTGCTTGTTTATAATTACCACAAGCTGTAATTACAATAAAGATCAACTCAATTTTACTCAATTTATTCTTGACGACATAGGAATATTTGAACATCACTTCAGAAATTAGTTCTCCCTAAAATATTTTGGCCCCCAAAACAAAAAGTCATACTTTAGAAAGAAAGAAAGAAAGAAACAAACAAACAAACAAACAAACACTGGTAAAACCAATGAAAGGACAAACGTCCATTATATAACCACGAATGTTAAATATCTGGAAACTGTAAATCTTCTAAAAAGTGGTAGGCACTTCCAAAGGGCTAAATATTGTAAATTATTCTACCATGTCTTCTATATTATCAACAATACCTGATATGATGAAAAATACCAAGAAGACCCAACTAATTACTCAAAGTCACCATCTTAGGGTTCAACTTAATTATGCAAGTAGAAGTTTTGTCCAAGATGTTCCTGTCACAAGAAGCTTCTGGGTGAATTTCAGAAATGTTAACAAAAGTATCTTCCTTTTTTCTGCCTTTGAGTGTTTGAGTATTGCTGTACTGTTGGTCAATATCCACTTCGGATACTGGTTCTAGGCCAGCCCAAGTGTCTTCAAGCATTGAAGGCGTGAAATAACTTTCCAACTCATTAGACAGTCCTTTTTCTCTACCATGCCCTGATCCAAATGGTGTAGATGTCTTTGGAGAACCCTGGGGGTGGGTCTGCTGCCACCATGGAGAGTAGCCAAATTGCGCCAGGGCACACCAGGGGATGGAGACCCAAATCAGCCCCCCATCCCTCCTGGGGAAGCTTCTGCCCCGTCGCAGAGAGTGGCTTCTCCCATTGGGCCTAGATGGGGGCTGCACGGTAACATGTGTTGCCGACTCCCATACCCATACTGAGGAGAGTGCGGCCTCGGTTCGCCTCCAACCGGGGTACCCTGGAAGCTGCCCAAGCTACCCCAACCTCCTACACGCACTCCAGGGTAGGGAGCAGTCACGGGTCAAAAATTCTGTCGGTCCATATCAGGAGATGAAGACGCTTACTACCGCTTCTCCCCCAAAAAGCCACGCTTAAGAAATCTATTTTAAAGGAATAGCTTATAGTTGTCCATGCATCACTTATATGTATTTAATTGTCCCATACAACTTAAATCTAAGCAAAAACTACCTGAGCCTCTTCTGCTCCTCAAACTGTAATCTTCTATGGTCTTGTCATTCTCTATAGCTTTCTGTCTGTGCAAATAACTCTCACTGATCTTTCCCTTTTGATAGATACTAGGAAGAATATTGTACTCTCTGATCCAGGAATTCTTGCTCTTCTTCCAGGCTTCCCAAAAGTCTCCCAGCATCCTCCATGGCCTCCTATGCAAAGATCCTCTCCACTAAAGACTACAAACTGTAGGAAGTTCAGAGATATAAAAGAATGGCCTCCGAGAAGAGTCCAGATTGTCCTTCTCTTATTTCCCAGAACATTAAACCAAGGAATCCACTTAGTAGAGAAAATCAAAGTATTTCTCCATGCCTTTCTGAGGGAATTTAATTCTGGTGTGAGGAGCTTGGCTCCTTCTCTCCACTTCTTATCTATTCTTAAGGAGCTCAAAAACTCTCTTTCAAATTAAGCACATGTAGTTCCAGGCATTTCAGCGGACTCCAGTACATTCTGAAAAATAAGGCTGTTTCCTTTATGTGCTTTGCTAGATTATGGGTCCCTTCTCCCAGCATAAGTTCCTTGCAGGCAGCATCTGTGTCATTTTGAATTGTACCACAACAGAGTGTACACAACCTTTGCACAGTTAGGAACTGCAGTGGCTCATCAGATCCAGCCGCACAACACAGGGCAACCAAGCAAAGCCTCTTCTTCAAATTAGAACATTAACACAAAGCAATAAGGTCTCATTATAGTGAATGAGCTGTAATTAGTAAGTCCAGAAGAAGGAAAAAAAAAAGCTGCTCCATATATTATTTTCTTTTAAAGCCATTGTGACACAAAAGCGTTATCTCTGCTCATACGTGCAGGTACACAACTGCCCAGGATAAAAATATCTTCATGTGGGGGGTGCCTGGGTAGCTCAGTTATGCATCCAACTCCTGATTTCAGCTCAGATCATGATCTCATGGTCGTGAGATAAAGCCCCATGATTCTCTCTGTCTCTCTCCTTCTGTTCTTCTCCCCACTCTTACACGCTTGCTCTCTCTCTCTCTCTCTCTCTCTCTCTCTCTCAAAATAAAAATCAGTATCTTGATGTAAAGCAGGGGTCAGCAAAATCTTTGTATAAAGAATCAGACAGTAAACATCTTAGGTTATAGTAATAACTGTTGAGCACAACTTTTTATAAAACCAGCCTCCTAGTAAGAATGAAGTACTTTTAGGGGGATAATATTTCACTTAGTTGAGATTTGAAATTAGTGTTCCCTATAATCAAAATCAACTGCAAATGTTCATATGATAATGCTGCTTTTTAAATAAGAATTTAGGTATTTCATGTTTGAAAATGTCTTTTTACCCTGAAAGATGGCATGCCGTCACATACATATGATTTCAATTTACCATATTCACTGTTTGGAAGATATCTACAGATTTTTTTCTTCTCTTAGTATTTGCTCTTTCAGCATGCCTCACACAGCAGATCAATCACTTCCAATTAGAGGTTAAGGTTGGGTGCAAGTGCCTCAATTGCACATAGAATGGATTTTGTAATATGGTCATTTCCTTTGCACTTGCTTCAAAGTCTTAGAAAGGCTGCTGAAACTGAGCTCAGAAAACATATCTACTGCAAACCTGAGTGGGAACGGCAACATCATTTCTTTACCTTAACTTCTGATGGCCTGGAAAGCTTCATAGAACAGCTTAATGTTATTTGTGATTCAAATACCATGAGTTGGCATCGAAATCACTTCCCGTTTTGCATATAAGCAAGGTTTGACTTGTAATTTTAGGTTGAGTTCTTTAAGAAACATGACCAAGTCTGCAGTGAAAACTGATTTCCAAAGCCATTCAGTGATCTATCACAGAGGTTGAGAGCAGTTCCTCTCGTTCAGAAAGATCTCAAATCAGCCCAAAGCTCAAAAGACCGGAACAGGACTTTCCCGTCACAACCAAGCCCCTCAGCTGCAGTGTGGTGGGGCAGGTCAGGGCAATCGGCTTCCATTCTGACCGAAATTCATGGAGCTAACACCGACTAAGTCCATGAGAGCAACACACTTGAGCCTAGAGACACTACTAGTTCGGCATTTCATGATATACTCAAATATTCTCTGCAAAATACCTGCTGATAAATAAAATAAATAACCATATGTTTTAACTACTTTACATTTTAAAGGTTTCATAAATTTGTTCTCCTAAGCCGCTTTCTGTTACATATTTCTACCCCCATCAACTGTCATACATCTTAACAGACTGCACCTCTCTGATCATACAAACTTAGTGTTTTCTGAACTTTTTGTGAATATTTTTGTCAGTAGTCACTCCACAAGCACTATCATTGAAACTGATTCTTCAAAAACTTCACACTTAGAATAGACTTCTTGAATAACAATCATTGAGCTGTATTGGTAACCTCTTGCCAATCCACAAAAGCCAAGGAAACCCACTCAAAATCATCTGCTTTGTTTTTTAATTGATTATTAATGGTTTCAGCCCTTGCAGCAACTGTTCTTGCCAAAAGGCTAATAGTTTTAAAGAGTTTATTTTCTCCAGACACATTTCTTTGGCTACTACAACCAAACACAATATGGTTAAGACACCATCAGTTAAATGACCTCCTGACTTGACTAACAAAGGAAATACTCAGAAACTTAATCTGGGGGCAGTCTGATTTTCAATTAATAATTCTGTGAAGAAATTCTTCTGTGGTTAAGATACTCCTTTTTCCATTTTCTAATTTTTCAGACCTTTGTTTTTCTGAAGTTGGGAATACTATGATGAGTGATTAGTCTGGTAATGTCACTGTATTTCCTTAGCACAGCTATAGTCTCACTGCATAAGAATCAATGCTGTGTCATCTAATTCGATAAGCCAGGGGCACCTGGGTGGCTCAGTTGGTTAAGCGTCCAGCCTCGGCTCAGGTCATGATCTCACGGTTCATGGGTTCGAGCCCCGTGTCAGGCTCTGTGCTGACAGCTAGCTCAGAGCCTGGAGCCTGCTTCAGATTCTGTCTCCCTCTCTCTCTGATACTCCCCTGCTCACACTTTCTCTGTCTCTCAAAAATAAATAAAAGACAAAAAATTTTAATTCGATAATCCATACTCTAGTATAGTTTATTTTTTAAATTTTTTAATATTTATTTTTGAGAGACAGAATGTGAGCAGGGGAGGAACAGAGAGGGAGACACAGAATCCAAAACAGGTTCCAGGCTCTGAGCTGTCAGCACAGAGCCAGACACAGGGCTTGAACTCACCAATCACAAGATCAGGACCCGAGCCAAAGTCAGATGCTTAACCGACTGAGCTACCCAGGCACCCCTCATGTACATTAGAAGTATAACATATTGGAGTGCCTGGGTGACTTAGTCAGTTGAGCACCCAAATCCTGATTTTGGCTCAGGTAATAATCCAGGGTCATAGGACCAAACCCCACATTGAGATCCATGCTGAGCCTGAAGCCTGCTGCTTAAGATTCTCTCTCCCCCTCTGTCCCTCTCCCCCACCCTCTCTCTCTCTAAAATAAAAAAATAAAAATAAATTTTAAAAAGAAGAGGTAGAAAAACCCAAATCCTACTTTAAGGGCAGCATTATCCTGATACCAAAACTAGACATTATAAGAAAAGAAATTTACATAGCAACACAGATACAAAAATCTTTAAATTTTAGGTAGTCAAGGGCAATAATACATAAAAAGTATAATGCATTATGACCAAAGAAGGGTTAATACCAAAAATTCAAGATGGTTTATACTAAAAACCAATCAACAGAATTTTAAGAGACTAGAAATGTATGATCATCTCAATAAATGCAGAAACTTTGACAAAAGTCACCATTCATAAGAACTTTTAGCAAACTAAGAAGAGAATTTCCTCAGCCCAACAAAGAGCATCTATGAAATACCTACATCTAAAATCATATTTATTGTGAAAGGCTGCTCTCCTCCAAGATCAAGAAATAACAAGGCCAGTATATTTGTTCTCATTCCTTCTATTCTACATTAGAACTAGAGGTTCTAACCAGTGCAATAAGGTAAGAAAAAAAACGCATTCAGATTGGAAATTAAGATAAGCTGCTTTTATTCTTATACAACCTGATTATTAATGGAGAAAATCCTAGGGAATCTACAATAGCTACTAGAGTTAATATGTGAGTTTTGTAACTCAAAATTCATTTTATAACTCAGAAGTTATTATGTTGCAGGACACAAGGTCAATATAAAAAATCAAGTGCATTTCTACATACTAACAATAATTGAAAACAAAAATCAAAAAAACAAAATCACCCAAAAATATTAAATACAGATATATTTAACAAAATACACCCAAGAACGTAACATAACAAAACTACTAAATATTGCTAAGAGAAGTTAAAGATGAGTTAAATTAACAAATAAACGTACATGTGCATGTATTTATGAACTGAAACATTCAATACAGGTAAGAGGTCAGTTCTCTTGAAAGTGAGCCATAAATCAATACAGTCGTGACCAAAATTCCAGCAGCCTTTCTTGTAAAAACTGACAAGCTGATTTCAAAATTGATACAGAAATACGAAGGGCATAGAATAGCCAAAATGAGTTAGCAAAAGAGTAAAGTAAGACAACTTATACCATCTGTTTCCAAGATTTACTATAAAGTTGCAGCAGTGAAGACAGTGTGGGATTGGCATACAGGCTCACAGACCAATGGCACAAATTAGACATTCCAGAAGATGTATACGTATATGGCCAATTAATTTCTGACAAAGTTCTCAAGGCAAGTCAACAACGGCAAATTTTTTTTCAAAAAAGGGTGCTAAAACAACCAGATATCCATATGCAAAAGGATGACTCTTACCTCACATCATATACAAAAATCATCTCAAAATGAATTGATGATCTAAACATAAGTGAAAACTATAAAACTTCTGGAAAACAACCCAAGGTATAGGGGCAGAAGCACCACTTCCTCAAGCCCCAGTTCCCACAGGGCAATGCATAAGGAAACTGACATCTGTAGATACAGTAGGTTGCATTACAGGAGAGGTATCTTCAGTTAGGGAACCCAATCTATTATACTGAACAGTATATGCATATCTATCCTTTGTTCCAGAAGAAGATACTCTTTCTTCTAAGGCTATTATAAGCAGGCCTAACCTTTGTTCTGGAGGAAGACACAATATCTACTTTTCAAGGCTCTTCAACTTGGTATCAACTTTCAACCTGGAGAGCCCTCTTGCCTCCTCTATGTTGAATCTCTTCTGTTTGTGTCTATCACACACCTTTCTCTTTCTTGGTTTACACCCCTACTTTTATAAAACACATTTTCCAAAGATGGGAGGTAGAGTTTTTGAGACTTTACCATTATTCTACCCTCATACATTTGTGATAGTTTGATTAGCTACTGAATTCTAGTTTGGAAATAATTTTCCTTCAGAATTTTGAAGGCACTGCTTTATTACCTTCTAGGTTTCAATTAAATTGGAAAGACTGAAGTCATTCAAATTCCTGACTCTTTATATATTACCTGTTTTTCTCCCTTTTCTGCAAGTTTATAGCACCTTCTCTTTGACCAAAGCTTTCTAAAACTGTTGAAGATGTATTTTAATTGGATCTATATGGGGGAGAGAGCCAACATGGTGGAGAAATAGGGGACCCAACTTCCCTAATCCATCAAACACGGCAGTGTTGAGGCCTAAAGACTTTGAATTCCAAGAGTCCGAGCTGCAGAGTGACAGAGACGTCTCCAGGAGCCCACGGGGACAACCTGGTGGGCCACAGGTGCATGACTGCAAACTGGGAGAGAGAAAATGGGAAGTGTAGGAACGGATGGGAGGGATCCCCTTCTGCAGAGCGACAAAGAGAAGAGAGAGGCTGTGCAAGTGTAGGACGGTATCTGGACAAGAGGAATAACCACAGACCAGGGACGGAGAAGGATCCAATTTCTGACTGCAGGGCTTTCTCCAGACTTGGGCCAGCTGCCCAGTTACCGCACCTGGAGAGGAGGGGAGCCAGCCCTGGTCTGGTAACTAGCTCAGGAGAAAGCGATCCCTTCCCTTGAGTGCTGCAGAAAGAAGGTATATAACTATTCAAAGAACAAAGACTGCCTGTACCTGCCAGCCAAAGGCCATATATCAGCAAAATCAGGGGCACATGGAGCGGGAGACCCTTTAGGGAATCCGGGTTTAAATCCCAGCCAAGCACCAGAGAGGCGCTGGAGTTGGCAGAGTGGGACAGGACTGCCTTATTCGCGCCCATGACACAGTGAGATGAGCCTAACCAGTCCGGGGAGGAGAGACTGCGGGGTCACTATTTTTCTCTCCCTCACTAACAAGGTGGGGCTTCAGGGAAGCGGCATTGGGGTCATGGGGGAGGCAGGACCCGCCTACACTACACCACGCCCCTCCACGCCGGGTAACTGCGCATCTACCCAAGATTGTTGTTGACCAAGAGACAGCCCTTCTCCAGACCAGTTCCTCCTCCAGACAAGGTATCCAGTGGTTTTGCATTTTCTGATTTAATTCTTAGATAATTCTGGGGCGCCTGGGTGGCTCAGTTGGTTAGGCATCCGACTTCAGCTCAGGTCATGATCTCACGGTTCATGGGGTCCAGCCCCGTGTTGGGCTCTATGCTTAATGTTTGCTCAGAGCCTGGCGCCTGCTTCGGATTCTGTGTCTCCTCCTCTCTCTGTCCCTCCTCTGCTCACACTCTGTCTCACTCTGTCTGTCAAAAATAAATAAATGTAAAAAATTTTTTTTAATTCTTATTAAATATATTTCTTTTCTTCCTTTTCTCCTTATTTCTTCCCTCCTCTGGTCTGTTTATTCTGATTGTTGGTTTGTTTAAGCAGATACACTGAATCTATTCTCTTTATACCTGGTCTGTATTTATCTTCTTCATCTTCCTCTCTCTCTGGATTAAGTTGCATAGTTTTTCTGCCTGGTCAATTTTATTTTCTTTTTCCCTGCCTCTGTCATTTCTTTGTATGGGATTAAACCTCTTCTACCAATACTACCACACCCTGTTGGTTTTTGTTGTTGTTTATTGTTGTTCTTGTTGTTTTTTGTTCGTTTTCTCCAGGGCTACTTTCACAAACAAATCAAAGCACACCCGGTGAAGGGTCCAAAACAGCACTACGAGTATGGAGATAAAATAACCAGAGTCACAACAACAGAGAACAAGCAAAACACTCCAAAAAACATCTCCTGTAGGTCCAGACCCTGGACAGTGGATGGCCCCTCTTTAGTACAGTAGTGCTCACAGGTGCAGACACATAACAAGCCTTTAAAACACATTAAGGGACAGAAAACTAGCCAAAATGATAAAATGGAAGCATTCTCCTCAAAAGAAATTACAGGAAGAATTTAGAATAATAGTCGTAAGATTAATTGCTGGGCTTGAAAAAAGCACAGAAGACAGAAGAGAATCTACTGCTACAGAGATCAAGTAACTAAAAAATAGGATGAATTTTAAAATGCTGTAAATGAGGTTCAAAATAAACTAGCAGCAGAGGCAGTGACAATTGAAGAGGCAGAGGGGAGAACAAATGAAACACAAGATAAAATTATGGAAAAAGATGAAGCTAAAAAAAGAGAGAGAGGTAGAAAATTCTAGAACGAGGGGAGAATTAGAGAATTAAGTGATTCAATGAAACAGAATAATATCTGTATCATAGAAGTTCCAGAAGAGAGAGAAAGGAGTAGAACATAGAAGTGCCAGAGAAAAAGAGAGAGAAAGGTGTACTTGAACGAATCATAGCTGAGAACTTCCCCATCTGGGGAAGGAGACAGACACTGAAACCCAGAAAGCACAGAAAACTCCCTTCTGACATAACAGGAACTGATCTTCTGCATGGCCTATTGCAGTGAAACTTGCAAAATACAAACATAAAGAGAATTCTGAAAGCAGCTAGGGACAAATGTTCCTTGGCCTACAAGAGTAGACACATAAGGGTAGTAGCAGACCTATCTTCTGAAACTTGGCAGGCCAGAAGGAAATATTCAATGTGCTGAATAGGAAAAATATGCAGTCAAGAATCCTTTATCCAGCAAACCTGTCATTCAGAATAGAAGAAGAAAGAAAGGTTTTCCCAGAGAAACAAAAACTAAAGGAGTTCATCACCACTAAACTAGCCCTACAAGAGATCCTAAGGGGAACTCTGTGAGTGGAATGTTGTGAGGTTCACAAAGGACCAGAGACATCACTACAAGCATTAAACCTACAGATAACACTCTGACACTAAATCTATATCTTTCAATAAAACACTGAACATAAATGCTACAAGCAAAAGACAAAGGGTATCAGAATGGATTAAAAAACAACAACAACAAGACCCATCTATCTGCTCTCTACAAGAGACTCATTTTAGACCTGAGGACACCTTCAGATTGAAAGTGAAGGGATGGAGAACCATCTATCATGCTACTGGATGTCAAAAGAAAGCTGGAGTATGCATACTTACATCAGACAATCTAGATTTTAAACTAAAGGCTGTAACAAGAAATGAAGAAGGGCATTATATCATAATTACAGGGTCCATCTATCAAGAAGAGCTAACAATTATAAATGTTTATGCACCCAATTTGAAAGCACTCAATATATAAAACAATTAATCACAAACATGAGCAATCTTATGTGGTAATTCCAGGGGACTTTAATACCCCACTTACAGCACCAGACAGATCATCTAGGCAGAAAATCAATAAAGAAAAAAATGGCCCTGAATGATATACTAGACCAGATGGACTTGACAGCTATATTCAGAACTTTTCATCCAAAAGCAGAAGAATACACATTTTTCTGGAGTGTACATGGAACATTCTCCAAGATAGATCACATACTGGGTCACCAAATAGCCCTCAATAAATATAAAAGAATTGCAATATACCAGGCACATTTTCAGATCATAATCCTATGGAACTTGAAATCAACCATAGGAAAATTTTTGGAAAACCTCCAAATGCATGGAGGTTAAAGAACATCCTACTAAAGAATGAATGGGTCAACCAGTATGCATACTTAGACAATCTAGATTTTAAACTAAAGGCTGTAACAAGAAATGAAGAAGGGCATTATATCATAATTATATCATGATATATATATACGACATATAATATATATAAATATATTGTAATTGTCAACCAGACAATTAAAGAATAAATTAAAAAGTATTTGGAAACAAATGAAAATTAAAACAGGACAGGACATTCCAAACCCTTTGGGATGCAGCCAAGGCAGTCCTAAGAGGAACATGCATTGCAATCCAGTCCTATCTCAAGAAATAAGAAAAATCCCAAATACAAAATCTAACAGAGCACCTAAAAGAACTAGAAGAACAGCAAAAACAAAACAAAACAAAACAAAACCCTAAATCCAACAGAAGAAGAGAAATAATAAAGATTAGAGCAGAAATAAAATAATATGGAATCAAAGGGGGGAAAAACCCACAGTAAAACAGATCAATGAAACTAAGCTGGTTCTTTGAAAAAATAAATAAAATTGATAACCCCCTAGCCAGACTTCTCAAAAAGAAAAGAAAGAGGACCCAAATAGTTAAAACCATGAATGAAATTTGACTTATCACAACCAATTCCTCAAAAATACAATTAATCAGAGACTATTATGAAAAATTATATGCCAACAAACTGGACAACCTGGAAAAAATGGACAAATTCCTAGACACCCACACACTACTAAAACACAAAGGGGAAGAAATAGAAAATTTGACAGACCCATATCCAGCAAAGAAATTGAATCAGTTATCAAAAATCTCCCAACCAATAAGAGTTCTGGGCCAGATGGCTTCCCAAAGGAATTCTACCAGATATTTAAAGCAGAATTATACCTGTCCTTCTCAAGCTGTTCCATAAAATACAAATGGAAGGGAAACTTCCAGACTCATTCTATGAAGCCAGCATGACCTTGATTCCCAAACCAGACAGAGACCCAGCAAAGAAAGCAAACTATAGGCCAATACCCCTGAAGAATACAGATGCAAAAATTCTCGAAAAGATACTAGCAAATCAAATTCAACAGCATATAAAAAGAATCATTCACCATGACCAAGTGGGATTCATTCCTGGGCTGCAGGACTGGTTCAATATTCACAAATCAATCAATGTGATACATCACATAATAAAAACAAAAGGATAAAAACTACATGATCCTCTCAATAGATGCAGAAAAAGCATTTGACAAAATACACTCTGTTTTCTTAATAAAACCCTCAGGAAAGTCAGGATAGAAAGAACATACCTAAACATCATAAAAGCCATATATGAAAAGCCCACAGCTAATTATCATCCTCAATGGGGAAAAATGGAGAGCTTTCCCCAAGATCAGGAACATGACAGGGATGTCAACTCTCACCACTGTTGTTTAACATTGTGTTGGAAGTCCTAGCATCTGCAATCTGATAACAAAATGAAATAAAAGGCATCAAAATTGGCAAAGACAAACTTTTGCTTTTCACCAAACACGTGATACTCTACATGGAAAACCCGAATGACTTCACAAAAAGCTGCTAGAACCAATACATGAATTCAGCAAAGTCGCAGGATACAAAATCAATGTATAGAAATCAGTTGCATTTCTATACACCAATAATGAAGCAACAGAAAAAGAATCAAGAAATTGTTCCCATTTACAATTGCACCAAGAACCATAAAATGCCTAGGAATGAACCTAACCAAAGATATAAAAGATCTGTGTGCTGAAAACTATAGAAAAGTTATGAAACAAACTGAAGACACAAAGAAATGGAAAAACATTCCATGCTCATGGATTGGAAGAAGAAATATTGATAAAAATGTCAATACTACCCAAAGCAATCTACACATTCAATGCAATCCCAAACAAAATTTGCACAGGCATTCTTCTCAAAGCTAGAATAATCCTAAAATTTATATGGAACCACAAAAGACACTAATAGCCAAAGTGATGTTGAAAAAGAAAATCAAAGCAGATGAGATCACAATCTCAGACTTTAGCCTCTATTACAAAGCTGTAATCATCAAGACAATATGATATTTGTACAAAAACAGACACATGAGCCAATGGAATAGAGAACCCAGAATTGGACCACAAGTGTATGGCCAACTAATCTTTGACAAAGCAGGAAAAAGTATCCAATGGAATAAAGACAGTCTCTTTAGCAAGTGGTGCTGGGAGAACTGGACAGCAACATGCAAAAGAATGAAACTAGACCACTTTCTTACACCATACACAAAAAGAAACTCAAAATGGATGAAAGACCTAAATGTGAGGCAGGAAACCATCAAAATTCTAGAGGGGAAAAAAAGGCAACAACCTCTTTGACCTCAGCCACAGCAATTTCTTCCTTGACACATCTCCAAAAGCAAGGGAATTAAAAGCAAAAATGAACTATTGGGACTGCATCGAGATAAAAAGGTTCTGCACTGCAAAGGAAACAATCAACAAAACTAAAGGGCAACCAACAGAATGGGAAAAGATATTTGCAAATGACATATTGGATAAAGGGATAGGCTCCAAAATCTATAAAGAACTTACCAAACTCAACACTTGAAAACAAATAATCCAGTGAAGAAATGGGCAGAAGACATGAATTGACATTTTTCCAAAGAACATCCAGATGGCCAACAGACACATGAAAAGATGCTCAGCATCATTCATTATCAAGGAAATACAAATCAAAACCCCAGTGAGGTACCACCTCACACTGGTCAGAGTGGCTAAAATGAACAACTTAGAACAGATGCTGGCGCAAATGTGGAGAAATGGGAACCCTTTTGCACTGTTGGTAGGAATACAAACTGGTGCAGCTGCTCCAGAAAACAGTGTGGAGGTTCCTCAAAAAATTAAAAATAGAACTATCCTATGACCCAGCAATAGCACTGCTATGGATTTATCAAAAGGATACAGAAGTGCTGATTCATAAGGACACATGTATCCCAATGTTTATAGCAGATATCATATGTTTTCATTCATATGTGGAACTTGAGAAACTTAACAGAAGACCATGGAGGAAGGGAATGTGGAAAAATAGATACAAACACAGAGGGAGGGAAGCAAACCATAAACGACTCTTAAATACAGGGAACAAACTGAGGTCTGATGGGGGTGGGGAAGAGGGGAAAATGAGTGATGGGCATGGAGGAGGACATTTGTTGGGATGAGCAGTGGGTGTTGTAAGCAATGAATCAAGAGAATCTACCCCCAAAACCAAGAGCACAATGTACACACTGTATGTTAGCCAATATGACAATAAATTATATTTTTTTTTAAATGAAATGGGTCTACGTGGGACTCCTTCAAAATAGAAATTAAGACCTTTCATTAGAAAAACTTCTGAATTATTTCATTTATGATTTCTTCCCATTTTTTTCTATTGTCTCTTTTGGGAACACTTTATTTCAGCTATTGGACTTCCTAGGTTGGTCCTCTATCTTACCTTTTCTCTCCCATTTTCCATCTCTTTATCCTCTGGCTCTATTTTCTTCAAGATTTTCCCAACTTTATATTCTAACCTTTCTCTATAGAGTATTTTTCTCCTCTTGTATTTTCTTGTTGAAATATATAATTTATACAGGAGCACACAAGTCTTAAATGTACAGCTCAATGAATTTTAACACTGGTGCATCCACATAATACCCACATCAAGATACAGAACATTTCCAGCACCCCAGAAGGATCCTTCCTGTTCCCTCTTAATTAGTACTTCTTCTCAAGGACTATTACTATTCTGACTTCTGTTACCATTGATAAGTTAGTTCTGCCTGTTATTTTAAATTCAGTTTTATTGAGATATAAGTTTATATAATGAATTCACTAATTTTAATTGTATACTTTGATTTCTTTTCAAATATATATATACAGTTGCATGTGTGTGTATATATATATCCAAATATATATATATATATACAGTTGCATAACCACTGTGGACATACAGAACATTTCCATCATGCCAGAAAATTCCTTCCTATCACTTTGCGGTCAATTTCTACCCCCTTCCATGATGTATTCTTCTGTGTGTGTATCACAGTAATTTTGTCTTTCTAGAATGTGACATAAATAGAATCACTCAGTGTGTATACTGCTGTTTGACTTCTTTCATTTAGAACAATGCTTTTCAGAGTCAAGCATGCTGTTGCATTTATCTGTAATTTATATTCTTCTTATTGCTGAGTAATATCCCATTATATGGATATATGAAAATGTGTTATTTATTCATCAGTTCTCCATAGGCATTTTGAAGGAAAGAAACCACAAATGTACAGTATGTATTCTTGACCCAGGCCTCACACTATTTCCACTGAGGTTACAACTAAAACTTCAAGAAACAAAAAAATACAATGGACCATGAGGGAGAGTCAAACGATACAACATACAAAAGAATTAATGTTATTATCTAAAGCACTTCATAATCTATTATTTACTATAAGTATACTTAAAAACACAGAAGCAATATATTAGAAATGAACAGGCAGATAAGAAAAACAATTTAAATGAACTTCTAGCATTAAAAACCTATAGTCATTGAAATCAAAAGTTCAATGGACTAAGGAAATGGCAAATTAGACACAGATGAAAAAAGAATTGCTAAACTGGAAGACAAAGCTGAAGAAATCACCCAGAATTTATAGAGACAGAATAAGTAAACAAAGATAAGAAATGCAGAAAGAGATGGTCCATGATATGTCTATTATGAATTCCAGAAGGAAAAAGACAAGCAATGTTCAGGTTGTAGTGGGTAAGAAATTTCACAATCTATAGAACACAGTAACTCTCTATAAATAAAATAAAATAAGTCCACACCTAGAAACAATGTAGTAAAACTGAAGAATTCTAAAGGCAGTAGAGAGAAATGATATAAAATGGACAAAGACCGCTAACTTTTCAAAATCAATAATGGAAGCCTGGAGACACTGAAATTATATCTTCAAAATGCTAAAGGGAGAGTGAGGGGGGAGGGTGGCTGCAACCTACAATGGTATACCAAACTAAACTATTCAAGTGTGAAGGCAATATAAAAATTTCAGACAGTGATACTGGAGTGTAAATCCAGGTCCCACAAATTTTTAGTTATGACTACAGGCAAATCATGTAATTTCTCTAGGCCTTAGTTCTATGTCTATACAACAGAGAAAATAATAATTATCATAAGGTTAAAAACTCAATGTGATAATATGTTAGCATCATTCCTCACATATAATGAGCACTGAATCAACGTAAGCTCTCATTTTTACTCCACACTCACCATTAATATAAGTGTTTAGGGCAGCTAACTTTTCCTCAAAAATAACAAGAAATTAACTGACCCAGTTTTCATTGTAAATTCCTAGAAGCTATACTATTACTTTAGTTACTTTTATCCATAATCTTTAAAATCTCTTTTAAAATAAATTGTAAGTTTCTAGGACTTTTAAAACATCAGATTACACCTAAAGAAAGCATGATAGATTTTAAGCAGTGTCTAACACTTGACAATATTTCTCTTAAGTCTATCATATATTCAAAAATGAAATCAGCATCTTCTTGCAGTAATTATTGCTGAACTGATTCAGTAATGTTGCCCTAGCAGAATGATGCAAGTAATACCTTCAAGGAAGGTATTATACTCAGAATGAAAGAAGAGCTCAGTTCAAGTTCATGCTCAGACCAAGAAGATTCCGTGCTTCATCTAGTGCTAGATAATTATAACTTGTCTCTTTTATGACTCAGATCTAAACTTAACAAGTAAAAGCCTGGTTCCAACCGATATACCCTTTCTCCTTTAAACTACTATCCACCCCCCACCACACACACACACACACACACACACACACACACACACACACACAGCTTTCTCTCCCAGAACACTTGGATTTTTATTTCGTACTCAAAACTAAGGCATATATTTGGGAAAACCAAAAACTAACTTCTATCGAGAACCCCAAACTTCTTAGGATGTCCCTAATAACTTTTTAATAAAAATCGTAATATATAATTATCTTATCTCTACACTAATGAGTTTTAATTAGGAAAGAAAACATTTTCTCAAATGAATTTTTTAGGTGAGTGATACCTAGTTCAACTATAAAACATGTGGGGTTTAAGAAAAAATTTTTGTTTTAAACTATTTTCGTTCTTACACTTCCATCATTCTCTCATAATGCTCCTTTTTCTTCTAGGAGTTGTGAATTCCTGAAATTAAATATTTATTTTAGAAACACTGAAGCAGCCTCAACAATAGCAATGTGAACAAAATAACACTGGTTAGAGCAACGGTAGCAAAACAAATCAGATTTAAGCATTTTATACCACACTGAATTCGACCAACGTGCTCTAGCCACTACATAGGAACTTCTCTTTAAAGTTTATCAAAATCACCAAAGTCCAGTCTATTTCATGCAATGACTGCTAGAAATCCAAGCAATTAAAAATAAAGCCACATAATCACAACTGCTAGAATTATTGCATCTTGACGTATGTTTTAATAGCAATAAATTGACCTACTATGTTGAGTACCAGTCACTGTAACAGTTAACTTTGAAAGCCACAACACCCATCTCTTTACGATGGGTTATTCTCTCAAGGATTCTCTTGCCATGGATAATTGAGACTATGATGTAATCACAAACTCAGAGACAACAGGAAAATGTCTGCAGTGATGAAGCCTTTTTGTTTCCTTACCTAAGCTCCTTAGCAAATACTTGGGAAACAGAAAAATGACTGCCCATACAAAATAAAAGAATCTAAATAGATAATCCTAAGAGCTTAAATGTTTCTCAGAAGTAACCATTATGATAATTTCTGCCCATGTATTAAATTATTTAAAATATGAAGCAGCAGATAATATTTATTATCTGCCACTCTGTCTCAAGATGGCAGCTTAAACTATAAATTTTATTGGGGCTCTTGGGAGGCTCAGTCAGTTAAGCATCCAACTCAGTTTTGGCTCAGGTCATGATTTCATGGTTCATGAGACTGAGTCCCTCAGGCTCTGCACTAACAGCACAGAGCCTGCTTGGCTTTCTTTCCCCTTCCCCGCCTCTTAAAAAAAAAAAAAAAAAAAAAAAAGAATTACAAATTTGGAAAGGGGCTCAAAAGGTCATTTATTCCATCTCCATACCTTCAAACAGGACCTCATCACACAATCCATAGCAAAAGAAACATAAAGACATCTAGTGGAGATTAAATAACACCTTGGAAACCTACTCCTTTAAAAAAAAAAAACAAACTACTCTCAATCTATGCCTTAAATTATCTAGCTAATGCCTGTATACACCTCACTTGTACTAAGGATTCTAAGGAATTCTTTTACTAGGTCTACCATATATAAATATCTAGGAGAAAAAAAATGTTTGAAATAATAATGAGTCCTAAGTGGCTCAGTCAGTTAAGCATCTGACTCTTGATTTTGGCTCAGGTCATGATCTCACAGGTAGTGAGTTCAGGCCTCACATCAGGTTCTGTACTGACAGCGCAGAGCCTGCGTGGGATTTTCTCTCTCCTCTCTTTCTGCACCTCCTTCTCTTTCTCTCACTCTCTCTCTCTCAAAATAAATAAATAAACTTAAAAAAAAAAAAGAATATTGAGTACATTAAAATATACATATTTCCATTTACAAATAGATGCTTAAAATTAGTAACATGATAATGTAGATCAGTCCAGAAATGAGATGTCATCGGACAACTGGAGAAGTTTAGAGCCACTGGGATCTGAAACCATGCACTGAAATTCCCAATTTCTTTGAAAATGAAATTAAGGCAAAAATGTTATTACTATTAATGGTCTGTAAAAGAACATTTTATAGGATTTAGGGAAGCCTCACTTAAAAGAATATCTGATGTATCTTTTTATCCATCAAATCATTATTTTGTAATGTAACTACTGCCTGATCCACGTGCTGAATATGGTCGGGTAAAGTCACAGAACACGGCCTCTCGTCAAACAACGGACAATCCTGGCGAGTTGTTCCGAAGGGGGAGAAAGGCCTTTAGTTACTGAGCACTTAGGGTTTACCTCCATTAAACTATCTAATCTTCCCCCAAATCCTATCAAATGGCATTAACATCTTTTGTTAAAAAGGGCACAGGTTTGAAACTTTTCTGTGATTACACAGAAAACCAGTTGCAGTTCCAGAACTGGACAACAGATAGAGTTGGCCCCTTCTACGAAATCACACTCAGTAAACAATCCTTGGAGAAATGTTCTCTATAAAAGAATACCACTATACATATTCAGGAAATCAAAGTATCAATCCAAAGGATCCGTAAGGGCTTTCCATTTACTGTGATATTTACACGAAATAGATAATAATTACAGCTATATGAATAAATCTCAAGTTGTTGAGGAATAATCAATCCTAAGTTCTTGGCCTGGATTCTCTTCTCTTCAGTAACACATGAAGCTATTGGTCTCAATAGTTTGAGTTTCCTATAGTAAATCAAAATTTAACGGGGAAAAAAATCACACAAGCTTGAGTTTTGCTGCCATTGAAAATTACTGAATTCTAATCTCAATGAAACCATTCTTAATTTGTCCCAGCTCAGTATTCGAAAGCTCCACCATTTTCCTTTCCTAACCTTCTATCTCCTCTCAATTGACCTTTTTTTCTTTTTTTTTGAGAGAGAGAGAGACAACACGAGCAGGGGAGGGGCATAGAGAAAGGGAGACACAGAATCCAAAGATAGGCTCCAAGCTCTGAGCTGTCAGTACAGAGCCCAACGCGGGGCTCAAACCCACAAACCGTGAGATCATGACCTGAACCGAAGTCAGAGGCTTAAACAACTGAGCCTCCCAGGCACTCCTCATCAATTGACCTTGATCCCTATCCACCTTTTAGAGAACATAAGCTTTGAATTCTCAAACCTTTTGCCATCCAGCCTATAAACATCCCTATCTATCCTAACTTCCTCTCCTTTTTCAGTGCATCTGTCCTCCTGTCTAAACTAGCACACTGCCTAGGATCACAGCTAGCATTTAGTTGATACTTTAAAAATTTAACTAATTCTAGACTAATTGTTCCAACTCTGCTCATCCCATGATTTCCTGCATCTTCAGAGATAGATCCATCAGCTCTCTCCTTTCTCTCATCCCCTAATCTTCAAATATTTCCTCTTTATTTGTTCTTTCCCTAATAGCTTAACGCTTTAAGAAGCTTTAAAGAAAACAAACAAAAAACCCTACTTACTTACTGCCTTATCCCTTTCTTTTCTTCAGAATCAAACTTCTTTAAAATGGATATTTATTTATTTGTTTGTTTATTTTTGAAAGAGAGACTGAGCCTTCGCTGGGGAAGGGCAGAGAGAGAAGAAGACACAGAATCTAAAGCAGGCTCCAGGCTCTGAGCTGTTAGCACAGAGCCTGATGCAGGGCTGGAGCTCACGAACCGTGAGATCATGCCCTGAGCCAAAGTCCGCCACTCAACCAGCTGAGCCACCCAGGTGCCCCAAGAGTCAAACTTCTTTCAAGAAAAGTGTGCTTGGGGATTTTATATTAAGGAAGTATTGTCCATTTCTTTTAATCAAGATTGTATTGCAGTTTTTTTAAAGAATCCTTAAATATTTTTTGTTTATTTAAGTAATCTCAACACCCAACGTGGGGCTGGAACTCACCACTGTGAGGTCAAGAGTCATGCTTTCTACCAGCTAAGCCAGCCAGGCACCCCAAGAATCCTTAAAAGATATATATTGAAAATAATTACAGATAAAAAGATAGGACACCTGAGTTTATCTTTAAAACAATCCAAAAACATAAAAATTAATTAAAAATTTAAAAAATAATCCTGCTGGGGGCAGGGGCTATAGATGAAACAAAATTGGTTATGTGCTCATTCTTCAAGCTAGGTGATGACTACATGGGGTTCATCATTCTATTTTCTTTTGTATATGTATTACTTGGGGAAAAGTAAATGTTTTTTTTTTCAAGTAGCTTATGCTCACATTCCTCTTGCTCATTTTTGCGAAGTTTAGAAGTGATTTGTAGTCACCAAATCCACTGGGCACATTTCAATCTTGACCTTACCTGCCCTCTCCAAGACACATGATCCTCTGGACCATTCCTGCTTCTAACTTTCCTCTCCTTTGTCATTGCTTATGCATGTTCACTCTGAGTCTTCTCTTTCTCTGCCTCCCAATCTCCCAGTCTCATTTGGTGGGCATTTCTCCCACTTGCTTTCAAACATGGTCCTACTTCCCCTCCACACACACACACACACACACACACACACACACACACACACACCATAAATGCTGCTGTTTCCCAAAGTTATTAAAATGTTTTCTTTTTCGTGTTTATATATTCCTCCTATGTGAGCTCACCCATTCTCTCCTGCAATTTCAACTGCTTATGCATATGCAAATCCCTACCTCCAGCCCCAAACTCTCCTGAACTCCAGATCCAAATGCATCCTTCACCTGAATATCCCACAAGAACTATGAATACTCAATACCGATCTTTACCTTTCGCCCTAACAAAACCCTGCTCCTCCTCCTCTCAATCAATGCTTTCATTAGACATCCTAGGCAGAAAACTAGGCATCATTTGTCTTAAGGTTCCAAATATGTTTAGCCCCCAACTTAAATCGTACCAATTTTATCCCTTCAATACTTCTACAAGCCCCGACTTTCCATAACTCTAGCTGCTTCGTTCAGACTCTCTTCATTTTTCCACTGTATTTTTTCCCCTAAAACTGATGTCCCTATACTATACTAGTCCCTAAACTCTAATCTCCTCTCCTCTCCTGGGTCCCTCCACACTTCAGCAGGAGTTATCTTTCTAAAATACAAACCCAACAACACCACCTCTATCTGAAATTCTTCAATGGTTGCCCCAAGTTGAAGAAGGAAAACACCTCTAGACTCTTTATCATGGTATCAAGTACTTTAAGATCTGGCCCCTCCCATCACTATACAGCATGCAGTCTGGGATTCATGCATCAGAATGATCTAGGGTTCTCCAAACAAAACACTCAAATCTATCCTTTGCTTTTATTGTACCATTTGCTTAGAGTGACTTTCTTCAACTTCTCTCCAGTGAAAGCCTACTCGACTTTCTTTAACACAGGTCAAATGGTACACAACACTGGAAACTTCCCCTGATCTCCTTTGAGTCAGGATATTTCTACTAACAGGTACTGAGAACAGTATCTGTGGTTGACATCACGACTTACAGAAGTCAGACCCACCTGGGTTGAAATCTCAGGTTCAAACCTTATCAGCTACGACTATGGACAAAAATCTTTAAGCCTGTTTCCTCATCTCTGAATAATAGTAGTTAGGAATGTTTTATGAGGATTAAATAATGGACTACATACAGAATAATGCACAGTGCCTTGCTGAGATTAAGTATTCAGTAAATGTTACTGTTGTATTACGATTTATTCCCACTCTCATCTCCAATACCAACTTGCACCTATTTCTATTATCCTATTGTGATGACTTGACTGTTTGCCCATACAGAACACAGACTGTCTTCTATCACATTTTTATTCCACTATTGGGCATATGGTCTGCAATTTAATAGGTTCTTTAACAAATCTTGAATGAATAACTAAAACAGTTTCAATCCTGATAGTATATATCATAAGGCCTCAAATTTTTTTCTAATAGTCTTACTAGATTTGCTTTCTATCTCCTTGTACAAAATCAGTAATTTAAGTAAAATTTATAGGCCAGCCTCATTTTAATTGAGGAAAATGGGATTTGTTTTCTTGTTTAACACACACACACACACACACACACACACACACATACACAAAAACCCGCAGCACTATCAACAATTTTTTTACATACTATATAATACCAAATTTCTAGGACGGTTATCTACCTGTTGAAAACATTTAAAAGGGTTTCTAAATCTGTGTCAGTTTCCTGACCACCAGGAGGTAAGCCAAGACTAACGACTAAGGTGTACTGCAGTTGTTCTTTCATTTTGTTTTATTTGGCAAGTTACATTCTGAAAACATGCTCCTGAGAAATTCTGAAGAATAAGGAACTAGCCAAAGAAAGTAATTATTACCCACAGCTTAAAAAAAATTAAGAAAGAAAAGTCTGTTCTTTAAAAATTCCAGTAATTTAAACTAATGTTCAAAATAGAATCAAAATATGGGTAGGCAGGTAAGTGGGAATGTGGGGGTACTCATTCTGCAATCTTAACCCTCAATAAATGCAATAGGCAAAACGGTTATTAAGATACTCCTATATGGAAGCATGGTCTCTACTACACTTGACCTTCAAACATCAATGCCCTCTGAACATTAATTAATTATGGGCTTAATATGCAAACATCTCTGAGCTGCTTCAGAATAAACATAAATGAAAGCCTAGAAAAAACACATTATTAGGAAAAGGAGAACGTTCTGTTTTAAAAAAAATAGTTTCTCAGGTCTCGCATCAAATGTGTGTCATACATACGGTTCGGCCCCGAGAGGCAGCAACCTGGGAGGGTCAGAGGCGCCGCAGGCCCGAGGCCCTGCAGCGGGGGTGGCTGCTCATCCCTGAGACTACGCGGGGCGGTGGCCCAGCCCAGCCGGGGTGGGGCTGATCTGTCAGGCGGGGCGGGCCAAACGGCCAGCAGCCAGAGTCTCACCTCCACTTCCCTTTCCCAGCGCAGAGCCCAGTTCCGCGACCACCCAAGAGCCCCCGCACCACAAAGACAGATTTTCTTTCTCGCCGGGTCCGCTCAAAGTTTATCGATCTTTGCCAGCCGTCGGGGCCGCCGGGCTTTGTAGTTCGCCGGTCCAGGCCACCCCGCCAAGGCCAAAAGCCTGTGCAGCCGCTAAACTACGATCCCCACAATGCCCCGCGAGCCTCGAGCTCCCACTGCTCTCCTCCTCCCCTCCCGGCGCCCCAGGACCGCGGCACTGCCCAGGCGGCGGGAGATTGGGTGGGGCTGTCAACCCGAACACCCCACCACCTGCTCCCCTGCCCGCGTCGGTCTCCCTCAGGTTCATTACCTAGGCGCCGCAGGTCGGCTGGGGGCTGGGGATGCGGTCCGGGTGGGGGTGGGGTACAGGCCGCCGCCTCAGCCGCCGGGAAGTCCGTTAGTTCCCGACGTGCGTGAAGAGGCGGTGGCGGCGGCGTACGGTTGCCATGGCAGCCGCTGACCGAGCGGTGGGGGGCGCGCAGGGACTCCGAGACAACTCGGGGGAGGAGCCTGGGAACCCCACCCGGGTGCTTCTGTTAGAGGAGGGAGACTGTGACATTGAAGAGGGCGAGTGACTAATTGACTCGGTACGGCCGGATGAGCCCTGCTGCGGCAGCGTCCAATCCCTTTGGCATGACGCGTGTCCCGTGCGGTCGGCGGAGCGCGTTGGTGCCCGCTCTATTCTGAGAGGATGCCTGTGGCGTCAGAGGAAGGAGCGCCCTGGCGGCTCTGCGCCCGGCTCTTTAAAAGGTCGTCGGGTCCGGCCCCTCCTCCCCCTCCTCCGCCGCCTCTGCGGGCGTCGCCCGCTGCCTCCACCGCGGGGCGGTGTGGGAACCAAGCCACGTTTTCGGGGCTTTTCCCCGGAAAATCGAATTTGTAGTCTTTCACACCTTTCTGCCACTTTCTGAGGAGTGGGATAGAAATGAGTCGTTAGTAAAATGTAATACCTATGGCCTTTAGGATTATTCAGGTTTAAGAACTCGTAGGTGGCATTGATTTCAGCTGAATTTCCTTAGGCGATCGTTTGTGGACTCTCCGTGACCCACCTCAGATGCCGTGGGTAGAAACTGAGGTTCAGCGCAGGGACTTCTAAAACCCGCTTCTTGGTTCACGTCCTGCCCCTACTGTAACCCGAGGGGCAATTTATTTACCTGCTGTGATGCTGAAAGTTTTGATATGGAAAATGCAGATAGTATACAGCTCACAGCGCTTGTGAGAAATAAAAGGCATTTATACTGATGAGGCGCTATAAAACAAAGACTGGCATTTAACAATAACTTATAAATCTTAGTCATTTAATCCTTCATGATAAGAATCAGAAGAGTATTGGCCTGGAGGTGAGAGTGGGAATTTTTTTTTCTTTTTTTTTTTTTAAGAGAGAGAGGAGATGGGAAGGGGCAGAGACAGAAAGGGACAGAGAGAATCTTTTTATTACAACTTTTATTTACATCCAAGTTAGCATATAGTGCAATGATTTCAAGAGTAGATTCCTTAATGCCCCTTACCCATTTAGCCATCCCCCCCTCCCACAATCCCTCCAGTAATTTTCCCCAAGAGGAACTCTAGTGCCAGCTATTAAAAGCATATGTTGCAACACAGAATATATCTGCATATTCCACTTGATTCAGTCCACAGTATACTCAGTAAATATTAAGCTTGTGCAAAAACAAAAGCAAAAATGAACTGTTGGGACCTCATCGAGCCAAAAACTTATGCACAGGGAAGGAAACAATCAGCAAAACTAAAAGGCACCCGATGGAATGGGAGAAGATATTTGCAAATGACACATCAGCTAAAGGGTTAGTATCCAAAATCTAAAAAGAACTTATCCAACTCAACAACTAAAAACACATAATTCAGTGAAGAAATGGGCAAAATACATGAATAGACATTTTTCCAAAGAAGATATCTAAATGGCTAACAGTCACATGAAAAGATCGTCAACATCACTCATCATCAGGGAAATACAAATCAAAACCACAATGAGGTACCACCTCATACCTGTCAGAATGGCTAAAATTAACAACTCTGGAAACAACAGGTGTTGGCAAGGGTTCGGCAAAAGAGGAACCCTCTCCCACTGCTGGTGGAAGGGCAGCCACTCTGGAGAACTGTGTGGAGAGTCCTCAAAAAAATTAAAAGTAGAATTACCCTACAACCCAGCATTTACACTCCTAGGTAGTAACCAAAGGATACAAAAATTTTTTGTATTTGAAGGGGCACATGCACCCCGATGTTTATAGCAGCACAATCGACAATAGCCGAAGTATGGAAAGGGCCCAAATGTCCATCAACTCATGAATGGATAAAGAAGATATGGTGTATATATACATATATATATATATATATATATATATATAATACATATATATATATATATGCACACACACACAATGGAATATTATTCAGCGATCAAAAAGAATGACATCTTACCATTTGCAACAAGATGGATGCAACTAGAGTGTATTATGCTAAGCAAAATAAGTCAGTCAGAGAAAGACAAATGTCATATGATTTCATTCGTATGTGGAATTTAAGAAACAAAACAAATGAACATAGGGGAAGGGAAGCAAAAACAAGATAAAAACAGAGGGAGACACCATAAGAAACCCTTAAATACAGAGAACAAACAGGGTTGCTGGAGGGGTGTAGGGTGGGCAGATGGGCTAAATGGGTGATGGCAATAAGGAAGGCACTGGTGGGATGAGCACTGGGTGTTACATGTAAGTGATGAATTATTAAATTCTAGAAACCATTACTACACTATATGTTAACTAACTTGGATTTTTTAAAAAAAAAAGCTTATACACATTACCCATCTAGGCTACCTGCATAGTGGGTTCAATTATGAACACTGCTTAGTATAAATGAGGAAGCAATTGATAGTAGCTGGAATGTGCCTTCTTGAAAGTAAGAAAAGAAATTCAGGTCTCCATGATCATAGCTTACATTATTCAGAAGAAATGACAGCATTCAAGCAATAAAATCCAGAACAAAATCTGAGTTAATACTTAATAGCAATAGTGACATCCTTATAGAAGCAACACCTAGACTTGTCACCTCTAGCAATTTGATCAGAACTCTGCATATATAATGAGCATATAAATAGAGTCTCCTTTACTCCTGGAGAAGATAATACTAATCTGCTATCGCCTGAACACATGTTTTTGTAGTAGGGATGATAGGTTCACCTGATCCATCTAGCTCTCATCTGATTTCCCTTATGACCAGTCACTTGCATTTACAAGGCAGCTGGCCAGGGTCGTAGTGCAGTCGACAGCCATGAAGAAGTCTGCAATTGCAAGGTCCCTGTGCATAACCCTCCTTGTTTAGGGGAAGTCAGGATCCCAGAGAAACAGCTCAGTAGGACAAGCCACTTAGGGAGAATGATGATAGCAGTGAAAACCAACAGCTGCCTTAACGTAAGCTGAAGGAGGATGGTCACGCCAAGGAAGACCATGAACTCCTGGAGCACAGCCTTAGAAAACCTCGCACGGCTGTGGACAGCTGGGAAGGAATGAGGACTGAATAATGGTCTGTTGTTTTCACTGGAGACTTTGGATCATTTCAAGTAATAAACACACTATGCAAATCTGCAAGTAATAACAGATTAATCTACAGACAATATGGTCCTCAGCCACCGCCCTCATTAAAGAGACTTAGCACATCTGGGGCACCTGGGTGGCTCAGTGGGTTGAGCATTAAACTCCTGATTTCAGCTCAGTCATGATCCCAGGGTTGTGGTGATCGAATCCTGCATTGGGCTCACACTAAGTGTGGAGCCTGCTTAAGATTCTCTCTCTCTATCTCTCTCCTCCACTAGCATGCTCTTTCTCTCTAAAAAATAAAAACTTTTTCAAGTATTTTAAAACTAAATTAAAAAAACAGAGAGACTTAGCACATCTGGTTCAGAGTCAGACATTTTCCCTCAGTTCTCAGTCTTGGCTGCTGTAGCATTTGACTTTGCTGGCCACCCTCCTTAGTGGTTCATGACCTGGGTTTTCCTGAAAGTGTACTTCAGTGTGTTACTCGCCAGCTCTTCTACCTCCTCCTTAACTGTAGAAATAGTTCCCAACGTTCAATCAATACCCGCCCCCTCCATTTATAGGAGATGCTATCCCCCTACCCTAAATTTTACCTAGTTTCTGCAAAAACTAACTCAGGCCTCTACGTGAGACCTTTGTAAGTCATTCCTGCTCACTCACAATCATACCAGCCTGCTCTGTACTCACAAAATTTCCTGCCTGTATCACCCACTGTGACAACTAACCCTACTGCCTAGTGGCAACTCGTGTATTGTTTACTCATTGGCCTTTGTCTTTTCTCCTTATTAGATTTCAAACTCCTATGATGGACATTTATGGGTATTTCCAAATGCATCTTTATAATACCTTTTTGGTATTTTTGATTGATGGCTCCTTAACTTTTCTTTGTTAAACCTCCTCTAGGGTAGCTCTCCCCCTTCAAGAGCTATAGAGGACATTTACAACCTTATATAAATATCCCTGAAGCCTATAGAAAAGCATGGGCCCCCATATGTATTTGGTGCATGTGTACCTTAGGAGGAAGTTCCTCTAAGTCACTTTGGTGTGGAAGGAGTTCAGGAGGTAAGTGGTGCTGGGTTCCGACCCTCCAAGTCACTCCTAGTTCCCAGAGCCAAGTTTCATAGGTCACGAAATCAATGTAACGCATCCCATCCAGCTTTTTAATGTTTAAAATGTGTTAGAGTAAGATAGAGGAGGGTAAAGTAGAACCAAACGGAAGCAACAGGAAATGAAATGCAGAGTGTGTTCACACAGCCCTGGTCAAGTACTGTAGGGCAGTCAGTGGGCTTCACACCACGCTCTCTCCTCTGCTCCACGCTGCGGGGGCTCGAGCTCCACAACCCACATTTCTCCTGGGTGCATGAGGCTGGAAGACCAGGAAGCCACTTGCTCCCAGGGTCCCTTCCAGTTAGCTTACTATGCCTGTCAGCATCACCCTAGGGGTAGCCTTTTGGCCTGGTGGCCGGAACTTCTGTCTCCACCTTCTAGTTGCACTTCTAGAACTAGCCTCCTGGCGCCTCCTCTCCCTCCACCCCAGACTTAGCAGCAGGAGTCAGGCCCTGGATCCTGCCTCCAGACTCCCGCCTCCAGGCCGCTGGGTTCTGAGAACTCCACCCTTCGTTCCTCTCTTTAATCTCTGGCCCCAAAGGCAGTAGCTTCTTTTTGCAGTTAGTACTTACATGGGGACTCCAGTGTTCCTTTTAAATTTTTTCAGCCCTCCAACATCTATTTAATCAATTCCCTATGCGAAATTCTCTCCATGGAAATACTTCCTTTGGTTTCCTTTTTCCTGATGCGTGCACACTGACAAATACAGATTGTGAAGGGAACTCTATCTCCCGCTGTGAATGTCAGTCCAAACGGTTTAAGAAACACTACCTCAGAGGAGTGGGAGAGTTCTTCACTAAACGGATCCCCTATGTGCATGGGGCCAGTCCTCCCACGGATGGGTCCTCGGTGTCTCAGGTCTGGGAAGAGCAGAGACCCAGTTCCGCCACAGCAACTGTCACTGTTGGACACTTTGCCTAGAGTGGCCTGTAAGAATCACTGGTGATGAGCTTACAGTTATCTCCTGCAGTTTGGTGGGAACCCCAAGCTTCATGTGGAATCTGACCAGTTTCAGATAGAAATACAGGGTTTTTAAAAAAACTTTTTAAAAAATGTTTATTTTTGAGAGAGAGAGAGACAGAGCATGAGCAGGGGAGGGGCAGAGAGGAGACACAGAATCTGAAGCAGGCTCTAGGCTCCACGCTGTCAGCACAGAGCCCAACGCGAGGCTCAAACTCACGCACCATGAGATCATGACCTGAGCCAAAGTTGGAGGCTTAACCAACTGAGCCACCCAGGTGCCCCAAAAGGCAGCTTTTTAACTTGCTACCCTCCTACCCTTCTTAGCAAGGTGGGGAGGGAACAAAAGTTAATGATGGAAAAGCAAGGAAGGTACCAGAGACCTCACAAAATGGGACTTGGTGAGTCGAAGAGAAGGAGGGATAAGATAGATTTTCAGGGTGGATTTTTTTTCCCTCTGATGTTGCCTTTTCTCACACATAACATGAGGAGGTAATAGACAAGAGAAGGAAATGAAGCACCTTATACCTCTGTTTCTACCAGATCCAGCCCAAATGAGCATTTTGCTCTATTTTATTCATGTACTGACTATACTTCTGCTTCAGTGCTTCCATTAGAAGTGAGACACTCTTTAAAGACCAAAGCTATTAGGCCAGCCTCACTTAATCACATATTCTTAATGAAAAGAATGGCTCTACATTTGGGGAATTCAAAGTATTTCTTATGTACGCCAAAATAAACACAGAACCTCTTGGCAGTCGCCTGTGGGGATTCTCCTTGCTTATGATTTTGTATTTCTTTATGCTAATTTGGAAATATGAACAGGAAACCCAGGACTCAAGGCTGTTAAGTGGATTTGTAACACTCTGGAGTGTTGTGGGTATGTAACTCAATGAATTAATGTATAGCCCTACGTGGCACCTGCAGGAATAGTATTTTCATTGAGCACTGCAGTAAGTCATCGCATATCCTCGGCGAGATGCTAATACGTTCGCAACACGCCTTTCACCTAACTGTTCTAGGATCTTACATTTAGTAGAGGAACACACAACCATAGGTGAATTACTCTGGCAAACATTGGCAAGTTACTTCGTTTGTGACGTGCAGAACATTTTCCTAGCGAATTGAAATGTATGTCACCTTGTGACTTCACACCGAAGCATGCTACGATGTAGGTGGCATGTCATAGAGGGAGAGCAGCTTGTGACCAGGCCTTATGTTTGTAGAAGGCAGTGCTGTGGCAAGCAACCCCAACCAAAACACACTTAAAATCTGAATGGGAAAAGGAGCGGTGCATCCGGGGTCCTATTTCCCCTTCCAGGAAGATACAAGTCACTCTAGACCGCTACTCCCGGTTCCAGAATCTTTCCTGCTTGGTTTTTTGTTTTGTTTTGGGTTTTTTTGTTTTGTTTTGGTTTTTTTTTTTTTTTTTTTTTTTTTTTTTTTTTTTTTTTTTTTTTTTTTTTTTTTTTTTTTTTTTTTTTTTTTTTTTTTTTTTTTTTTTTTTTTTTTTTTTTTTTTTGCTGTGTCCTATTTTACTTCAACTGTAGGGGATTGAGAGTGATGGACTTAGCAAATTCTATTTTCTCTCTTCCCTCTTGTTTTTCTGCTACATTTTAGGTCTTCCTTGTGATTTATGTGCATAAACGATGGCTTATATGAATCACTCCTAAATGGTTAACTACGCAAGCAGACTGTTCATCTAGTTCTCCGTGAGAGTCGCTCCTTATGTTCGCCAGGCTGCCTCCCTCCTTGCTCAAATCCCATGTTTCCAGAAAGCCCTCGCTGACAGCTACAATGAAGACTTTTAACAGCCCTTATTCAACCTGATCCCTGTCCCTTTCCCCGGGCTCACCCGTGACCTGCTCTCACTATCTGACGCTGCAGTCACAATGAAATAAAGTAAGGACAGCAATCACATAAGTTTTGTACCGTTTCTTCCCTCTTGATCTGTGCCTGGATTTATGCCTTCATGACAAATAAAGCATGTCGTTGTGTTTAAACATTACAATATACGTGAGAATTATAGTCATAGAGTCATACCTTGGAAATACTGTGGGTTTGGTTCCAGAACACCACAATAAAGCAAAAATCACAGTAAAGCAAGTCAAATTAAATTTTTGGCTCCCCCGTGCGCATAAAAGTTATATGTATACCATAATCTTTTAACTGTGCAATAGCCGTATATCTTAAAAAAAAAAAAAAGTACATACCTTAATTCAAAGATCCTTTATTACTAAAAGGTGAGTTTGCAGGACACTTGGGTGGTTCAGTCGGTTAAGCGTCCGGCTTCGGCTCAGGTCATGATCTCACGGTTCATGGGTTCAAGCACCGCATCAGGCTCTGTGCTGCCGGCTAGCTCAGAGCCTGGAGCCTGCTTCAGATCTGTGTCTCCCTCTCTCTCTGACCCTTCCCTGATGGCACTGTTTCTGTCTGTCTCTCAAAAATAAATAAAAAACATTAAGAAATTTTAAAATAAAAAATAATAAAAGGTGAGTTTGCAGCAAGTCAATTGTTTTGCTGGCAGAGGTTCTTGCCTCAGTGTTGATGGCTGCTGACTGATCAGGGAGGTGGTTGCTGAAGGCTGGGTGGCTCTGGCAATTTCTCAAAATAAGACAACAATGAGGCTTACCCATGTTTACACATGGAGAGTTAGTTCATTCATTTTAATTGCTGCCATTATATAATACAGTTCGTCCATTTCTCACTGATGGATGTTTCATTTCTCTCCAACCTGCATGTCTAGGTACGTCTGGGCTGCTGTAACAAAAATACCATAAACTAGATGGCTTATAAACAAGAGAGATTTATTTCTTACATTTCCAGAGCCTTAGCGGTTCAAGATCAGTCACCAGCAGAGTCAGTGTTTGGTAAGAGCTAGCTTCCTAGTTCATTGACTGTGGTCTTCTTGCTGTGTGCTCACATCGCAGAAGAGGAGAGGGGGATCTCTGAGGTCTTTATGAGGACACCAACCCCACTCAGGCGTGCTCCACCCTCATTACCTAATCACCTCCCAAAGGCCCCACCTCCAGATACCATCACTTTGGGGGTTGAGGTTCCAACATATGAATTTAGAGGGGAAGCAAGCATTTGGTCTGCAACATTGTACCCTTGACCCCCCAAAATCCATGTCCTTCTCATGTGGCATTAACTCTAACCTCCAAAATCTCATCTAAATATCATCTAAATCAGGGGTGCCTGGCTGGCTCACTCAGTAGAGTGTGGGACTCTTGATCTCAGGGTCATGAGTTCGAGCTCCATGTGAGGCATGGAGCCTACTTAAAAATTTTTTTTGAAGTCATAATAAATAAATATAAATAAATATCGTCTAAATCAGTTATGGGTGAGACTCAAGATTCATCTTGAGGCAAATTCTTCTCCAGCTACTGGCCCCCAAAACCAAACTTACCATGTGCTCCCCAAACATGAGCTGGTGGGGCAGGCCCAGGACAGACTTTCCCATTCCAAAAGGGAGAAACAGGAAAGAAGAAAGGAGTAAGGTCCAGAGTAAGTCCAAAACCCAGTGAGGCATATTCCATTAGACCTTGAGACTAAGAAATATGCTTTGGCTTGACGCTCTACCCTCCAGATACACTGGGATGGTGGTCCTGGCCTCCAGCTTTCTTGGACAAAAATTGAGCCCCAAGGCTCCCAATGGCTCTACCCACATGGCTTTGGGTGGCCTCATCTGCCATGGCCACCCTGGGCACGACTCTTACGGCTGTACACAATGCCACCGCAGTGCAAACACCACCGAGCTTGCTCCCTGCACTCTCCCTCTCCACACTGCACCTGGGCCCACCGGTGTCTTACCTGAGGCAGCTGACTAAGGAGCATGGTTAGGGAGTGTGGTTCCGGTCACACAGTGTCAAGTGAGGCAGTGCCCAGGAAACCAGGCTGAGCTCCTGCAAGTGCCAGCAACTCCGCTTTCTAAACTGCTCCCTGCTGCCCTCCCACCCTGGGCCGACGTGGGAATGGTAGGCCTGATGATCTCTGAATCACCTTGAGAGGAAGGCTCGGGCGTGTCCCCATCGTCCTAGAGAGTAGCACCTGGCTTCTGGTCACGTAGTTGATCCACGCTAATCTCCTTAGCCACTGTCACTTTGCCACAGCCTACTATTCTCTCCCAAACAGGCTTTCTCCTTTTCAACAGGAACAGATGGAGAATTTTCCAAATATTTGAGTTCTGATTCCTTTTCTGATTAACGATTCCATCTTTAAGTCATTTCTCTCTTCTTGAAGTTTACTATGAGTTGTCAGGAAGAACCAGTCTGCTTCTCCAACACTTTGCTGAGAAACTCATTCAGCCACAGGGCGCCTGTGGGGCTCAGTCGGTTAAGCCTTCAACTCTTGGTTTGGGCTCAGGTCATGATCTCATGGTTTGTAAGTTTCAAGCCCCACATCAGACTTTGTACTGATAGTGTAGAGCCTGCTTGGGATTCTCTCTCCTCTCTCTCTCTGCCACTCCCCTGCTCATGTGTGTGCTCTGTCACTTTCTCGCTCTCTCTCTCTCTCTCTCTCTCTCTCTCTCAAAGTAAATAAACTTTAAATAAAGAAACAAACTGCTTCAGCTATATATCCAATTTCATTGCCAGTGTGAAAGGATTTCAATCTTAAATGGAGACAGAAGATATGAAATGGAGAATCTCAAAACTGTACCCTCGGAAGAATGGAACTTAAGAACCAAGAGACTGCTACTCTGTCTTCCGGCGGGCCTGCAGCACTGTGTTTCTGAGCAAGCTGGAAAGCAAGACTTGGTGATGGAAGTGGGGGCGCATCCAGCTTCCCGCTGACCAGAATAAGCCAGAGGAACCACACTGGTAATTGTGGGGCGTGTCATCTCTGAACTCCCTCTTTTCTCCTCTGGGAGGAGAGACAGAGCAAACTGACCACCTGTGTCCCCAGAAGACCAATTCAGTGAGTCTAGAGGACTACACCAAGAAACAAGCCAAAGTGTGCAAGAAGGCGAGTCCCAAATATTGAAGAGTAGGGAAATAAAATACTCACAGGCACAACAAGGGAAACTGAGAGATATCATTAAGAGAGTATCTCCTGAAACGGCAGGCCCTGGACAGTCAATAAGCCTCCTTTAACAGAGAAATACAAATAGGTGCA